>NC_049229.1:41588319-41899430 GCF_011100685.1 Canis lupus familiaris | reverse complement strand
TGGGCATGAATTTAAGTTCAAACACTGTATACTAGAGTAGGATTAAAATCAGTCATCCCTGTTCAACTAACCTAATAGGCATAGCTGTCAGGCCTCCTGGATAAGGAAAGAGCTCCTCCTTGGGGAGGAGTTAGATAAGGATTTTCCAAACTGCTGTTGGGAAAATGTGTGCCATATCCAGTATTACTAGGAACCTTCTAGATGTCTGTATGTGGGTATATGAAGAGATCATCTTCCCTCTTTTGAGCCATTACCATTTTTGACCTCTGATGCTATCTCTCTTAAGGCACTACATGCTTTTAGTTATCAGCGTATCTCTTAGTGACACCTTTACAGGTCTGAGCTGAGGGCAGGTACCACGTCTGACATGGTTTTTCAGTCTCCCATCATAGTGACCCAGTATCTTGCACTTAGTCAAAGGAATAACTGGCCATACTTTAATTTGGACTTGTTACCTTCTGTGGGTTTAAAAACTTGTACTAAAGGATTTGAGAAGGGAAGATTAGACAAGAACCTATCCCGACCTGCCCACCCCAATACACAAGTCCACTTCTCTAGGGTATTTAACTTTCTTAGTTGGTTATTCTGGGTGAAGCTTATCTACCTCTTCAAGTCATCTGAACAAATGAATACTGGAGAATACAAGTATCAGAATAATTAGGGTGGCTACAAAGCCTGGAAATCTGGGTGTATATATCTACTGGTCTGTTGATGTCACAGTGCAATACATGATATGCTCAATGACATTACATCTGTTCAGTGTGCAGTCCCTTATTAGCAGATTAGCAGTGCATAGCTCAATGCAAAGCTGCAATGAGCAGGCATGTTACTGCAGCATTTCCACTAATTCCTGTGTAAGTATGTGTGTCTGATTTCCACGGACTAAACCTGGGTCTTTGGTATAGCCCAGAAATAATAAAAAGGCACTTGAACTATTAAAAATATGTATTACCCATGTTTCCAGACTATTGCTACCCTCTAACTTAAGCAAAGTGTTTTATGTAGTTATGTAGCTATTCTTTGGGAATAGAATAATAGAGCAGGGGAGGGAGAAACAAGGTATGACCACTACCCCACCTAACTATTAGAGGTTACTAATTAACCCCTGCTCTAACTGGGGTCATTGGGAACCAAAGTGAAGAATCAAATACCCAGGTTCACTGGCCACTAACTAAAGGACAACTGATAACATCTAAGATCGGGGATCTGAGAATGAGACTATCTTAGTGCTGTCAGACCTGATAGACCTACACATTCTTTTCCTTCCTGTGGTGCCTAAGGTTCCAGTAGGCTCCAGAGAGACCATTTCTCAATTTCCTTATCTATCCCAACTACTCAAGAGCTTCCTGTGGTTCTGGGCCTTTCATTGTGGGCTCTCTGCTATTTAGATCCTAATTTCATAGAATGGTACTGAAGTATCATGTGGTAGTTGTTTAAATTTTGCAAGGAAAGGTCATTTAAAGTAACCTTCAGCAACTAGAAGCTTTCTGACATATGGAAACTACAAACCATGAATGAATGTGGGGACAGTAACCTGTGTAGCCACTCTTAATCTAGCATTCATTTTACTAATCTTTTGTCATCCATTCATCTTCTAGTATCCCCATATTAAAACTCCTATCAAGCTCTAGTATAAGGTTTATCCTATATAAGATCCTATATAAAAGACCCAAGATACTGTCCACCTTTGAAATATCTTCAAGAGAAGGTTTAACTCCACATTCTCAACTTCAAGTAAACTGTTACGTCATTGTAAAAATTATAGCTGTTTGGCCTTGCCTTTAACCTTAGTCTGCCTTTAGATAATGCAGATACAAAGAACTACATCGATTTGGCAGGTTATTCTTGTATTTAATAATATTTAAGTAGACAATTTTTTATTCACTATTACCTTTGCATATTTTGATATAAGCCAGGTCCAAACATGCCTCTAAATGACTATTCCTTATCAGCCTGACCATATGGTTTTTAGTTATAAAAGTTTAAGCAAAAATAGTATCTGTAATGCCATGGAATAGTAGGAAAAAACCCTCTGGCATCAGCATATTTACTTACACAGTTAAAAGGTTGATCCCTTCTTACCTGTATTGTGTATTTCCTCAGTAATATACATGCCTTCTCGATAGGTCAGTCCTCCTACCACAGGAGTTCCTGTGGCTGGAGCCAGGGTAGGATCAAATGCATCAATATCAAAACTCAGATGGATTGGCCTTTGTCTTCTTGAGAGGAAGAAGATAAGAACAGTCATTTGGGTGTGCTTGGACATTGATCTTTCCTATGGTGAGAACTCCTTGATTTTGTTGCTGTTAGTCCTGGTACTTTGCTAACACAGCAGATTTCCAGATTTCCTATTCTGGAACTTACTGTGTATTACCATATTAGCTTCCTACACACCCCTTCATTATTTTGCCGTTTGTTCTGTGTGCCTCAGACTAACTCTGATTTATATTTCTGACTTAACCTAGGCATGAGAGCCTTTCACATTAACAATTTTTCACTTCCCTATGAGATTGGGCTCTGGGAGAGTCCAACTTAAGTTAGACTGACCTAGGTTACAGTTGTTCTTATGCTCCCCATGTAACAGCAGCTGAACTTAATTGATTTGGTATCTGCAGTCTTATCTCCCAATTCTAACTTCAGTTTAGCCCACGTGTCCCAGGAGTGGAATCTAGCATACAACACATATATGCTAGATAACTAAGATTTCTTACAGCTTAAGAAATGTAATCGCTACCTTGTAGTATACCATTAATCACTTGGAAATAAAAACTTAGCACTGAGAACATGCTCTTAAAACTAGCCTTTGGTTGGCATTTATCTGCCATCTTTCTATACTACCAAGATTTGCTCAATATAAAACTTTCAGATGCAGCCACAGTGAGTTTAGGAAGGGGACAAATGAATGAATGCTTCTCATCTCAAAAGATAAGCATTAAAAATGGAGCTAAAGAGAAATTCATGAGACACAGAGGACCCAGGCTATGACTTCAAGGAAACCCCCTCCCAACCCCAGAGGAAGAATAGGTCCTATGTTTCATATTCTCCCTTTCCAAAGTATTTGAATTTTTTGGAAATGTACATATTTTGCTTTTATTTTAAAAGAAGAGCTGCTGTCCTCAAATGATGGGCTAAAGTGTGCTGCTCATTGGGAGTCTGCCCTATTCCCTTTGGGACTTTTCCCTTTGGAAGTAGATATCCATTGTAAGTTACTTACTTGCCAATTAGCAGATCAAATGTCTGTTCCATGACCTTCTGAATACCAAGTCGATCTATGTCTCTCATGGAAAAATACTGGATATCATAATTCTTTAAAATAAAACTATGAAATAAAAAGGAAGGAGTCCTTAGTTTGAAAAGCATTTTTAATCAAATGCATGTTGGGGTGGGAGGGAGTTTGTCCTTTTAGTAGCCCTACAAGAAGTCAAAGCAAGGAACACCTATCGAAAGGAACATAAATGGCCGGGACAGACCCAAAGCTTAATTCCAGCATATCAACTTACTGTTCAGGAGGGTCCACATCTCTTAGACCAATATATATGATATTTGGGGAAGAGATACAAGGTTTGATCCAGGAAAATCCTGGGAGTTGTGGTACCTGTCAAAGGAGGAATATACAGGACTCATCAAGGATTCTTGGTCTCACCAAGATAATCACCATATGCTTCCCAAGGTATGCAGTCTGCTTTCTCCTCCTACCTACAGGATATGTTTAAAGCAACCCAGGACACACTTGATCTGGAAAGAGAACTTAACACAAATGGAAATGATTCAGAAGGCAACTGAAGAACAGATTTCTCAATAAAAATTTCTCCTAAGGTGACCATGGTTTCTCATTAACTTACCTAAATAGCAAGAACACTGCTGATTAGCCCTTTTTCACCCCTTTGTACATTACTGAATTGTTTACACATTGGTTCTTGAAACACAACCCAATTGCCATCTTAAGTTGCCTACAGGCAAAACACAAACTCTGCCTAATGAATAACTTTTGTACTCTCCTGGTTTAACTTGGTCTCTCATTGAGGAAAAGGATATACAGATTCTAATCTATTCCCAACATGGACATCTGTGTCTTCTGAGCAGCCTAGGAAAATATTACCTAGAAGTAATCATGGTTTTGCTTTCCTTGAGACCAGTGGGTCTGAGAGTAAGGCAGGCCTGAGAGCCTTTAATCAAGAAGTCCTCTCATGCTGTGAGTATATCAGTCACTAGAGTTACTACCCACTGCCACTTTCCTTTCTCGCAAATTATGACACAAACACACACACATGAGAGACAGGACCATGTCCTAGTCCTCTTTACATCCCTAGCATCTAGTAGACTGCCTGGCCCATAATAATGTTTGATGAACAAGTGAAGGAATACTAAACCTTTCTACCACCATCAGCCCATTCTTCATAGAAATCTTATTAAACTCGTTCCTAGCCCAGCATAACCCCTGCAAGCCATTCAACCTTTTCGTTTTAGCCCACTGACCTTGTCCTGTAGTTCTCTGAGGAGAAATGAAACTGGCTGTCCATGGAGATTTCCAGATGAAGTGGTGAGGGGTGTATTGATGTCAGCATGGGCATCAACCCAGATCACACAAAGGTCTGGGCAGTGCCGGGCGTGGCCACTAATGGTACCAATTGCCAGGCTACAAGGAACAAACACAATAAATCGAGGCCCCCTGCTTGGCAAACATCACCAATAACAAGTATCCTCAAGTCAGTGCAGTTCACACTTTGTCCTCAGGGCAAAGTCAGGGCCCCAGGCTAAGGCTAGATTTGGATGACCAAAAAAGTCCCTGGACCTATAATTCCCAAAGATTAACCTTGAGTAAGTTAGGGAGAAATGGAAGGTTCCAAAGATTCAAAGCTTGTTGACTAGTTATCCTTATAGTTTGACAGATGTCATTGCTGCCTCCAAATCCCTAAAATTTGACCCATTAAGCCCTGGCCCAGAAAAGGACCTCAAATATTTGTTCAGTGAATGAAATCCAGTTAAATGATGTGTTCTGTATATAACAACTCATAAATATTTCTTAATAACTTAAGGAAGATTAGAGATTTAATTTCAAAGAATCAGTTATTAAGGATAAAAATTCACATAATAGCTTTTTGACATTTCTTTTTAGGAAACCGCACATAAGGACAGTAACGGACACCCAGTTAAAGACCTCATTTAGATGATTGAATAAACATGTATTTGCATGCTACCTTCTATATATTAGCATGGCATTCAAATATCTGTGGGGCTTTTTTGCCTTTCCTTGTCCTTGGACTCTATGTACATTGGCCAACTACTGTCCCTATTATAAGAATATAGCTGAAGAAATCGTGGTTGGAAAACTGCCCAGTTTCTCAGTAACCAAAGAATTTGACAGAGATGGGAAATGCAGCTTAAGCATTTTAGAAACTAACTACAGTTCTCCTTGGTCAGTATGGCATGAGACAGCATTTTAAGCTCTATGCCCCACATAGGATGTTTTTTAGGATAGCACTGTCTAGTGTGAAAAGCAGTGGATTAAGTCAGAATCCTGGTTTTTTTCCCAGAAAGCTATGTAATGTAGGGTGAGTCATCGGGTTTTGCTAGTTTCCTTTTTCTGTAAGAAAGGGATAATAATCTTGGCTTATTTAAGTCAGAGTTGGTCTGATGTCTAAGGCAATAGTATATCCTGTGGAAAAGGAGCAGGGTGACCTAAAGATGCCTTCCTTTAAAATGTTCAGTAGCTGTTCAATTTACATACTCATCCCTTCCTTTCTAGAATCTTCCAGATAGCCTAAGTTTTAGCCCTGAACAGGAAACCGTGACGGGGCTGCAATAGTTAGCTACAGACAAAAGCCAGAGACTATGATTAATCATATTGATAAGCAGTTCCCAAATAGATAACCAGAAAAAAGTCAGTATAAATGAACTTCAAGAGATAGCACTGAGCTAATAGGAAGCCCCACACTCTGGCTGATTTAATTGGATCACTGTAGAGAACCTGGATCACTCTCTTAGTCTACCTAAGATTTTATTCCTTTTTTTTTTTTTTTTTAAGATTTTATTTATTTATTCATGAGAGACACGGAGAGAGAGAGGCAGAGGCACAGGCAGAGGGAGAAGCAGGCTCCATGCCAGGAGCCTGACATGGGACTCGATCCTGGGTCTCCAGGATCATGCCCTGGGCTGAAGGCGGCACTAAACCGCAGAGCCACCTGGGCTGCCCTAAAATTTTATTCCTAATGAGGAAATCTACCTGCACTTAAAATTGTAACAAAGATTCAACTTCTGTTAAGGGACCAGAAAAGCTCTCTGGGCACCACAGGGGCAGTTGCTAGATTGGGTCTCAAAAGAAACTTCAGGGATGCCTGGGTGGCTCAGCGGTTGAGTGTCTGCCTTCAGCTCAGGGCATGATCCCGGGTCCAGGATCAAGTCCACGTCGGGCTCCCTGTGAGGAGCCTGCTTCTCCCTCTGTCTATATCTGACTCTCTCTCTCTCTGTTTGTCTCTCATGAATAAATAAAATCTTTAAAAAAAAAAGAAAAGAAAACCTCAGAGGTCACAGTGAATTTGAATCCCACCTTTACTATTTCCTGGCTCTAAAAGTTGGGTGAGTTATCTGACCTCTCTCCAAGTGTTCCTAGCAGTAAATTAGGTAAAACTGTCTGTCTCGTGGCATTACTATAAGGGTTAAAATGAGAATATATATGAAGTGCTCAGTACTCCTAGTATTATAACGCTATTTTTCTTTCTACCAAAAACCTTAATTACTTAGCTCAAATAGGACTCCTCTAGCCCAGAATGATTTCTTCTTTCTTGAAACTGTAGAATTTGGGCAGCCCTGGTGGCTCAAAGGTTTAGCACCGCCTTCAGCCCAGGGCGTGATCTTGGAGACCCAGGATCGAGTCCCACATCAGGTTCCCTGCATGGAGCCTGCTTCTCCCTCTGCCTGTGTCTCTGCCCCCACCCCCCTTCTCTCTCATGAATAAATAAAATCTTTAAAAAAAAAAACAACAACTGTAGAACTCAATATTATTTTTTCATCCCATATGTATTTATTTGATCTAGTCCTGATCACAATTTCCACAATCCCTAGCACTGCACACACACAACAAATAATCCCACAAATTCTGCCTGGTGGATCCTTCCAATTCTCCCAAAGAGCCAAATGAAAGTCATAAAATAGTTTTTCAAGAAAACTTTACAAGAGATGAGCACAAAAATGAAACACAAACACACTGTGTCTAAAAACTTCATTTTGTCTACCTCTGAACTTGCCACATACTATACAGTGTGTTCTGAAAAAACCACAGGTGTCTCCAACAGCTCCGGATCTTAAGATATTAAAACACTGTTATGCACATCATACCATAAAAATTCTAAAGGGCATTTTACTCAAAGTGGGGAAACAGACAAGCTAACTGATTAACACAAAGCACCATACAATCCAGCTCCTCCACCACCCCTTCATCCCAGTTTACCTGTGGTCTCCTCCCATTGTGACACAGCTATAGCCACTTGACACAGCTCTACTAACCACTTCAGCCAGTTCCTGGTTGGCAAGGCCCACTGAGCGAGGATTCACTATTAGGTTGTTGTAGAGATCATCTTTAGGGACTGGAGTAAAACTCAAATCTCCAAAATCTTTTAGCTGGCAGCCTGGAAACAAATGAGGGATGACAAGAACAAGATTAATTGTGTATGTTATTCCAACTCTTACTGGCCCGGGGCACAAATCAGAACTTGTGATAAGGTGCATGTCATACTCATTTTGCCACAGTAAAATTCAAAATGTCACGTGATTGGCAGATGGTCTCAGTCCTCCCAGCAATCCTATAGGGAAGATCCTATTGGAAACACCAATTTTGCAGACAAAGAAGCTGGGTTTTGGATAACGAAGCCCAGAAACGTTCACTGATTTAACCTAACAGTCACAAAATTGGTAGTAATGAGACCTCAGATGTCCCAGGGTTATAGAGGATAAATAGAATACCAAGAGGTATCCATAGGATTTACAGAAATTTAAGTACTAATCAGAGCAAAAATGCATGGAAATTTTCATGTTAAAACTTTTAAAATAAAAGGCCAATCTGAGGACCTAAAACATCCTAAAAGAGAAATGTCAAACATCTGTTACTTACAAAGGTCCCAGACATTGTTTTGATTGCTCAACATAAATTCTTATTTAAACTCACAACAATCCTGTTAGGCAACTAAAACATACTGTTCTATAGACAAGGAAATGGAAGGTCCCCAAGTCACAAAGCTGCTAAGTGGCAGAAGTGGGACCCAAATTCAGGCCCTCTGCCTTCAAAACGTATATTGACTACACAGTTTGTTTCCCAAAAAGTCCCTCTTGATTCCTCCCTGTTAAGAACAAGTGAGACTTCTTGGAAAAAACAACTAGATAACAGAAATGCAGAGGCAGCAGCAAACCTACTGCGGCACACACCTGGGCCAGCTGCCGCCCATGTTCTCAGAATAGCTGAGAACGCAGTGGTGGTGGAAGCACCCTCACTCTGGAAGCACCGGTGCAGAGCCAACCGGGAGGCACTGCCCACAGAGAAGCTGGACAGCAACAGGCTGCCCAAGATGGTGGGCAGCATGGTGGGCATCCACAGCAGCAGGACATTCGCCCAGGTGGATATCGCCCAAGGTGATCAGCCCCTACCTGGGCAAGTCCTCCCCCATATACAAGCCCATGAACCTGGCTGGCCCAGGCATCTGGGCCACCCACTTCCCCAGCTTCGTCCCCCTCAAGTAGCTTGTTGGGCCAGTACAAGCATAAACTTCTCTTTAAAAAACTGTTTTGAAATAACTAGTAATATATGCTGATAATATGCTATAATATTTTCACTCTTAGATTTCACATATTCCAAAGAACTATGCCACTATGCATTCATTTTTTTAAGCTAAAGGTAAGTGCCATCCTTGCCATTTAACCATTTATATGAATAAATTGGTTAGTGCCACTTTTAGAGTTAAGCCTAAGTAATCCAACTCTATCATGAACAGATCTGAACTATCAGAGAACATAATGTTACCATAGATTGTATCCTTAAGTCCCTGCTTCTCAAACTGGAGTCCAGGTAAGATTGGGGGCAGGGGGTAGGAGAAAGTCATCACAGGTAGTAATACTGGCAGAGGTTTGTGTTAAAAATTTGGAATAAGATCAGCATGGACCCATCTTGAATTCAAACAGTACAGTTTTGAGCTTTACCTCTCTAAGATTTTTAATTTACATGAGAAAGAGAATGTACATGTGCAGGGTGTGGGAGGGACGGGGGAGGAAGAGTCCCAGACACACACTGCTGTGTGTGTAGCTGGATGCAGAGCTTGATCCCACAACTATGACATCCTGACCTGAGGTGAAATTCAATCAGACACATAAGCAGCTGCGCCCCCTAGATGTCCCTTGAGCTTTACCTCTTGAACCCATTCTCCATTCAAAGCTAAGTAACTGAGAGGTTTGTAAAAATTTGAGAAGCAGTGGCCTGTAACATAAGGCCACCCAAGGAATCACCACTAAAAAGGGATACTAGAAGCAAAACAAAACCTTATTATTCTATCCCCCAAAATTAAGATGCAGCTACAGCTGCAGAACTCTCTATGTATCTTTTGGTCACTACATTAAAAAAAAAAAAAAAAACATGACCAGAGATAAGGAAAACTGAAAAAAAAATATTGAAGGTAGGAGAAGAATATGGTAACAGGCCAAAGCCATTGGATCCAAGAGAAAAAAATATGACCAAATAAAACACCTACAAAAATCTTTTAAAAAGAAAAAAGAGCCATAAGGGAAAAGCAGCTATAAGATCTCAATACAGGGGACAGTTTAGATTTAAGAGAAATGAAGCTTTAAGTTTTAAGTCAGTATCTGGTCTTGCTGTTGGCAACAGTCTAGGGCTGGACAGATTCTGAATGTCAGTTTCTACTTTCCTACCCCTTACGCCACATCAGGCATTTAGGTTCTTACTAGGTAGAAGACCCAGGGCATGCGGGTGTTTTATAATATTAGGTGTATAGTTAGAAAAAGTTTATTATCTAATTAAATGTTAATATTAACCGACTTTTGAAGATGACTCATTTAATCTTCACATGACCAATAAATACATGGGAATCAACCCAGTGTTTAAGGGACAACTTGGGGGAACATGTAAGTCCAGTTATGGGATCTAGGATGTAGAGTCAGGTAAATGTGACAATACAGTACTCAGCTCACTATTATTTATTCATCAGAAGAAAGCTGCAGAAAGCCTATGAAATTTGGCAGTCTTAGATTACACTCTCTGAGTGTATATATTTGAGTGACTATTTGACTATACTATATATTGACTATACACTATATCTGAGTGTATAGTCACTCTGAGTGACTATATTTCATAAAAGGGTTTTTGGTCACTAAACATGTAACTCTTTGAAGTGGATCACCAGATTAATTCGCAGCACAGACAGAGGGTTCTTCTAAGATTATCTAACTCCATTTGCTCTCATTCCTTACTCACCAGCCTCCCTCTGGTTATTCACTTAGTTTCTCTGTTGCCCTCATACTGGCAAGAGGGCCTCCTAGCAGCAGATGTTGGAAGAACTGTTGTTCACCATAATTATGAATGGGCCTTCTGGTATATACCTCACGGTTAAAATGAACCTCTGGGTTGGAGAGCCTGATAAACTCTGCACATGAAGATTTCTGTTCCTAACTAATTCCAAAAGAGACTGCTATGTTCATTACAGCATTTTTACAATAACCAAGATAGGGAAGCAACCTAAGTGTCCATTTATATATGAACGGATAAAGAATAGGATAAAATTCATATAAATCTATTCTCTATCTGATTATATATAATATATAAATATATAATTTATATAAACCCATTCTTTATCTGATTATATATACTATATAAATATAAATAAATATATATATAAAAATATTACTCAGCCATAAAAAAGAATGGAATCTTGCCATTTACAACAACATGGATGGACCTACAGGGCATTATGCTAAATAAAATAAGTCAGATAGATAATACCATATGATTTCACTTACATATGGAATCTAAAAGAAACAGAAACAGGGCAGTCCAGGTGGCTCAGCAGTTTAGCACTGCCTTCAGCCCAGGGCGTGATCCTGGGAACCTGGGATCAAGTCCCACATCTGGGCTCCCTGCATGGAGCCTGCTTCTCCCTCTGCCTGTGTCTCTGCCTGTCTCTTGTGAATAAATAAATAAAATCTTTAAAAACAAACTCAAATACTAAGAACAAACATAGTTGCCAGAGGGAGCGGAATAGAGGGATGGGCAAAGTAGGTGAAGGGGATTAAAAGGTACAAACTTCCAGTTATAAAAGAAGTCATGGAAATTAAGAGTGCAGTGTAGGGAATATAGTCAATAATAACATAGTAACGTTGTTTGGTAACAGGTGGTGACTATACTTACGGTGAGCACTGTAGATGTACAGAATTGTCGAATCGCTATGTTGTGTACCTGAAGTTACTGTATGTCAACTATACTTCAATAAAACTTAAACAAAACAAACCCTTCTGTTCCTGAGTCCACAAAGCTGAAGACCAGACCACTGAAGGGATTAATATCTGGAGAGACCCTGCCTGATTTGCCCACCCTATAGGACTCCCAATTCTGCTATTTAAAAAAAAAAAAAAAAAAAGCCAGGTAAGAACTAAGGACAATGAGCCTTAAAAGGCAGAAAGGAAATTCAGTGAGGATTGAGGGGTGGGGTGGGGTGGGGCTCAAGGAATGATTCCTACGTCAAGTAAGGTTTGTACCAGCATTGTTTTGCTATTTTTGTTGTTGTCTTTCCTTACTAGTAGAAAATTTTTGTAAAATTGTTAGTGTCTAGTGGTGAAAGTCCCTACCCCACCACCCAGGCTTGACTGCTCTACCTTTGCAGGCCTTGGTGCATAAACACCATTCGTACTATTCTTTTAAATAACGTTGTTGGAGTAGGCTTAATTGCTGTAACTAACCTTCCCCAAAACAATGGCTCAAACACAGTAACTGGTTTCTTGTTTGTTTAACATCCAGGCTGGATATTCCAGGTCAGCAGGCGGCTTTCCTTCACGCAGTGATTCAGAGACCAAGCTCCTTCTGGCTTGTGGCTCTGCCATAACTAGGGTTTTGCCACCTGTGTGGCTAAGGTTTGGGTCTCCCCAGGCTCAAGGCAGCAGGAGAGGAAGAAAGCCCCGAGAAGTCTACTTTTAAAGGCCCAGGCCCATCACACATGCTCAGATGGCACTGGTCAACTAATGCAGGTCTAACTTCTGTCCAGAAGAGAATGGATTTTGGCAGACAGCTAGCAATCTGCCACAACAGTACTTTTAATTTCTACTGCCATAACCTTTGATTAAAAACTCAAAATATTGAAGGCTTCTGTTGCTGATTCTAATTACTGGCAATCCTAACCTAGTGCATTACAGAGCTGAAACAGTGAATATACTATGCCAGCCTGATAGGCCTCTCAGGACCTTTCTCCTCTAATGCCTGCTATCCCGATAGCATTGTAGCCCCAGAGGTGTAGTGGTGAAGAGCCCAGGATTGGTTTCTAAAGCGTGAACAAGGTTCTGAAAGAAGAAATCTACAAGCCATGTTTGGAAAATGTTGAGCAATTTAATAGAAATTAGAAGTTTGCATACTGGAGTAATGCAAATAAGGCTGAAGAGAACATGAATTGTAACCCATAGGGCAACATTTCTGAGGAGTAGGGTTTTATAAGAACAGGATGTACACAGTAATGATGAAGCTAGTAACTTTATCAGAGTGTTATGACAAATTCTAGTTCGCAAGGCCCAAGAAATGGTCTCACTGATTTTTAAAGAATCTTACGAGTCCTAGTGAAAAGAGTAAATATAATAATGGGAAGAGTATCTGCGGGTCATGCTTGAGGGAGCTGCCGGTTTGTCAAACTTTTTGTGCTTCAGGTCAATTCATTGGCAAATCTAGAGGAGATGAAACAATGTTTCATTGCCGCTCTTTCTTCTAAGAAGGCATGGTAGGACAAAACAAACCTAAGACTTCAAAGCTCTCATGACAAACAGATTTGGAACCAACTTGAAAGGGCTCTCGTTGTGACTTGCAGTAGGGGGGAAACATCAAGCTTTGTAGATACCGGCACAGCCTCGTTGCTTCTCTCTCTGCAGTGCTGGTAATAAAAATCCACTGAATACTACTATGATCTTTTAGGTCCAAATGTTAACCTTTGGCCCTGATGAACTTCTCCAGGCTCCATCAGAGTGGAACGGGAACACAAGTACAACAGAATGATGCAACCAAATGGTGGGGAAGAAATCCAAATAGCCCTAACACTAGGGAACGCCTGAAGGAAGCCAGTGAGAGGGAAAGGAACAAAGTTGTCTATCTCCATACATCACACTGCTCTAGAGGCTTTAGGGATAGCAGCTAGTCCTCACATCCTCTGCTGCTATCACTGTCCACACAGTTGAGAGGGAGAGATTCAGCAAAGTTCATAGTTCCAACTGTGTAGGACAAGCCTGGATCACCCTTTCATTAGAGACCCCCATATATAGGTGGTGTTCTGAGTCAGCAGGCACCTTCTGACAGCATAGAAGGTGCCCCATTCTGTCTAACTGCTCTGACTTCCACTTCTAGGGCGTTCTCACCGCTTCCCAGGCTCCCAGCAGGTCAAGAGGAATGGGCTCAAAAGGGGGCTGACACAGGTCAGGTAGCCCACTGTCAGAATAACAGATTCTGAGAAAAGCTAGGGACCGATTAGTGTGCGGTTTTCCAAACTGTCCCTTAACAGGGTGGCATGTTTATTATGACTTGTCAGGAATAACAAGTCAGTGAACCCTGGGGAAAAACAAAGATTCAGCTCTCACTTGGTGCTGGGAGGATACTAATACTAATGGCTTTTAAAGGTTACAGGCTCAAGGGGCACCTGGGTGGCTCAGTCAGGTAAGCATCTGTCTTCAGATGCTGAGATCAGCTCAGGTCATGATCCCAGGGTCCTGGGATAAAGCCCTACATCAGGGCTCCCTGCTCAGCGGGAAGCCTGCTTCTCCCTCTCCCTCTGCCATTCCCAGCCCCCCTCCCCAACTTGTGCTCTGTCAAATAAAATGTTTAAGACTCAAATATTGCACATAACAGATTTAGCCCCAAAAGGAATTCCTGGTAAAGGAATAGAACTGCGAATCCTCAGAACCTCAAAATCATACCTGGAAAACCAGCCTATTAAAAACAAACTTGCAATGTTACCAGAGGTCTAATTTAGGAAAAGGCCAGTTGGGCAGCCCTGGTGGCTCAGCGGTTAAGTGCTGCCTTCGGCCCAGGGCGTGATCCTGGAGACCCGGGATCGAGTCCCACATTGGGCTCCCTGCATGGAGCCTGCTTCTCCCTCTGCCTGTGTCTCTGCCTCTTTCTCTCTCTGTTTCTCATGAATAAATAAAAATCTTTAAAAAAAAAAAAAAAAAAAAGGAAAAGGCCAGTTACTGCAGGGCATCTGAAGTAAGAATTTCTCTTTTCTCTAAAATGTGATTTGGGTAATAACCTTTGAAGAGACTATTACTTAAGGTAAACTCATTTGATTACCACTAAGAAAATGCAGATGTCTGCATTTTATTTAGTGCATTTCCCTGCCAGAGGCTGTACAACCTCCCGCATCAGGTGTCCTGGAGTCCTCTAAAAATCCGCTCTTTGCTTCTTAGATTCCGTCTCCAAAGTAAGTTTAGTGCATCAGGGCAAGAAATCCTGTCACACAAATAACTCATATTTGTTCCAGTTCACTTCTGGGTCTCTGAGAAGACTGCTTCAACCAGGGCTCTCAACATCTCCTTGCCCCTCACCCAGTTCTCCAACGCAATGTGAAACATGGCTGAGGAAGACCAGGCCAGGCAGAGTGGCCCCAGAGGCTTGAGGATGGAAGGTGAGCCAGGTAGCCAGGCCAGTCATTTCAGACATGTCCATCTAACACATACCAGAGTTATCCTCAAGATCAAATAGTATAAACATGGTGTCAATAGATGCCTTTGCATGAATGTGATCCTTGAGTAAGAAAAAAAAAAAAAAAGTCCTAATATAGAACTCAAAGATTTAGTTCAAGACCTGTAACTGAGGGATCCCTGGGTGGCTCAGCGGTTGAGCATCTCCCTTGGGCTCAGGGCATGATCCTGGAGTCCCGGGATCGAGTCCCACATCAGGCTCCCTGAGTGGAGCCTACTTCTCCCTCCGCCTGTGTCTCTGCCTCTCTCTGTCTCTCATGAATAAATAAATAAAATCTTTAAAAGATCTTTAAAATCTTTAAAAGACCTGTAACTGAGAGGACTGGCAACACCATTTATAGTTTTCTTGCTACTTGGTTCTCTGGCTACATAGGCCCTTCTTTCCTAAGGAGGAAAGAGTATCCACTGTCTGAAGATAAGCTTAGTAATGTATGCTCTCTGAACCAAATTGACGTCAACCCACAAAGTGCTTCTAGATCAAGATGAACCAGCTCAGGCTTTCTAAGATGGACTGTTAGCTGGTGGCACCCAAGCAGCCTGATTCCAGCACAGGCAGGGGTAGAGGGGAGGGGTGCCTCTGGCTTCCCAAGTCACATAATCATCTACTCCATTCAGAACAAGATCGTCGAGCTTCTCCAGAAGAGAGATCTGCTATTGCTGACAAAACTTCAACTTGCTCGAATATAGAACCGAAGAGATAGTGACAATCCCTGGGGATGAAGTACTGCTCTTCAGAAAATGGGATCTTAAGTTCTTGGATGCTCCACTTTGTTCCAGAAAGAATTTAAAGGGAAGCCTATCAGGCTGGTGACTACAGCTTTGCCAGGTAACACTTCTGATGTACAGCTCCCTGCCCCAGACCCTGGGCTGGCATCCTGGTGAGTGTTCCCAAAGAACCGCAAACCAGAAAGACCGCATTCCATACCACTCTGGGCTGAAAGCAGAGTGCACACCAGATAGGTACAGGTCAAGTGCCACAATAGATGCAAAAGAGGAATCCTTGCCCTCTGGCCCCTAACGTCCTAGAAGAGTCAAACTCTCCAGCTAACTTCGGTTTCCGAGCTTGTCCTATCTCACATGCTTGTTAGGAGTACTACATGAGATAACAAGGGAAAGCCTCCACACGCTAAGGATTACATATTAGTTTAATTGGATGAAGCATCTTTGTGGTTTTTCGCCCCACCCTACCCTTTTTCTTTTCCTTGAAACTGATGGCGTAACCTAAGACTTCCCAAAACCTGTTTTTTTTTTTTTTTATTTTTTTTATGATAGTCATACAGAGAGAGAGAGAGAGAGAGGCAGAGACAGAGGCAGAGGGAGAAGCAGGCTCCATGCACAGGGAGCCCGACGTGGGATTCGATCCCGGGTCTCCAGGATCGCGCCCTGGGCCAAAGGCAGGCGCCAAACCGCTGCGCCACCCAGGGATCCCCTCCAAAACCTGTTTGTAATAGGACTAGGTCATTTTGATAAAAATCAGGTTTTGGTAAGAAGTAGCAAACACACACAGGCCCATGGATTGCTCATGGAAATGGCTCCAATAGAGTCCAGCTCTCACATACAGCTTGAATCTTCCACATCTCCTATGAAAGAATACAAAGGCAAGGCCAATTAATCCTGAAACACCAATTCTCTAAAGCCCTAACCACAACGCCACACCCTTCTGTGACTCAATTCTTGGGTCACACAGGAAGGAGTTTTCTACTTCTCCTATTCAGGGGTTCTGACCTGGGAGCCTGGGAGAGAAAAACAGGAAGATTTGGTCTTTCTTCTCCCAATCTGAACATTACCACACCTGTTATATTAACATATCCTCACTACCAAGAATTTGATCATTAATAGGGAGGAACAAAAAACTTTATTCAAAGATTAAATTATTTAAACCAACCACAGTAATCCCTTAGGTTCCAGACCTCTGAACCATGCTTTGTTGGATATTAAAATAATGCCAACATCTCTCTCTAAAGTAACTAGAAGCCAGCCTTACTTGAAACAGTCATCATTATTAGCAACTCAGGTCCTGATTCAGAAACAAATAGGTTTCATAAAAGGGCAACAACTAGCTATTATCATCTACTTTTACACTTAGCTTAAATAAATTCATCAACTGGTAGCCTAATACCTTGTAAGAGTTAAACAGTTTCACATATGACTATTACTATGAGTTATACATTCTCAAAAATCTGGAAATCAGCTGGCTTCTAAGGAGCAAATCATTTTGAGAGAGAAGAAATAGTGATCTGGGAAAATCCCACAGGTCATGATGAGAGTGAAGTTACAGGAACACTCATCAGGATGCTTATTCCTCTGTTCCTTCAGCAAAGGCCAACTGTGTGCCTGGTACTCTAGTAAGTCCTGGGGATATGGAGATGAGGTAGGGCTGCAGCTTTCAATGAGTGCACACCCTGACAGGAAGACAGGCAGGGAAATCGAGGTGCAGTGCTTACCACTAGTGAAGGGAACGGGGAGGTGCTGACTCAGACCCAGGAAGAGCCAGGACTTATCAGACGGGGCAATATCTGAATCATGAAGGTATTAACCAGGATAAAAGCAGAAAAGGGAAAAGCTTACCAAGCAGAAGAGGCACATAATACCTTCAGCCCTACAGAACAATTTGCAATTCCCCTGAGCCCAGGGCTCCTGGGAGGACTGTGAAGAGAGGGGGAGGAGCACATCCTAAGCTGTAGGGAGCTACTAAGGTTTTCATGTCAGGAAGTGACAAATCAAATCTGCGCTGCAGGTCTAGTGCCCTTGGGGCCTGAGGAAAATGGTGGACTGGCCTCCACAAGGGGACTGAAAGATAAGGGCATAGGAGAGAAGCAACAGATTCCAGCAATACTTGGAGTGGGTGTGGAGACAAAGGCCTGCACACCAGCTTTCTGGCTCTGCTACCAGAGTTGAGAAAGATGCAGGGTAAGGGAGTGAAGATGATAAGTTCAATTCTGGATAGATGGCCTTGAGGTGTTAGAGACCATCTTGTTGAAAATACATGAAGGGGCGCCTGGGTAGCTCAGTGGGTTAAGCATCTGCCTTCAGCTCAGGTCATGATGTTAGGGTCCTGGATCCAGCCCCATATCGGGCTCCCTGCTCAGCAGGGAGTCTGCTTCTCCTTTTCCCTGTGCCCCAAACCCCTGCCCTGTGCTCTCTTGCCATCTCTCATAAATAAAATCTTCAAACAAACGTGGAAACCAGTAAATGGATCAATTCTAGGCAATGCTTAATAACAAATAACAGCCCTTCAGTAGAAATATATATACTGCCACCACCTTTGCAGAACTTCAAGAAGAAAAAAAAAAAAAAGCCTGAATCTGACCAAGGATCTATATCCAATTATCAATTTACAGGAAGTACAGAAGACAAAACAGGGTGCCTGAGTGGCTCAGTTGGTTAAGTGTCTGCCTTCAGCTCAGGTCATGATCCTGGGATCGAGGCCCAAATTGGGGTTCCCTGCTCAGCAGGGAGTCTGCTCTCCCCCCAACTTGTGTTCTCGCTCTCTAATAAATAAAATCTTTTTTTTAAAAGTTATTTATTTGTGATAGAGAGAGAGAGAGGCAGAGACACAGGCAGAGGGAGAAGCAGGCTCCATGCACCAGGAGCCCGATGTGGAATTCGATCCCGGGTCTCCAGGATCGCGCCCTGGGCCAAAGGCAGGCGCCAAACCACTGCGCCACCCAGGGATCCCTCTAATAAGTAAAATCTTAAAAAAAAAAAAGCACACACATCATAGGACACCATGGAGATATAACCTGCAAAATTCAGAGATTATACAAATGACCTAGTTTCCTCCACAAATACATGGCAAGAAAGAAAAACACAAAAATGAAGCAAGGAACCAGCAAGGATGTAAAAGATATCAATATAGAGCTCATTTGGATCCTGAGTAAAACAAACTGAAAAATAAGTGCAAAAAGCCTAAGTCAATTGAACAGTGTCAACATAAACTGGTGTAAGACAGAGACAAAATAAAAATAGACTGAATTTTCCCTGTTTAGAAGGGAAAAGACTTCTTGCTCCCTTCTGTTTGAGAATTCCCTTCTCTGTCCTTTTCAAATACATGTAAATACAACAAATAAACCTCTTGTCAATCTCCCAACCCAGGAATGTTTCCCTCAAGGACTAGAGATTAACAGACTAACTTCTATGGACACAGGGGATGGGCAGCTTGCTCCATATTGCAAAACTACCTCCTATCTTAGAATATGAGAAGTTGGTTTCCCCCCTGGTGGTTGTTCAAATTTCTATGATAAAGTTAAGATGAGCTTTATCTGACAAAAGTTACTGTCAAATCCTTTAACTGGAGGACTAGTTACTATTTATTATGATATACTATATACTATTTATTATCTTGAAAACACATAATGGGCTGTCCCTGCTTGGCTACTTAAAAGGACCAAATTGCTTTATTTTCACTATCTTTTAGTAGATTGCCTGATTTAATGCTTATTCAATAAATGGTTTTCTTTTTCTACTACTTTTGTGGAAAATTGCTCTCAATTGGGAGATTTTTTTTTTTTTTTGTTATATTTCCCCAACCCTGGGCATTGGATATTAACTTCTTTTAGGTGTGATAATGGTACTGTGGTTAAATTTTAAAGAATTCTTTTTTTTTTTTTTTTTTTAAGCAAGCTCCAAGCCCAACGTGGAGCCCAAGGCAAGGCTCAAACCCATGGCCCTGAGATCAAGACTTGAGCTTAGACCAAGAGTCAGACACTTGACTAACTGAGCCACCCAGGCAAATTTTAAAGAATTCTTATATTTTTAATATTTAAGTATTTGCAGACGAAACAATATGATATCTGTGATTTGCTTCAAAAAGTAGGGGCACCTGGGTGGCTCAGTTGGGAAATGTCCAACTTTTGATTTTGGCTCAGGTCATAATCTCAGGGTCACGAGATGTAGCCGTGGGTCAGGCCCTGCACTTAGTGGAGAGTCTGCTTTTCTTCCTCTCCCTCTGCCCCTCCCTCCTCCTCATGTGTTCTCTCTCTCTAAAATAAATCTTTAAAAAAAAAAAAAAAAAAAAAGGCACAGAGTAGGGTGATTGCCATATATTGATAATTCACACCGGGTAACAGATACAACAAATTCACTCAGTCACAATATCTACTTTTGTTATGTTTTAACACTTTCATAATAAAGTCAAAAAGAACAAGAAGCCACCTGGGATACAGGTTTGGAGCTGAGTGAGAAAACCAGTGTTGGAGATAAAGCTTTGGAGGCATCAGTATACAGGTGACAGGAAACCCATAGGGATGGACAAAATGCCAATGAGATAATATTAGAGCAAGAGGATCAAGGGCAGAACCGTGAGGAACACTAGCACGTAACAGGTGGGTAGCAAAGATCTAGCAAAGGAATCTGAAGAGCTAAAACCAGTAGAGCATGGGGTCTGTTTCGATGAGGAAAGAGTGGCTGACAGCACTGCGAGAAAGTAGGAGGTCTAAGACCTCAGCAAAACCAGTTTCATTGCAGTGATGGCCCAGGATGTCAGAATATAGCAAGTTGCAGCCTGCCAGGGCAGTGGAGAAGTCAGGACGGTGGTGGCTCTGAAGGGAAGCAACTAGACAACAGCTAGAAGGCTTCCTAAAGATAAGGGAGGATGGCAGGACTGTAAGATTTGCAATTAATTATTGAAGGGATGGGTTAGAAGTTGAGAAACCAGGGGAAGGAAGGGATAATTTTTAGAACAAGAAATTCAGAAGGCAGTAGAGATGGGATCTAGGGCACCAGGAGGTGGTGTGACCACTTGTTACCTGTCCAAGATCGGTTTCTCGCTTCTTCAGAGATGGCTGGGAGCATGACCTCTTAGAATGGAGACTAAACTCACCATTTTCCCTTGTCCCTATGTGTGGCCATGTGACCCATGGGCCACAGGATAAGCAGAAGTGTCCTGCGACTTCTTGGGAACTTGCCTTGAGGGAAAGCACAAGTCCTCCCTTTGCTTGCTTCTGTCCATCTTAAAACCTGCTGCCAGGCACAAGGCCAACACCGTCTGGGACCATGAGATAGCGGCCTGGCCGGTCAACAGCAAGATAAGAATCTAGGTCTGAACTTTATTTTTTTTTTAAAGATTTATTTATTTATTTATGATAGATCTAGAGAAAGAGAGAGGCAGAGACACAGGCAGAGGGAGAAGCAGGCTCCATGCCAGGAGCCTGATGCAGGACTCGATCCCAGGACTCCAGGACCCCGCCCTGGGCCAAAGGCAGGCGCCAAACCGCTGAGCCACCCAGGGATCCCCCTAGGTCTGAACTTTAAAACACAGAGTGGCCAAACCAGCCCTGGACTTCTCTTAGATCCCTGTTATTTTGTGCTTTTGCCACATGCAGTTGTAGCTCCCTGATACAGGGAGGGCTAGATCCTTCATCCTCGGAGAGTGTGAAAGTCTTGGGTGATACAAACAACTGGGGGATGACAGGGAGAAGGGCTGCCAAAGGGGTTCCTGGCTGGGTCGGAGAGCCAAGGCTGTGAGGATTACAGGGCGGGACCTGCAACAGCTGTCCCGGAAATGGGAGAGGCAAGGCCCTGGGGACACAGGACTTGGGAAGTAGGAGACCGTTCGCTTATGATGGTGCTACTCCAGCCGAGAAGGCCCCCACCTGGCATCAGTTGTATCCGCAGGAAAGGAGATTCTCAACTACTACTGCTGACCATGGCACCTGCACTAAGTTCCTCAAGGTCTTCAGGACATTTTTGGTTTGTTCATTCTCAGCTTTTATTTATAGAGCAAAACAATGTGCTAAAAAAGTTGAAGTTTTTTTTTTTAAGTTGAAGTTTTTTTAAGCACATGGCGTTGTTATGTCTAAAGAAAAGCTACAACCTCATTTTTAAAAAAAAAGATTTTGTTTATTTATTCACGAGAGACACACAGAGAGAGGCAGAGATATAGGCTGAGGGAGAAGCAGGCTCCACGCAGGGAGCCTGACGTGGGACTCGATCCCAGGTCTCCAGGATCATGCCCTGGGCTGAAGGCAGCGCCAAACAGCTGAGCCACCAGGACTGCCCTACAACCTCCTTAATTCATATTATATTCTAACTTATTTAATTCTTCTTTAAATTGTGGTAAAATACACACAAAAATAACCACTTTGGGGGCACCTGGGTGGCTCTATAAGTATCTGCCTTCAGCTCAGATCATGATCCCAGGATCTTGGGATGGAGCCCGGCATCTAGCTCCCTGCTCAGTAGGGAGCCTGCTTCTCCCTCCGCCATGTGTCCCTCCCCTTGCTTGCACTCTCTCTCAAGTGAATAAATAATCTTAAAAAAAAAAAAAAAAAAAAAACTTTTATGTGGAATTAAGTACATTCACATAATTGTATAACCATAACTACCATCCACCTCCAGAATTCTTTTCATCTTGCAAAACCGAAATCCTGTACCCATTAAACAATAGTTCTTCATCCTCCCTTCCCCCAACCCCTGGCAATCACCATTCTGCTTTCTGTCCCTAGGAATTTTTTTTTTTTTTAAAGAATTTATTTATTCATGAGAGACAGAGAGAGAGAGGCAAAGACACAGGCAGAGGGAGAAGCAGGCCCCATGCAGGGAGCCCAATGTGGGACTCGATCCCGGGACTCCAGGATCATGCCCTGGGCTGAAGGTAGGCGCTAAACCACTGAGCCACCCAGGGATCCCTGTCCCTAGGAATTTGATTACTCTAGGTCCCTCACAAGTGGAATTACACTATCTTTTTGTGACTGGCTTATTTTCAGCATAATGTTCTCAAGATTCACCCAAAGCTGCAGCATATGTCAGAATTTTTCTTTTTTAAGGCTAATATTCTGTTGTGTGTTTGTATCATTTTGCTTATCCATCCATTCATTCATCAGTGAGCCCTTGGGTTGCTTCCGCTTTTTGGTTATTGTGTATAATGCTATGAACATGGGTGTTTTCTTCTAGGGACACCTGGGTGGCTCAGGAGTTGAACATCTGCCTTCGGATCAGGGCATAATCCCCAGACCCAGAATCAAGTCCTGCATTGGGGTCCCTGGGAGGAGACTGCTTCTCCCTCTGCCTATGTCTCTGCTTCTTTCTGTGTCTCTCGTGAATAAATAAATAAATAAATCTTAAAAATCAATCAATCAATCTCTTCTAGACCCTACTTTTAATTCTTTTGGGTATATGCCTGAACTGAAATTGCTGGATCATATGTTAACTATTTTCTATATTTTGAGGAACTGCCATATTGTTTTTGACAGCAGTTATATAATTTTACATTCCCACCAACAATGCACGAGGGTCCTAATATCTCCACATCCTCACCAAGTCTTGTTATTTTCTGGGAGATTTTTCGTCTTTCTTTCTTTCATTCTTTTTTTTTTTTTTTTTTTTTTTTACCCAACCACCCTAATGAGTGTCATCATTTGTTTTTGACAAATTAAGAATGACATAGTAGTAAAAGCCTAGCACAATGTCCAGAACACAATCAATGAATCAAACAACTTTGAAATAAAAAGTGTAAATTAAATTCTTTGCGAATTTTTAAAAAAGATTTTATTTATTTATTCATGAGAGACACAGAGAGAGAGAGAGAGAGAGAGGCAGAGACACAGGCAGAGGGAGAAGCAGGCTCTATGCAGAGAGCCTGACATGGGACTTGATCCCAGGTCTCCAGGACCACACCTGATCTCAAGGCAGTGCTAAACCGCTGAGCCACCCAGGCTGCCCATCTTTGCAATCTTTATGAGAAGGAAAGATCAGTTATACTGAAATTTGCCAAATCCCAATAATGCCTTTAAGAGATTTACCTAGCCTCAGGTACATCAGTGACATATGCTTTTGTTGTGGCACATTACTATGCAAACTACTAATTACAGAACAACTTCATCACCTTTCAAAAAGAAACCAGCACCCATTGCCAGCCACTCCCCATTGCCTTCTCCCCACCAGTCCCTGAACTAATCTACTTTCTGTCTATGGATTTGCCTATTCTGGACATTTCATATAAATGGAATCATAGAATATGTAGCCTTTTGTGTCTTTCATTTGGTATAGTGCTTTCAAGTTTTATCCATGCTGTAGCATGAATTAGAAATTCATTTTTTATGGCTCAATAATATTCCACTTGTATGGATAGATCATATTTTTTTTATTAGATCTCCCACAAAAATACAGACTTCTAGCTTTTCTTGAAAAATTGAAGAGAAGGCCTTCCCTTTCCCACATAGTAATCACTGGCTAGAGCTCAGTAATGGCATTTTGTCACCTGGATGTTCCTGGCACCTGTCTCTGGGTCTTATCATTCCCTCTGCCTAAGGTGTTCCCAGATATGCATCTCATTTCTTTCTTCACTTGCCAAACATTTGCTCACATGACCCCTCCTTGCTGAAGCCCCCCCATCTATATATACAATCCTTGCTCTATCCCCAGTACTTGCTATACCCCATCCCTCGCTTTCATTTATTCTACAGTACTCACGTTACCACCTGACATACTGTAGGTTTTACTCAGGTCTGTTTCCAACCACCCTTCATTAGAATGAGAGCTCCAAGATAACAAGGATTTGTTTTGTTCACTATTGTATTTCCAATACCTAAACCTTAGCAGTGCTCAAATTTTTTGAATATAGAAATTAGTGGGAAAAGAAAAAAGAAATTAGTAAAAGAACTTGTTCTAGTTTTTTATTTATTTTTATTTATTTTTTATTCTTTTTTGGCAGTCAACATGCTTTATTTCCTGGGGCCCAGTGTTCTAGTTTTTAGTGACTAAAAAGCTGCTCCTAGAAAAAATAAACCTGAAAGTGATGGGTTGTTTTGTTTCGCTTTTTAAGATTTTATTTATTCATTTGACAGAGAACATAAGCACAAGCAGGGTTCTGGGATTATGACCTGCATCCAGACTCCCAGCTCAGGGCAGGAAGCTTGCATCTACCTGTCTCTGCCCCTCCCCCCACCACTCCTGCTCTCTAATAATAAAATCTTTAAAAAAATAAAAAGCTTTGATGCATACTTTATATTACATTTTAAGTTCAATGAGATTTAGCAAATGTATAGTCTTGTAACCCTATTATGATATGTGCTTAAGGTCTAGAACATTGAAAATGATTTAAGTCACAGAAATACATTAAAGTAGGTCTGTTTTACTACAGTCAGGCATGCCCAGAACTTTAAAATATCTTTAATTAAAACTTGAGGCTGGGCAGCCCGGGTGGCTCAGCGGTTTAGCACTGCCTTCAGCCCAGGGTGTGATCCTGGAGACCCAGGATCGAGTCCCACATCAGGCTTCCTGCATGGAGCCTGCTTCTCCCTCTGCTTGTGTCTCTGCCCCTCTCTCTCTCTCTGTGTGTTTCTCATGAATAAATAAATAAAAATCTTAAAAAAAAAAAAAAAAAAACACTCGAGGCTGTTTTCAGAAGTCACATTAAGGAACGTGATGGTTGAAAAATCAAAGCACCAGAAGAACAGAAAGCCACTAAAACCCAAAGAGACTAAGATCTAGTCCTAAACTAACTAAAGGCCAAAGTATATTAACTTATAAGAAGACTGTGTCAAGTACTAGGGAAATAGCAAATAAAAGAACAAGAATTTGGGGATCCCTGGTTGGCTCAGCGGTTTGGTGCCTGCCTTGGGCCCAGGGCATAGTCCTGGAGTCCCGGGATGAAGTCCCAGGATCGAGTCCCACCATTGGGCTCCCTGCATGGAGCCTGCTTCTCCCTCTGCCTATGTCTCTGCCTCTCTCTCAGTGTGTCTCTCATGAATAAATAAATAAAATCTTAAAAAAAAAAAAAGAGGGCCAATATCTGGGTTAAAGGCCACATTACCAGCAATAAGGCTTCAAAAGCCACACTGCAGGATGGTCCAGTAAAGATTCTATTGCTATCGCCTCCATTACTAGAGAAAGGTATTACATGTAGCTGGCATGGCTGACTCCATGACACTGGACAGAAGGCACTGCAGGCACTGTTACCACCCTGCCTATCACAGAATGAATTCTTTGCTGCCCTTTCTCAAATTTCAAGTCAGAGTTTAGGATGCATGCTTCTATTGGTGGAGCCCAGGTCAAGATCCCATAATTCTAGTTGCAATGAAAATATGACAGAATGTGGGTGAAGAGAAGTCTAAAGAGGTAGATGAAGGTCAAATTACAGAGGTCCCATTGGCTGAAGTCTAGAACATATAGCAGTAGTAGTTGAAGGACAAATGTCAAAATGTAAAACTACTGGGGCATCTGGGTGGCTCAGTGGTTGAGCATCTGCCTTTGGCTCAGGTTGTGATCCCAGAGTCCCTGGATCAAGTCCCATATTGGGCTTCTCCCTCTGCCTATGTCTCTGCTTCTCTGTGTCTCAAATAAATAAATAAAATCTTATTTTAAAAATGTAAAACTATAAAATGAAAGTGTATTACAAAAATGTATCTAGTACAAGTCTGAGATTTCATTAGTTATTATAGGTTCAGTCTATGTTTTAATAGTATGAAATTTTAATGCTAACTTAAAGAAATACAAAATGAATAATATGGCAAATTAGCAAAGACAGTATATGAATGACAAGACTGAGAAGCATGGATGCATGTATAAGAAAGCCATGGAAAGACACAGCAAAGGAGAAATGGTCTTAGAAAGCTCACTCTGGTGGCAGTGAAGATGTGAACCAAGAAAGGTAAGAATGGGATAAAAGATACCAATGGAAAAAAAAAATACCAATGGAAAGTTATAGTCAAGTGTAAGTGGGATAGAACTATAGCAGCACCATTATGGTGAAGGACTCTAATGGGTGACAGCATGAAACAATGGGAAGACAGCAAGAGAAGTAGATTTGAGGGAGAAGATAATGAATTTTGTTTTGAACAGGTGGAGTTTGAGACATCTGTGAGACAAAGTTGGAGGAATATTTAAGGGTTGGGAAGAAGAGGAAGATCCCACAAGGGAGTCCAGGAAGGAATGGAGGGAAGAGACTCAAAAGAGTCTTTGCTAACAGTATTTCCAGAATAAAGTGGTCAGTTGTACAATAAAGAGGTCCAGCAAAATAAAGGTTGACAGATCAGTGGGCTTGCTCAAGGTAGTCTCCGTGGAACAGCAGGGTGGAAGCCAGGCTGAAGTATCACGATCATACAACTAAACTTACGAATGCTAATATTCTCTACCAGTCACCAAAAGCAAACACACACTCCTGAACTCACACATCAATCCATACCAAATGAACAATTTTCAGACTGCAGATGTTAAACTACCTTAGGCCCTCTATCAGTTCTTCCTGAAGCAGACTGGGGCTCAATCAAAGAGATTCCTATTCTGCCATCTGATGGCACACCAAATGGAACAGGAAGAGCAAACGTCTCTCTCATTGAGAGGAACCAGAGTAGCTCTCATGTGGCTTCCGACTCCAGGACTCTGGGCCTGGTCACAGTGGCAGTTAATTTAGATAGTTGCTTCAGTGGCTGGCACCTCTTTTCAGGACCACAGTTGAGTCAAATTACCTAATTACAATGATAAAGGCCTCAAACTGTTATTCTCTGTTTATAGCTATCTTCCCCCCCACCCCCACCCCAACACTCCACAACCTCTGAAGAAAAAAGAGGCAAATAAGCACGGCTGTCAGCTACCCAGAATCGAAGCAGAGCCACTGCCTCTTCATCTCTCCCAGGCTCTCTGCACATACTCAGATAAGGGGTTACCTGAGAGAGGAAACACCGAGGGTCCTGACTAAACTCAGGGAAAAACCAAACCCAGACACTAAGTCAAATCCATTCATTCAAGAAACTGGAAGTTTGACCAATTCCATGGCAACATCAGCAGCCTGTGACATCAGAGCTGAAGGCAAGGAACAAAGGCATTTCTGAAAGTTACCTTTCCGTGGGTCTTCTTTCCCTTGAAATTTGACCCATGGTGCTTATTTGGAAGTGCCTAGTACTTTAGTACTGTTTCACAATAGAGCAATTGAAACTTCTCTTGGTACTTTTCTTCAACATATTTTTGGAGATTAGCCAAAACCACATGCCGCAAATCTGCTGAGTGTCACAATCTTATTAATATGCAATGAGATTCTATTTGGAGCTGCTGGTGATACTGGCCTACCAGTGAGCTACAGGATAAGGATATAAATTCTAAAACTACAAATATCTGAAAAATTTAAAGAGAAGACCAAATAAACTGCAGCTTCCCCATCACTTTAGGTTGAGAGTTTATAGAGGAGGTATTTGAGGGAGTAGTATTTAAGGGAGAAAGGGTTGGAGTGGAAAAATACTGCGAGCTAGGACAGGAAAGGTCTACAAAGCATGAGTAAGGGAAGCTGCCACAAATGTGCCCCTCCCCCTCATTCAACAGCCTCAGCTGAATCTTATAAATGTGTCCTGTATAAGAGGCTGAAATTGAGTACCGAGCAGGCAATTCAAGCAAGGCCAGGCCCAGTTCATCAGATGGACTGCAGAGCTTTATCCAGTATTAAGAAATAGTGATTACCAGAGATTGTTGTCTTCGATGTAAAATGATGCCTTTTAAAAAGGCTGAATGCATACTGCTGACTTAAAGGGACAGTATCCTCAATTATAAGCAGGAACAGAAACTTCTTCCCATTAGGTAACTGATGACACAATAAAACTAAATTTTCATTTATCTTTCATCTCTGGTGGTGAATCTGGAGAGTTATTAAAATGATTAAGAGACCCTACTGTAATTATTTAACAGAGAAAAGTTTTAAGTATTCAGCCATAGACACCATACCTAGATGTAGTCAGAGGTATAAGACGTGTACCTCACTCAAGGTGGCTTTGGTGACTTCATTATTCCTGAGTTTTAGGAGGAAATGATCCACCTCTGGAATGGACTCAGTGATCAGCAGAGGAGATTTCAAAGCAAGAGTGGGGAGGGAATTTTTAATTCACCTACATTCCCCATTGCTATCTCCAGGACCTACAGCTTCCTTGCCTTTTGCACTTACACCTTCAGAAAAGATCTGTGAATTGTCCTAATATGAATGGAGGAAATGGCTTTAAACACCAGCTAGAAACAGTAAGGTTAAATAAATAACCTGAATCAATAACCGTTGGAATTTGGTGCCCTCTTACCAAAAGAAGGGTTCTCTATTACCATATGCATGGCATTTATCTTTGGGTCAGGTTCTGTAGGTTTATTTTATTTTATTTTATTTTATTTTATTTTATTTTATTTGGTTCTGTAGGTTTAGACAAGAATGAAACTTTACTGCAGTTCACCGGGGCGCTTGTGAAAATGCACACGTCTAAGTCTCACCACAGAGCCAATAAACCAGAGTATTTCATGGAGGAGCCTAGGAACCTGTTTTTAACAAGTAATCCAAGTGATTTTCATAATCAGAGAAGTTTGAGAAACTGATCTAAGGCTCTGACTACAGTAATATAGAGTTATTCATCCTAAGGAGGAAAGGAAGGATATGAACAGAGGAAACTAGCTAGACTGATGAATCAGAAGCACTTCCTGACTGAGTTCAGAGAGCTAGAATTTGAGAGAGAAAGGCTGATGGAGCAGTTAGAGTTGGAGCTAGCTAGCATTCTTCACACTGCTTTGCTGTCACTAAGCTTGCTCCAGCTGCCGCCTCACTCCACCTCCTTGCCTTCCACAGTTACTCTATAGGTGACAAGACTTTGCCTGAAGACTCTCAGATCTTAAACAGCAGATGGAATCCAAAGGAGGATGAGAGGCTTCCCAAGTACAAACAGATAGTGTGCAGTCCCTGGATAGGAGACGAGACTCTGAACTGGTCTGTAAACGGCTATCACAGACATCTGAAAATCCAACCACTTACCCAAACTGGAGAGTCTTTTCATCAAGCCAGCTTCTCTTATGGCAGCAGGACCATATTCCACACCCTTTCTTTTCTGTCACATAAATTACACGGTTAGATGTGAGGGGAGAGGGTTAAAAACAAGACCACTTTATTTCACAAAAATACAGAAATCTGCTATTCTGTACCTAGTTCCCAAACAGATCCTTCTGGAAACCTGTGACAGCAAGCATCAGCCTTTCCTTTTATTATTTTCACCTGAGGTCGGTTCATTTCAAACACTCGCCGGAAGAAAGCCCGAAAAACAACAATTACCGGGATCGAACCAACCTCCAAGCCCGTGGCTGTGGGATGCACAAATGGAAGCCGAGACGGGGGGAGGGGCTGAGCCAGGTCTGGACCTAGAGAGCCCGGGCTCCCCGCGCAGGGAGCTCTGCACGGCTGCAGGTTGCATCCATTGAAGAGAACAAAACAGCCGCTCCCATCCTCCCGCCGCTGGAGACGGCAGCGCCGATTTCCCCGCCAATGCATGGTTTCTAAGAATGGACCCCGAAGCCTTCAATCTTCGGTCGCTCTCTGTGACCTCTTCCCTCTCGACTTTGCACCAGGCACTCGGGCTGGTTGCTGCCCCTCCAGCCCCTCCCTGAGATCCCGTCCCCCCTTCTCCCCCAGCACCCCAGGCGGGACCCACCACTTCCTCCCTCCTCCGGGGGAGGCCGCAGAACCCCGGCAGCCCGCGGCCGCCTGCCCGCCGCGCGAGCACGACGCCCCCCTCCTCCTTCCACACCTACCAGGGAAAACCCCACGTGCTCTCCCGGAGCCCAGCTGTGGGAACTCCCCGCCTCATCCCCTCTCCGTCCTCCCCGTCCGTCCCCCACCCCCGCTTCCCCCAGGTTCTACCCCACGGTGCCAGGTCCAGGTTCCCACCTGTCCCTGCGAGAACGGGGCCCCGATCACAGCCACCGAGTGAACGGACTTCGTCAGGACGGAGTGCACTCGCGTCCGCAGGAGACGCGACAGGCTGCTTCCCAGCGACATGACCGGCAGCGCGGCAGCGAGCGGAGCAAGGAGCGCCTCGGTGCGGCCCGCCGCCTTCAAGGAGCGCAGCCGCCCGGCGCCTCGCTCACCTACCCCGGCGCCCGCGGCCCCGCCCCGCCCTGTGACGTCACCGCCCGGCCCCGCCCCGCCCCGCCCCGCCCCAACCGGCCCCCGACACACCTTCCCGCAGACCCCGCCCACCGCTCCTGGCGTGGACACGCCCTCGCTGACGTCACCCCCCCCAGCCCGAGCTCTCCCTCCGCCGACGAGCCCTGCAGCAGACGCCGCGAGGCTAGTGTCCGGTCTGGCCAATAAGGGCGCGGTCGCCGACAGGTGAGTCGGTGGCGGGGAGCGAGCCGCGCAGGTGAAGTTAGCGCATTCGGCGGAACGCGGGAGCCAGCTCGCAGCCCTGCAGATCGCGACTCTCCTCCTACGGTGCACGCCCGGCGGACGCCAACCCTAGGGGCTGCCCGGCTGGCTGCGCCGCTGGGAGCCCCTTCAGTGCCTGCCGAGGCGAAGCCCCGTCCGCCTGCTCTATTCCATCAAAACTGTGGGTGCAAAGAACACGCTTATCCATCTTTGGGCGTTGAAGGCTAGGAGGTCAAACAAGAGCTCTCCGGGCTGGGCATGTTAGGATCTTACGAAACGATCCCCTTCCAGGTGTTTTCACTTCTTTACCTGAATAACGGGAGCACTGGTTATTAAAAACCAAACTTAGCAACATATCTGGACTATTCTTAAAATTTGGAGAGATTGAAGAGCTGAAAGTAACTACTTAAAGTTTTTATAATAATATTTTGATAATAATGATGAAATCTCCAAGAACGTTTAGCCCTCTAACAATTCCATAAATCTGGGGGCAGCTTGGGTGGCTCGGCGGTTTAGCGCCACCTTCAGCCCAAGGCGTGGTCCTGGGGATGCGGGATCGAGTCCCACATCGGGCCTGCTTCTCCCTCTGCCTGCGTCTCTGTTTCTCATGAATAAGTAAAATCTAAGAAACAAACAAACAAAAAACCCATAAATCTGGGACAGTTTTAAAGAGGAGGAAACAAAATGAGAGAATATAACTTTCCCAAAGTCACATAGCCTGTAAGTGACAGAGTTGTGTGACTCCAGACTCCCAAGTTCTTATCCATGGTGGGCTTGTGGGAATTTGGACGTTAGTCGTACCAAGACACATTTTTACATAAACAACAGAAAATTATCTCACCTGATGCCATCTTACATGCTGCTCTCCAAAATAGTTCAGAGGTCTCCATGGCAACATCACAACTCCAAGGAGCTTTAGGATCCTAAGGCGGTTTATTTTTAGAGGATAAATTTTATACCTGTCTCCCCCTGCTGGTTTAACAAAGACATGTCCTGAAGCTTTAGCAAAATAAGAATATTCCTGTAAGGCAGTAGTTCTAAAAGTGTGATCCTCCCGCTAGCACCATCAGCCTTTGCATACTTGTCAAATGGAAGTCACTGACTCAGTAACTCTGAGAGCGGAGCACCAGCAACCTAAATTTTTTTTTTTTTAAATTTATGATAGTCACAGAGAGAGAGAGGGGCAGAGACACAGGCAGAGAGAGAAGCAGGCTCCATGCACCGGGAGCCCGACATGGGATTCGATCCCGGGTCTCCAGGATCGTGCCCTGGGCCAAAGGCAGGCGCTAAACCGCTGCGCCACCCAGGGATCCCAGCAACCTAAATTTTAACAATGTCTCCAGGGTCAGAGCTGTAGGGAGTGGTATGGGTGTGGCCAGGGATTCAGGGTCACTGATACTGTCACATTTGTTCAGATCCTTGGGATTAATTTGGTACCTTTTTCCTATTCACCACATCCCCTTGACTGTTTTCTGACATTGATTCAGGCTCTCCTGGACTACTGCAAAACCTGTTTCTTAAAAAAAAAAAAAAAGAAAAGAAAAGAAAGAAAAAAAAAGAAACCTGTTTCTTGAGCACCTACTGTGGGTCACCAGACTGACCTTTCTAAAGTACTACATTAATCTTGCATGCATTTCAGTGGCTTTCCATTACCTATAGTTTAGTTAGAAATGAATTACCAGCTCCACATCATTAGGGTCCAAGAAGGGGACAGTAGATTGTTATATTACTATTATCCTTTAAAATTCTAATTATTATTACATTTATATGTGGGAGATATTTTAGAATTCATTTTTTAAACCCTGAAAAACAAGTGGTCTGCTTTTGTTTTCAAAATAGGCATTTATGGGATGTCTGGGTGGCTCAGCAGTTGAGCAGCTGCCTTTGGCTCAGGGCATGATCCTGGGGTCTGGGATTGAGTCCTGCATTGGGCTCCTTGTGGGGAGCCTGCTTCTCCCTCTGCCTGTGTCTCTGCCTCTCACTCTCTCTCTCTCTCTCATGAATAAATAAAATCTTTTTTTAAAAAGTCATTTATTTTCTTTTTTAAAGTCATTTATTTTCAAAATAAGTTATTAAAGATAATATTCTAAAGTTATAAAAGTCATAGAAAAATGAGTTTAAGTTTTAGAAATGTACTTTAAAATTTATGTTCTGGGGCACCTGGATGGCTCAGCGGTTGTCTGCCTTTGGCTCAGGTGGTGATCCCGGGGTTCCAGGATCGAGTCCCACGTCGGGCTCCCTGCGAGGAGCCTGCTTCTCCCTCTGCATATATCTCTGCCTCTCTCTCTGTCTCTCATGAATAGATAAAATCTTTTATAAATAAATAAATAAAACTTATGTTCTGCTATAGCATAAGTCTAGACCCTTCCTCAGATCCAAAACAAGTTGTTTTGCTTCTCTTCTTCCTTTATTGAAGGACCTCGATATTCAACCTCTTTAATTCAGTGGCTGCCAACACACACTCTATCCTTGATAGGTTGCTGGCAGTGTTTATGTACTTGGGGAGTGGGGTGGGGGAGCCAACAGAGTAGGTAAGACCTGATCATGGTGTTTGCCAATTTCTATAGTGCATATGCCCTCAAGCACCATTGTGATGTTACTGATCATGGAGCTGGGAAAAGGTGCTCATCATATAGCATTTCCATCATACAGATATGATCAATATAAATAACCTCAAATAATAGCAAGATGTGGTAAAATAATTAGGCAATGACAAGTTTTGAATGTATATTATCTTTGTTTTTAATACAATTTACTTGTAAGTGTATATAATTTTATTTCTAATAATGACAGTATTTAACAACTGATTCAAAATACTCTTGAAAATTTATTTTTTTAAAAGATTTTATTTATTCATGAGACGCAGAGACACAGGCAGAGGGAGAAACAGGCTCTATGGAGGAAGCCCAACATGGGACTCGATCCTGGGTCTCCAGGATCACACCCTCAGCCAGAGGCAGCGCTAAACCACTGAGCCACCCGGGCTGCCCTACTCTTGAAAATTTAATGATAGGGTCTTGCAGGTAGCAAGCATAGCTCCAGTATGTCACCAGCATACCACTGTTTACTAAAAATCCAAGGGAACTCAGAAAAGACTAAATTAGAAATTCTCAAGGGCCAGGATCATAACTCTTTCTGCTCATCATTTTATCCCTTCCTGAATACAGTGCTTGGTACAAAACAGGGGCTTGGCAAGTAATAAACCTTCCAGATTTTTATGAAATCCTTATTCATGAGCCTTGATCTATGGCTCTGATATAGGATGGAAGTCTCCAAAGATTCCTTTCTGGACTTCTACATTTACATCCTAAAGAACTGAGCTCACCAACCACACCTTTAGACTCTAAAATTTGTAATCTCAGGGATCCCTGGGTGGCGCAGTGGTTTGGTGCCTGCCTTTGGCCCAGGGCATGATCCTGGAGACCTGGGATCGAATCCCACGTTGGGCTCCCGGTGCATGGAGCCTGCTTCTCCCTCTGCCTATGTCTCTGCCTCTCTCTCTATCATAAAAAAAATAAAATTTGTAGTCTCTCTTTTATTTAAAAAATGTATTTGTTCATTTATTGCCAATACTTACTGAGCAGTTAGTGTGTGCAAAGCACTGTTCTATGTGCTGTTCATAGAGATGAAGACAGATGATAGCTCATCGCTCCCAGTGCTTACACTCTAGTGGGGAAAACAGTCAAGTAATTAAATAATTTCAGATAGTAGTAAATGCTATGGAGAAAATAAAGCAGGGATATGGGACATGAGGTGCTGTTTTAGAAAGGAGTACCAGGAAGACCTCTCCAAACTAACCTTTGAGACAGAAACCTGAATGATGAGAAAGAGCTGGTCATAACAAGTTCTGGGAGTAGAGCCTTCTAGGGTTACAGGGACAGCAAGACCCAAAGCCATAAAGTTGAAATATGCTTGTGGGTCAGAAGAACAAGAATGCCTGTGTAGCCCAAAAAATGTGTAGCCCAAATGGGGGTTTAGTTAATTGAATCAGATTGTTAGGCTGTGGGGACAGATCTCAAGAGGCAGAATTGAAGAGCATGAACTTTAGAGGAAGATTTTTTTTTTTTTTTTTTTTTTACACAAAGGCAGAGGGTTAAATGTTCTGAATCTGTGCTAAGGAGTTGGGAAAATTCAGTCTCTTCTTTCTTGTTTTGCTTTTCTATCCCAAGTCTGGGAGAATTAACATAATAACCCTAGGATACTGTTAAGGTAAGGAAGCAGAGGATGAGTTCTATAGAGGGTAAAATAGTCTGTTTAGCAAGCAGTAGAGACTCCTGGTTTCAGTAGGAAGGCTGGATAGAGGGGAATAAAGGAAGGGAATAACTGTAAGGGACTGATTTCATTGCCTGCCCAACCCACAGTCTGGTCTGGAGGCAGCCACCTGAGCCCCTTATATACTCACCACCCCCAACACCACCACAAACAGAGGGATTTTCATTTTGAGCCTTGATCAGTGATAGGGACGTGAAAGCAGAAATATGGTTGCCATCAACGTATAAATGAAACTTAGGTATGAAACCTCTTTCAGCATCAGTGGAGGCTGAGGCTACAAGGATGTCTGAACACTGTTTTCTTTGCTGAGGCTCCAAGCTGAAAACAAGTCTTAAGCCCTCTGTGCCTGAATGTTGTATTTGGGACGTTTTATAACCAAACTGACATGAATTCTCTCCTTGGTGAGTCACAGATAGAGACTACACTAGGTGGAGTTGTCACACAAAGGAAACTTTATTTGCAACAAAATAAGGAGATCATGGGGAATGACTTCCAAACTGGGAACTCCCAAGTCGGGATGAGTGGTTTCTTTGATTTGGGGTTAGGATGAATATTCAGAAAGTGGAGCTTTGTCATTGGGGCTAAGATTGCACAGGTATTCTGTGTTGTTAATGAAACTGGTGCTCCTCCGTGGGCAGAGACTTTAACGTTATAATGAGGTAGAGGTAACTGTCAGACACTCCGTGGTCCATCTGCTCTGGTGTGAGTCAGTGGTCAGTCTCAAACTGGTGGGTCTGTGGAGCTCTTCCTGTTGTTTGCCTCCAAAAGATAAAGTTAACATTCTTGTGGTTCCCATGAAAAAGGTGGGTGTCAAGAAGAAGGAGGGGGAGGAGAAGGAAAAGTGGAGGAAGAGGAAGAAGATGAGAAAGAGGAAGGAGAAGAAGATGAATAGGAAGAAGAAGGAAGGGCAGCCCTGGTGGCCCAGTGGTTTAGCACCACCTTCAGCCCAGGGTGTGATCCTGGAGACCCGGAATCGAGTCCCACATGGGGCTCCCTGCATGGAGCCTGCTTCTCCCTCTGCCTCTCTCTCTCTCTCTCTCTGTGTGTCTCTCATGAATAAATAAAATCTTAAAAAAAAAAAAAAAGAATTAAAAAAATGAATTTAAAAAAAAGGAAGAAGAAGGAAAAGTAGAGGAAGAAGAAAGGTGTTTGTAGGGGTCTTGCTGGTGACAGTTTAACCTCTTAACCCTATGAGGTGCGGTTTCATTTTCTCCCCTCTCCCTATCTCTTTTCCTTCACTTAATTTCTTCTCATCGTTCAGGTTTCAGTGTCAAAGTCCCTTCTCTGAAGAAGTCTTCCCAGTCCTCCAAAGTTGAATTAGACATAATCATAGAATTTGCTAAGGTTAATGAATACTATATGCTAGATACCCACTCACACTTCACAATTGTTATTTAATCCCCACCACAAGGCACTGAGATAGGCAAACTATCATCTCCATTTCATATATGGGAAGCAAGGCCTGCAAAGGCTAACAAATTTACCAGAATTCACACAGTAATTGGCCAAAAGCAGCATCCCAAACTGAGACAGATCAAGGGTATTAAATACCCCTGCATGGTTTACTTAATCCTCTGAATTATAATTGTATATTTAAAGGACTATCTCTTTCTCCTTGAGAGCAGCTCCTTTGAGAGCAGGAATGGTGTCTTACCTACTCACTGTCATTTCACACAGTGCCTAACATGAGAAGCGTTCGATAAATTTTTATTCAATGACTAGATATTAAATGGCATATGAAAGTGTTTTTTAAAAAAGATTTACTTATTTGAGAGAGAGTGCTCACATATGGGGGGAAGGACAGAGGAAGAGAATCTTCAAGCAGATTCCCTGCTGAGTGCAGAGCAGGGGTCCATCAAGGCTCTATTTCATGACCCTGAGATCATGACCTGAATGGAAAGCAAGAGTCTGAGCCACTCAGGTGCCCCTGACAGTGCCTTTTAAAATAAGTCATACCTCTTTATGTTATGAAAGTTCTGATGATGGTATTACCACTCTTATATGGCCCACAGAAGATTTTTATGGAATTAGCATTTGAGTTGAGCCTTAAGGATTTTCCAGAAGGAATCTGTAGGGTGTTTAGGGAATGGTGAAAATACCGTCAGCTACAGGCATGAACTTGAGTGATGGATGTAGAGGTAGAGAGTCAATAAATAGTTGAGAGCCCATTTGTCAGGCAATGTTCTATGAGCTAGTGATAGAGTGATAAGTTGAGTCCAACTGTCTCCTGGGGAGAGAGCACCTATAGGTACTATTATGTGTGAAAAACAAAACAAGGTAATGTGGTAGAGGTATGTATGAGAACTGCATTAACTAGTGCAGTCAGGGGAATGAGAGACAGATGCTGAAAGTACTGTGCAGGTGCAGTAAATAGTACTTAGCTATAGATTAGGGAGGGAACCAGAAAAGGGAGACATGTAAAGCCTAAATGAAGAGGAAAATTATGGTACTGGAGTAATGATTCTGAAGGATTAATAACCATCAAAGGAGTATGAAAATTACTTGAAACAGAAAATACCTGATCAGCACCCAAAGAAATAAATAGTAAAGCAAGAAACATAAGGAGAGCCTCCTGAATATACAGCTGCCACGGTACTCCATCCTTCACCCCACCGAGGGAGTTTCCTGATTGGGAAAGACAGTCATAAAAAGTGTGAACTCAGCTGCCCAGTAGCTTCAAAAAGCCCAACAGAACTTCTCACACTTTTAAAAAAAGATTTTATTTATTTATTCATGAGCGACACAGAGAGAGACAGAGACAGAGGGAGAAGCAGGCTCCTTGCGGGGAGCCCTATGTGGGACTCAATGTTGGGACTCCAAGATCATACCCTAGGCCAAAGGCAAGGGCTAAACCGCTGAGCTCCCCAGGCTGCCCAACTTCTCACACTTTTAAGTATGAAGTCTTAATCCCCCTTGTCTTAGATGTTGGTTATAGCTTTATCTCTGGCTAACCAGTAACTCAATACTGAACAGCTCTCCTTTTTCCAGTTAATACATCTATTGTCAGGTAATTTCCAGGTAATTCACGTTCAACCATGTGAATCTGAGGGGAAAAGATTTCCTCTCAATAGTTCTCAACCCTGGCAGCTGTTAAAAATAATCTAGGCAGGGACGCCTGGGTGGCTCAGTGGTTGAGCATCTGCTTTGGGCTCAGGTGGTGATCCTGCAGTCCCGGGATCGAGTCCCACATCGGGCTTCCTGCATGGAGCCTGCTTCTCCCTCTGCCTGTGTCTCTGCCTTTCTCTCTGTATCTCTCACGAATAAAAAAAAAAAAAAAAAAAATCTAGACAGCTTCCAAAAAATGCTCTTGTTCATAACCTCCCTGCTCCCTACCCATTCTTACTCAATTACCAATTATTACCAAGTAACCAAGTTGTTTGTTTTTTTTTTTTAAAGATTTTATTTATTTATTCATGAGAGACACACAAAGAGAGGCAGAGACATAGGCTGAGGGAGAATCAGGCTCACCTCGGGGAACCCAATGCGGGACTCCATCCCAGACCTCTGGGATCATGCCCTGAGCCAAAGGCAGATGCTCACTGAGCCACTCAGGTTCCCCCCCAAGTAACCAAGTTCTTAAGAACTCTTCAGATGTTCCTAAGAGGTCAGGGTAGAGAATCCAGTATTAAGTGTTATATCTTTCAAATTTTCAGTGTGTCTTAAGTTTTAATGTACAAGCAAATCACCTGAAGTTTTTGTTAAAACTCAGATTCTGATGCTGTAGGTCTGGGGTGAGACCCAAGAATCCGCATTTTGAATGAGCTCCTAGGTGATGCCAATGCTGCTGGTCTTCCTACCACACTTTGAATAGCAAGGTTTTTTTCAACCAAGGTCTGTTCACCTTTCAAGTTTTCAGAAACATTTTTACCTAAGGGTAACTTATTACCAAGGCCTCACAGTTGTGGCTTAATCAAAATCACTTAAGTTGTGGCTGTTGGCCACATGAAATTGAGCTGAGTGTAATGATCTAATTGAACCTGTTTGTCAAACCTATGTCCAATAAGCTAGATCACTGTTTTAATTTATTTTAAACAAGTTTGGTTTATTCCACTTAAAAAACTTTTAGTGTACAATGGCATAAGGTATCTTGATATTACAAGGGGAGAGAAACCTTCTATATAAAAGCCAGGTGTGTTCCTTGACTTAAATTGAAAGTATTAAGCTTTGGGACACCTGGGTGGCTCAGTGGTTGAGCATCTGCCTTTGGCCCAGGGCATGATTCTGGGATCCATGATCGAGTCCCACATCCAGCTCCTTGCAGGGAGCCTGCTTCTCCCTCTGCCTATGTCTCTGCCTCTCTCTCTCTCTGTGTCTCTCATGAGTAAATAAATAAAATCTTTTAAAAAAAGAGAAAATATTAAGCTTTACATCCTAGAATGCTACAAGATGGGGATATGACTCTATGAAAAATAAAACAAATTCTACTTTCTGCTGTGACTGTTTTAATAGGTTTCTTTCTATTTCTATGTGTCTATTTTCCTTTCTTTCCTACTTGTCTATTTTTTCCACTGAAATAATTCTTCCTTATTTGAAATAATTACTAGCCATTTTCACCAGAAAGGAAAACAACAGCGTAATACTAAATAAGTAATAGTAGGTTAACATGATGGAATACTATGTAACTATTTTAAATGGTATTTATTTTAAAAATCTGTAGAAATATGGAAAATGTTTGGCGCACCCGGGTGTCCTAGTCACTTAAAGCACTAGACTCTAGGTTTCTTTTTTTTTTTTTTTTTTTTGACTCTAGGTTTCTGCTCAGGTCATGATCTCAGGGTCATAAAACCCTTGTTGGGTTCTCCATTCAGCGTGGAGTTTGCTTGTCCCTCTCCCTCTGTCCTCCTCCTACTCGCTCTCTCTCTCAAATAAATAATTAATAATAAAAATCCTTAAAAAAACGAAATATGGAAAATGTTTGCCAAACATTAATTTTTAATTACTGTTGAATTACTTAAACAAGGAGGCAAAAAAAAAAAAAAAAACAAAAAAAAAAACAAGGAGGCCATTAGAGTATTTCTAATAGTTTAGCTGCCCACATAAGCAAACCAAAACCTAAGCCTGTAAATGTCACAAGATTAAGAAATCTAAATCTAAGCACAGCCAATCATAGTCAACAAAGCTTTCCCAAATCAGGCAATCTTAAATTGTAGGCAATCACATAATTTCCTTGTTTTGCTTCCACCTCTTCTCTATAAAAGTCTTTCCCTTACCTCCCATCAGGTGGAGAGTTCTTAACTACTTCTGGTTTGGCATTGCCCTATTCAAATAGATTTTTGCTCAAACTTAAAAAAAAAAAATTTTTTTTTTTAACATGGGTCTTAAACTCACAACCCTGAGATTAAGACCTGAGCTAAGACTCATGCTTCACTAACCGAGCTACCCAAGGGCTCCAACCTTAACATGCTTAATATATCTTAGTTTAGATTTTATTTTTATTTTTTTAAAAATTTTTTAAGATTTATTTTTATTTATTTATGATAGACACACAGAGAGAGAGAGAGAGGCAGAGACACAGGCAGAGGGATAAGCAGGCTCCATGCCGGGAGCCCGACGCGGGTATCGATCCCGGGACTCCAGGATCGCGCCCTGGGCCAAAGGCAGGCGTGAAACCGCTGAGCCACCCAGGGATCCCCTTAGTTTAGATTTTTAAAAAAATTTTTTTTAGTTTTGATTTTAATTTTACAAAATGGTGCATACACTATGACTGCAATAATTTTTAAAAGTGTAATAACCAAAAGATGGGATGAGAGAGTGACATGTAACACTGAAAGGTTTTTAGGATTGTCTGTAATATTTTTCTCTCATTCAAAAGTTTTCTTTATTACATCATCTTCAATAAAAACATTAAAACAAGAGGACTTAAATGCTTGGGAAGTGAAGATTTATTTGTTTAAGTGGCAGGATTATGGATGTATTTTCTTTTATATAATTTCAGTTTGATTTTGGGAAAATAAAGAACATATTGAAAATGGACAGATAATAAAATTTTAAAAATACATGTTACTTACAAGAGTATCAAAAATATTAAACGCATAAGTGTACAAATAAGTGTAATGGAAGATGTATAAGACAACCACAATAATTGCTGAGAAAAATTAGAGAAGAACTAAATAAATGGAGAAACATACCAGGTCTATGGGCTGGAAGACTCAACATAGTTAAGATGTCAATTCTCCCTAAATTGATTGATAGATTCAATGCAACCCAAGGAGAATTTTTGGTGAAAATACAAAGAACCTAGACCAGCCAACACAATATTGAAGGAAAAGATCGAAATTAAAAGACAACATTATGAGAAATCAGAATCTACTATAAAGCTATAGTAATTGAGACAGGTTGATGTTGACACAAAGAAAGACAAAATAGAAAAACAGACCATGATAGAATTTGGAAACAGATTGACACAAATGCAGTCACTTGATTTACAACAAAGGTACCATTGCCATCAGTGGGGAAAGATGGTCTTTTCGACAAATCTATTGGGGAAGAAAAAAGAACCTTGACCCTTACCTCCTATCAAACAAAAATTAATTCAAAATGGATCATAAGCCTAAATGTGAAAGGTAAAACAATAAATCTTTTAGGAAACAAAGGAATAGAATATTTTCATAACTCAAGGCAGGCAAACTGTCTTGAACAGGATCTAAAACAGCATTACCCATAAAAGATTGAAAATTAGACTTCATTAAAATTAAAACCTCTCCTCACCAAAGACACCATTAAGAGTATGAAAAAATATGGCATAGAGTGCATTTTACTGCACAGATGATAACACCTCAATAAAAAATTGTTTTAAATGGACAGATAAGGAAAATTCCACTTCTAGAAGACAGGTTAGACATATCTTTCCCAACCCTTCCAACTGAGAACAGCTAATCCATGAATATTTTATAAGAAACAAACAAAAGAAGACTATGAAAGGTGGAAAGAAGGAGGCAGACTGACTAGAGATCTCTCTATGACACAGCAGTGTGTTCCTTGGGTTTTCTTTTTGCCTCATATATCACATACTGGGTGCTGGAGAAAATGGCAACCAGGAAATGCTTTATGGATGGAAACCTGCCTTCTCTAGCCAAAGAACTAAGTAAGGAACAAACTAGTGAGACAAGAAACTTTTAGAGATTAACTAGTCTACTCCAGCCAAACACTACCCCCCCCCCCCAAAAAAAAAAGGTGCTCCCTCCCACTCCTGCCAGTTGAGGAACCTAGACTTACATCTTGCCAAGCTATAAAGGAGAGCTCCACCCAGCCACTGGGATGGTATCAGAGAAGGCTGAGTAAGAAGTGGGGACTTTATCCCTTTTGAGTGGTAACAGCTGCCCTCAGTGCCATCCCATGGTGTGAATGGAGTACATGAAGGGGAGCTTGGACTTCTTATCCAGAAATTATCCACTCTTATCTAGATATTACAAGGAATACCTCCCCATTAGGAGTCAGTGAAGGCCAAGTGGAGAACTTGGACTTCCACCTCTGCCTAGCAGTAATGTGTTAGTGTCCCTCTTCCTCCACTGGAAAAGTGTCAGTGGAGGCCTGTTATAAGAGAAGATTAAATAAAATCCAAAATCCCACAATATTCAAAATGCCCAGGTTTCAGTTGAAAATCACTCATCATGAGACACCTGGGTGGCTCAGCAGTTGAGCATCTCCCTTTGGCTCAGGGCCCAATCCCGGATTCCTGGGATCAAGTCCCACATCAGGCTCCTTGCATGGAGCCTGCTTCTTCTCTCTCTGCCTGTGTCTCTGCCTCTCTTTCTGTGTCTCTCATGAATAAATAAATAAAATCTTAAAAAAAAAGAAAAAAAAATCACTCATCATATTACGAACCAGAAAAACCTCAACTTTAATGACAATAAACAATCAACAGATGCCAATAGTGAGATGACATAGATGTTAGAATTTTCTTTTTTTTAATATTTTATTTATTTATTTATTCATGAGAGACACAGAGAGAGAGGCAGAGACATAGGCAGAGGGAGAAGCAGGCTCCCTGTGGAGAGCCCAATGCTGGACTTGATCCCAGGACCCTGAGCCACTGAGCCACCCAGGCATCCTGATGTTAGAATTTTCTAATAAGGATTTTAAAGCAGCCATCATAAAAATGTTTCTACAAACAGATACAAACACACTACAAACAAATGATGAAGTTGAAAGTCTCAGTAAGGTAAATAAATAAAAATTAAAAAAAAAAAAAAAAAAAAAGGGATCCCTGGGTGGCGCAGCGGTTAGGCGCCTGCCTTTGGCCCAGGGCGCAATCCTGGAGACCCGGGATCGAATCCCACGTTGGGCTCCCGGTGCATGGAGCCTTCTTCTCCCTCTGCCTGTGTCTCTGCCTCTCTCTCTCTGTGTGACTATCATAAATAAATAAAAATTTAAAAAAAAAAAAAAAAAGAAAGTCTCAGTAAGGAATAAAAAAATATCAAGAAGAACCAAAATGGAAATTCTAGAACTGAAATATATAACTAAAATAAAAAAACCTCAGGGTATGGGCTTAACAACAGAATGGTGAAAACACAAGAAATTATCAGTGAACTATAAGACAGAATAACAGAAATTACCCATTCTGACCAACAGTGAGAAAACAGACTGAAAGGAAAAAAAAAAAAAAAAAAAAAGAACTGAGTGTTAGGGACTCAGACTATAACAAAAAATATAACAATCATATCATCTGAGTCTTACAAGGAGAGAAGAGAGAGGGTGAAGCTGAATAAGATACATGAAAAAATAATGGCTGAAAATTTCCCAAATTTGGCAAGACATAAAACTTACAGATTCAGAAAGCTGAGCAAATCCAAATTGGATAAACCCAAAGAAATGCATGCCATTATATATCATAGTCAAATTTCTGAAAGATAAAGACAAAGAAAAATCTTGAAAGCAGAATGGAGAAACACCTTACGTATAGGAGAAAAATAATTCAAATGACAGAGATTTACCATCTGAAACCATGGAGACCAGAAGAAAGTGGAACAATATTTTCCAAGTGCTGAAAAAAGCCTGTCAACCAATAATTCTATATCCAGGCAAGATGTCTTCCACAAATGAAGGGGGAAATCAAGACAACCTCAGATGAGAGAAAACTAAGAGAATTTGTCACCAGCAGACCTACCTTGAAAGAATGGATAAAGGAAGCAAGTTCTCTGAGCAGAAAGCAAATGACAAAAGAAGGAATCTTGGAATATTAAAAAGGAAGAAAAAAAAACAATGAAAAGAGCAAAAATATGAGTAAATACAATAGGTTTTCTTTCTCTTTTGAGTTTTCTAAATTATGTTTGGTGGTTGAAATGAAAATTAGGCCACTGTCTGATGGGGTTCTAGATGAGTCTGAGGAAATATTAGGTAATTATAAACAGGGAAGGGAAAGCAGAAGTAAGGTTTCTAGACTTCACCTGAACTGGTAAATCACTGATTTCAGTAGACTATGGTAAGTAGTGAGATCATAGAAAATAGGTATATTGGTCTTTGCTCCCAGTTCCTGGCACAGAGCTCCTCAAACCCTTGTAATATCCTAAGTGATAAGAGCACTAGGAGCATCTTTTGTTTTAATGTTTAGTTTTTGGTTCTTGACACAGAGTTCCTAAATCCCTTGGAATTTTCTGGATGACAGCAAGATCTTTTGCTCTAATGAGGTGACTCTTGGTGGTCTCCTGGGTGGGGGCTCCTTACCAGAAAGACCAAGCCATGATTAGGAGCTTGGGATTTTCAGCCGCATCCCCTATTCTCTAGAGGGGAGAAAGGGATTAGAAAGGGGGTTAATAATCCATCGTGCCTACATGATGAAACCTCCATGAAAATTTCCCTAGCATGAATTCTGGAGAGCTTCCAGGTTGGCGAACACTTCCACATACCAGGAGGATGATATACCCCAAATAGAAGGATGAAATATTTTGTAATGCAAAGGAAAGAAATAAATTTTATTTATTAATTCGAGAGAGAGAGAGAGAGAGAGAGAGAGAGAGGCAGAGACACAGGCAGAGGGAGAAGCAGGCTCCATGCAGGGAGTCGTTTGTGGGACATGATCCCAGGTCTCCAGGATTACGCCCTGGGTGGGAGGTGCCGCTAAACCACTGAACCACCCGGGCTGCCCTTATTTATTTATTTTAGAGAGAAAGAGAGCATGAGCATGACAGGCAGAAGCAGAGGGAAAGGGAGAGAGAATCTCAAGCAGACTCTATTGAGTGTGGAATCCAATGTGGGTCTTGATCCCAGAACCCCACAATCATGACCTGAATTGAAATCAAGAGTTGGCCACTTAACTGAGCCCCCAGGTGCTCTGATCAGATTTCTTTCTTAAAATTCATGTTCATAGATACTCAGATTCCAAGAAGAACTTCACTAATAGAAATAACTACCCATCTTATTAAGTCAGGTTAGTTCTGTGAACGGCCACCACAATGGTCAAGTCACTCAAGTATATTTTGTTTCTTGTAGCAGTACTCTTTGGAAAGTGTAGCAAAGACTGGCTAGTTGTTCTTATCAAATTGTTTCTCTCTCCCCTCTGGGCATACTGATAAACCATGCTTCCCAGCATCCTTTGAAGTTAGTTATAGACAAGTTAATAAATTCTGGCCAGTGGAATGTAGGTGGAAGACCATAAAACCCTCCCATGCATGATACTCCATTCTTGCGCCTCCTCTGTTGGCCATACAGAAGATCCAATGGCGAAACGCATGAGAAGGTCCCAAGGGATCACGAAGCCACTAGCTAGAAGAAGCCCGAGTCTCCAAATTACCACTTGGCAGAAATTCTAAGTCATCTGACCACAAGCATCCAAGTGGAACAGAGTGGTAATAAACATTTGTGTTCACCCTCCGAAATTGTGTTTTTGTTTTGTTTTTAAAATAACAGCCTATCTTGGGCAGCCCGGGTGGCTCAGCGGTTTAGCGCCACCTGCAGCCCAGGGTGTGATCCTGGAGTCCCGGAATCGAGTCCCATATCGGGCTCCCTCCATGGAGCCTGCTTCTCCCTCTGCCTGTGTTTCTGCCTCTCTCTCTCTCTCTCTCTCTCTCTGTGGGTCTCATGAATAAATAAATAAAATCTTTATTAAAAAAATAACAGCCTATCTTGACTATACGTTTCTCAAGCTTCCTTTCTCTGCTTCTCCACAACGGAATTCATCAAGGTATTAGTTGTGACCCCACAAAAAACATAGTAAACTTATTTGGAGAAACTTGCTAACTCTTAAGTTCTTTTCATCAGCTTCCCTTCCTTGCTGATAGATTCCACTGAGCTTTTTTTTTTTTTTTTAAGATTTTATTTATTCATGAGAGAGAAAGAGAGAGAGAGGGGCAGAGACACAGGCAGAGGGAGAAGCAGGCTCCATGCAGGGAGCCCAACGACGACGTGGGACTTGATCCTGGGACTCCAAGATCACTCCCTGGGCCAAAGGCAGGCGCTAAACTGCTGAGCCACCCAGGGATCCCCTCCACTGGACTTCTGAGGCTTATCAATACTTTGAACTCCAACATTTAGAGCTAAAACAACCACTCTTGCTGTTCTCATTTTGAAGCTTATTTATTTATAATCTCTACACTTAATATGGGGGTTAAACTCACAACCCTGAGATCAAGAGGCACATGGCTCTTCCAACTGAGCCAGCCCAGCACCCCTCCCTCCTTGCTCTTTTTATTCAGTCATGTCATGGGAACTTATCACTTCATGTCCCAGCTGGCATCTAGATAAATGGCAAACACATAAGTTCCAATTTCTACTGAGGTGTCAAACACCAAACAGAGCTAGGATGACACTGTATCTGACAAAGCAATGGAGTTATAAGGATTTTGGAATTACATTACCATACTATCCCTAATCATTTAATATTAAAAAAAATTAAGTACATTAGGTGCTTTTTTTCCCTATCACCTATAGATGTGAATCTTATGAACCTGCACAGGTTCTTAACCTTTTTTTGTGCCATATACCCTTTGTAAGTCTAGCAAGTCTGGTAAACTTAACCTTTTTTTTTTAACCTTTTTTGTGCCATATACCCTTTGTAAGTCTAGCAAGTCTGGTAAACTTAATGGGCCCTTTACCACAATAATTTTTTTAAAAAGATTTTATGTATTTATTATTTATTTATTTATTCATTCATTCATGAGAGACACAGAGAGAGAGAGAGGCAGAGACACAGGCAGAAGGAGAAGCAGGCTCCGTACAAGGATCCTGATGCAGGACTTGATCCTTGATCCTGGGATCAGGCCCTCAAGCAGACAGACGCTCAACCAGTGAGCCACCCAGGCGTCCCACCACAATAATGTTTTAGAATGAATACAATACATAGGATTTAAAAATCGACTGAATTAAAATACAGTTACCAAAATATTTTTAATATGTGTTTGTGTCTCTATTGACAGATTAAATAATAAGATATAGAAGAAGGTCTAGTAATTACTGCAATTTTGAAGTAGTGATGAGTGGAAATGACATTTTGAGATGACAACTGTTGTGAAATGAAAATATTCAAGGTTTCTATCAGAGTGACAAAGAGCACAAATATTGCTGATACTAATTGGTTTGTTGCCTGCATTCATAGCACCCCTCCAAAAAAGTTAAATTTTAATTAGAAGTTAATGAAACTAAAGATGAGCTTCTGATTTTATCCATGGAGTTCAGGTTAAGAACTCCAGGACTGAAGGCTTCCTCCGAACCATCGACAGTGTTTCTCTGAGTGCTGGAAATATAAGTGGCGTAAAATGTTCTTCTTTTGTATATTTTTCAAATTTTCCACAATAAGAGACATCACATGATATTTACAGTATTGCTTGGTAAGATTCAGGGTATAGAAATAAAACTGCAGAAACAAAGCAACACTTGAAGAATATCATTTGTGTTGTGCCCAAGATTGCGAATCCGAGAAACCACCAAGGAGCCGACACCGATGCAAGCGCACAAGGGTTTATTAGCAAGCTCGAGCTTGGGTCCAAGTATACCCAACTCAGCAGAGCAGGGACTTGGACCCAAGCTCGAGCTTGCTAATAAACCCTTGTGCGCTTGCATCGGTGTCGGCTCCTTGGTGGTTTCTCGGATTCGTAATCTTGGGCACAACATTCGGGGGCTCATCCGGGATCCGAGAGACCCCCAGGACCCTATCCGGAGGGTTTCACGCGTGGTGAGTGCACTCAACTTTTTCCACCTTTTGTGCGCATATTCTCTGAGAGCTCTAACCTGTAGGAATTCCAATCTGTATTAGGTCGGCATTGGCTTAGGCGGACGCGCTGGCGGGCCGCCAACCGAGGGGTCTTGAGGAGACGTCCCTTGCCCCTGCCTGGAGGACGGGGTCCTCATCTGTATGGAGGACGGGCGGTCCTCATCTGTAAGGAGGACAGGAGTCCTCGTCTGTAAGGAGGGCCGGCTGCCAGCCCTTCGGATTACTTTCTGTCTTGTCTCTGCGGCCGCACTGGAACGTTTGTCTGTTACTGTGTTCTTGTTACCTGTTTGCGCGCTGGTCTGTGTTACCGTGTTCTTGTTAACTGTGCGCTTGACTGTGTTATTTGTTAACTGTCATAACTGTCTGTGCCTTGGTGTGGATGGGGGACATAATGGGGCAGATGACACCCTTGTCTCTTCTGCTCTCCCATTTCTAGGATGTTAGGGAAAGAGCTCGTATTCTGAGCATAGACATACAGAGAGAGAGATTCCAAATTTATTGCATATCAGAATGGCCAACCTTTGGCGTGTGATGGCCCCGAGAAGGAACTCTTTCACCTACCTATTATCTCACAGGTTAAGGCCATGATCTTCAGGGACAAACTGGACGGCCACCCTGACCAGGTGCCCTACATCCTGGTCTGGCAGGACATGAACAAGAATTCCCCTCCTTGGCTAAAACCATTTTTACTCCCCAAAGCACACAACTCGGCTGAAGGTAAGGAGAGACTCTGGGTCCACTGCCAGACTCTAGGGGCAGGTCTCCAGGCTGCCAAGCACAAGCCGACCAATCTGGCCGAGGTATGGTTATGTAAGACAGGGTAAGGACGAGAGTCCTGCAGCCTTCTTAGAGAGAATACTAGGAGAGAAGAGCTTGCAGGACTTATAGTAGCAGAAAGAGTCTATAATAATAAAGTCCAGAAGAACAACAAACCAAACTAAGTGACCGGCAGACCTGAAACCTAGCCAGGATCCTGCTGGCCACAACTATGGACGACCCACAGGAAAGACAGAGGTACCTCAAGAAGCTGGCTTCAGGCACAGGTAAGGAGGATGGCCCTGGTCATTGGGAGTGCCCTAAACTGAACAAAAACCAATGTGCTTACTACAAAGAAGAGGGCCACTGGGTGAAAGACTGTCTTAACAAAAGACCTAAGGTCCCTGCCAAGATCTTGGAGATGGAGGACCTGGACGACTAGGGTAGCTGGGGTTCAGCACCCCTCCCCGAGCCCAGGGTAACCCTCAGAGTGGAGGGGCAACCTATTGAATTCCTAGTGGACACTGGGGCACATTTTGTTTTATTACAACCCCAAGGGAAATTGGCAAACAAGACTTCATGGGTGCAAGGGGCCACGGGCACCAAACGGTACTCATGGACTACCCGAAGAACTGTGGATCTCAGCATGGGCTGGGTATCCCATTCCTTCATAGTCAGGTCGGGATTTGCTCACCAAGATGGAGGCACAAATTTGTTTCCACCCCAAAGAGACAAAAATCCTAAACAAGGAGGGGCACCCTATTCAGGTGCTTCTCCTGAGTTTAGAAGAGGGATATTGTCTCCACCAAATGCCCTCAGCCCCAATGACTGACATTGACCGTTGGCTGCGGGAATTTCCCCAAGCGTGGGCAGAAACTGGGGGAATTGGGCTGGCCTGGCACCGACCGCCATATACATTGAACTAAAGCTGGGGGCAGACCCCAGGGTCCACCGATACCCCATGCCTCTCATAGCGTGTAGGGGAATCACACCCTACATATGGTGACTACTGGACTCGGGCATATTGAGGCCTTGCCAATCGGCATGGAACACTCCCTTGCTGTCGGTTCGGAAACTGCACTCTAACGATTACTTGGGTGAGTTCTGTTCCGAGCACCCTCATTTGATATCCTGTTGGAGGCGGAGGAACAGGACAGACACATGCCTGCGAAGCACCAGGGACTTACTACAAACCATAGCGGCTCTAGGATACCGGGCCTCAGCTAAAAAAGCCCAGATCTGCAGAGCAGAGGACAGCACAGACCGTGACCAAGAAACTGCTGGAAGACATCTCACCGAAGTATGGTTTTCTTGTTAAGATTGGATCAGACAATGGCCCAGGATTCGTCTCTAAGGTAACACGGGGAGTGGCACTTGTACTTGGGGCAGATTGGAAATTACATTGTGCACATAGGCCCCAGAGCTCAGGACAGGTAGAGACGATGAACAGAACATTAAAGGAGACCTTAACTAAATTAGCCCTGGAGACCTGCGGGGACTGGGTGACTCTCCTCCCCTTCGCCCTATATAGGGTGAGGAACTCCCCATATAAGATGGGACTGACTCCCTACGAGGCCATGTTCGGTATTCCTCCACCTATTATCCCCAATTTAGCAGCAGGTCTCCAAGGTGAAGAGCCTCTGGCATGTTGGAACGTGGAGAAGGGTTCCATGTGAACAGCAGTTGAACATGGGTCAGTCGGTCCTGAGAGATGGGCGAGCGCCATTCCGAAGGGACGGGCGTTGGCCTCCTTGCCCTCAGCTGATCGGAAGGGAGTCCGGTTCAGATCCCCGAATCTGGAGGGCAGAGATGGGCGCCGAGGCGTCCAGTGCGGTAAGGCAACCGATCTCGGAGAAGCCAGCGGGAGCCCCGGGGAGAGTTCTCTTTCCTTTGTGAAGGGCAGGGCGCCCTTGAATGGGCTCGCCCCGAGAGAGGGGCCTGTGCCTTGGAAAGCATCGCGGTTCCGGCGGCGTCCGGTGAGCTCTCGCTGGCCCTTGAAAATCTGGGGGAGAGGGTGTAAATCTCCCGCTGGGCGGTACAAACCTGAGGTGCTTGCTGAGTTTGATCACCAACTCCTTTTCTCCCTCCAAATGTTACAACGAACCCACGAGCAGCTGTGGCCTAAGCTGAGGGCCCTCTACGAGACTGGGCCACCCCTGGGCCCCCATCGATACCGGCCAGGTGACTGGGTGTATGTGCGGAGATACCAACACCAGAGACTTCAACCTCGCTGGAAGGGACCCTACATCGTGATCCTGACCACTCCCACCGCTCTCAAGGTCGCGGGATTACTCCCTGGGTCCACTACACCCACGTGGGGCCAGCTGCAAGGACTTTGTTAAGACTGCGCAGTTCTCACTTACCCCACTAATGTTGCTTCCCTGTTAGCCATTTAAAAATGTGCATGCAATTCAGCCTTGCTTTTAAAGTTTTTTAAGAGTTAAAAAGATGGGAGCATCTTAACTGTAGAGAGGCTTTTGCAAGCAAGGGGAGTGGTTTATGTGCTGCCCCAAATGAGGAGTGTTACTTCTTTACTGACCACTCAGGAATAGTCCGGGAATCTATGGCAAAAGTCAGAAAAGGTTTGGCTAGACGTAAACGGGAACGAAAACAGCAACAAGGTTGGTTTCAATCCTGGTTTAATCATTCCCCCTGGCTCACTCTTGGAGAGCAACCTGGACCCATGATTGGGTCCTTCCTTAGGTTCCTCTGAGAGGGGGAAATGTGGAGGCCGAGAAAAATCAAGGCCATTCCACCTAAAGTTTAGCATTAGCACAAGTACAGCCATCTTAGGTCCCTGTGAATAAGAGCTGAACTTTAAGGGGAAAAACTGCAGAATGTCCTCAATGTCCTCGGCAGGTAATCCCATATCAGGAAGACAACAGAGCTCAGAATTGCCCTTGGCAGAGAATCCCATTTCAGAAAGACAAGAGAGCCCACGCCCATGGTAGAAAGTCCCATCTTAGAATTCTTCCATCCCTTCTGGAAATCCCCTAGACCAGCCTATAAAAAACCCAGCTGTAACCCACTTCGGGGTCAAGTCCCTGCTCCGCTGTGTTGGGTATACTTGGACCCAAGCTCGAGCTTGCTAATAAACCCTCGTGCGCTTGCATCGGTGTCGGCTTCTTGGTGGTTTCTCGGATTCGCAATCTTGGGCACAACAGTTTTGGGGAAAAAAGGAAACAAAATCTTGGATGAAGATGGAAAGACCGAACCTAACTTTCATCAGAGAGACTCAAAGCTGGTGAGACTGTTAATGCCATTTGTCTTTATAGACAAAGGGATCAATTCTTTAATTCATGATGCTGCCTCAGGGCTGAAGCACCATAACTCCAACAGGCCACAAGCCACTCTTGAGCCAAAAGTAAAAAAAAAAAAAAAAAAAAAAAAAACCAAAGACAAAAACAAACAAAACAAAACAAAACCCACAGGCGCTATTACTCATGGGTTTAGTGATTTTTATTATCCACACCTTCTGCATCTTCCTCTCTTGCTAACTTCCCAGCCAGGACTCCTCTGTCTACTCAATGCTCCACGCAGTGGTTGGGAAGAGACAACTCCCAAGCCAGTGAAATCCAAACTTCTTACCAGGCCCTATAAGACCCTCTTGGATCTGAGGTCTGCACCTCTCTCCCCAACTTCATTGATTTTAATTTTTTTTATTTATTTATTCATGAGAGACAGAAGCAGAGGCATAGGCATAGGCAGAAGCAGGCTCCCTGCGGGGAGAGCCTGATGTGGGACTCGATCCCAGGACCTCGGGATCATGGCCTGAGCCCAAAGCAGATGCTCAACCACTGAGCCACCCAGGCGCCCCTACCTTCCCAACTTCCAAATGCCTCCTCCTTGTGTCAGTCTCTTGATTCCTCCAATACATCAACCTTGTTCCAGCCTCGGGGACTTTGCCTTTCCTGGTCCTCCAAACTGTCATATTCCTCCTCCAGAGCTCTCCCGGACCAGTCTGGCTCCCCACGCGCGCAGCTCCAGGGTCCTCAGAGATTTTCCTGATTGCCCTGTGGCAAGTGTCCCCAAGCCACTCCTGCGGTCATGTTATTGCCAGCAGCACTCCCTGAAATCGTTTTGACACCCTTCCATATTGCAGTTGCTCTTACTGGAGCGGACGCTCCTTGAAGGCACGAATCTCCAGCACGGGCGGGCCAGCCCTGGATCTTCAGCAACTACCTGGCGCGGGAATGAAATGAATGAGTAAGTGACTGTAACGAGTGTGTATCTGCGGACTGTCTCCTGGCCTGGACCTAGAAATCGTCTGCCAAGCGAGAGCGCGTGAACAGGCCAGCTGCGTCGGCCTCCCGCGAGTCTCCGGAGTAGCCACGCCGCCCGCAGAAGCCCTGCGGGGCCGGGAAGCGCGAAACCCGAGCCGGCGGAGCCTCGCCGCAGCTCTGGGCGCCGACTGCGGCTGCGCGGAGCGTGAGGCGGGGGCGGGGCGGGGCGGGGCCTGCGCCGCTCTCCGGAAGTGGGTTGGAGCTGCTGAGAGGGCGCCGGCGGGCGAGAGGGCGCGACGGGGCGCGAGAGGGCGCCGGCGGGAGGGGCCCGCCGACCATGGAGGACGAGCGGAGCTTCTCGGATATCTGCGGCGGCCGCCTGGCCCTGCAGCGCCGCTACTACTCCCCGTCCTGCCGGGAGTTCTGCCTCAGCTGCCCCCGGCTCTCGCTGCGCTCGCTCACCGCGGTCACCTGCGCCGTGTGGCTCGCGGCCTACGGACTCTTCACCCTCTGCGAGGTAAAGGCCGCTCGGCCCCTCCCCGCAGTCGGAGTCGGGGGCGGCGTTCCCGGGTCGAGGCCGGGTCTCTCGTCGGGCCTTCCCGTCGGTGTAGGGTCGGAGGGCGGGAACTGGCTGGCTCTGCTGCCGGGACAGCTGTTTTCTTGACGTTTAGTGACGTTTTGACACCTGTGCTCTGTGCCTCCTGTGGGCGTCCACTTAGACCTTGCGCGATAGCCTCAGACTCTAACTTCCAGGTGACCTACGTAGCACGTGCTCACAGGAATTCAGTTCCAGGGGTTCGGAGAACTGTTAAGTGCATCGACCTCATCCGTCGCTCCGAATCTTCAGAGGAGTCGCTGCCAACAGAACCTTTATAGAGTCTTAAGGAGAAACCGTCTTTGCCTCCACAACATGAGCTTCATCAGTTCTAACCTGTTTTTCAAGGCAGTCTACCCCCCCCACCCCCACCCCTTCCCCAACCTCAAGTGATTTCTAATGAATTAGGAAGTTTTGGTGATGCGTTGTTTCTGGGCTCACCATTCGGACTCATTCCTATTTTCTGAGCCTCAGCTTTAACATGTTTAAAAGGGAATTGCTGCCTGCCATGCCAGCTTCACAGTATTGAGGGTCACATGTAGTGGCTTTGTGGCAGCCCTCAAATAAAACGAGTCACCCTAAATGCTTTTCAAGATGAATTTTTTTAAGACTTTATTTATTCATGAGAGACACACAGAGACAGAGAGAGAGAGGCAGAGACACAGGCAGAGGGAGAAGGAGGCTCCATGCAGGGAGATGGACGTGGGACTCGATCCCGGGTCTCCAGGATCACGCCCTGGGCTGAAGGCGGCGCTAAACCGCCGAGCCACCCGGGCTGCCCCAAGATGAATTTAGTTTCAGATGTAGTGTCCTGAACTGAATATATTATTCTAGGAGTGATCTGACCAGGTCGAGGGTTTTTTCTATATTTTGGGTCTTGTTTCCATTAATGCATTCATTGGCTCTCTTACCATCAATGTATGGTAATTTGGCATAGATATGTGCAGAATTAAGACTGCCCTAAGTTATGCCAAACTGTATCTAGAAGTTTGTTCAAAAGCCAGTTAATATGGTTAAACTGCCAGGACAGTCCTTCTCCCCCCTCGAAAAAGATTTAATTTATAATGTAGTTGAATTTTAATACTAGCCTGAGTTCTGGCCGTGTTGTCATGTGAGGAGGAGGAGCGAACAGATTATTATATGTCCACTAACTGCCAGCTGCTTTCCTGAATGTCTCATTTTAACCTTAGAAGAAAGCCAAGGCTTAGAGTAATAATTTACCCAAGGTCACAAAGCTAGTAAATGGCATACTTGGGCTTCAAACTCAGGACTGACTCTGAAACCCTTTCTTTTCCACTATACTGTCTCCTCCTTGGGGAGGGCTTACTTAGGTAAAATTTTTAAATAGAAGTTTGTTTTTATGCCAGCTCCTTTTTGTACCCTCTTATCCTGGTATGTCCCACCTGCCTCCATGAAGGGCCCACAACTCAGTAACCTTATCTTCCTTCAAACTCCACTGCAGGGGATCCTGGCTCAGCGGTTTAGCGCCGCCTTCAGTCCAGGGCGTAATCCTGGAGACCCGGATGGAGTCCCACATCCGGCTGGCTCCCTGCATGGAGCCTGCTTCTCCCTCGGCCTGTGTGTCTTTGCTTCTCTCTCTGTGTGTGTCTCTCATGAATAAATAAATAAAATCTTAAGAAAAAAAAACCTCCACTATATTTCTTAAGGGGTCTGTGTATCAGAGTTTATCTTTGGGTTCAAAACTATTTGTCAGAGTAATGACTCTCAGGAGGGAGAAGAAATGAAGGAATTCACAGAAACATGTGGCTTAATTTCAGCCCAAATAAATATTGAATTGTTAGAATTTCAGACAGAAAAATGAAGTATAGGGATCCCTGGGTGGCGCAGCGGTTTAGCGCCTGCCTTTGGCCCAGGGCACGATCCTGGAGACCCTGGATCGAATCCCATGTCGGGCTCCCGGTGCATGGAGCCTGCTTCTCCTTCTGCCTATGTCTCTGCCCTTCTCTCTCTCTCTCTGTGTGACTATCATAAATAAATAAAAATTAAAAAAAAAAGAAAAATGAAGTATAAAGAATGTAGGTAGTAATGAAGTTTTGGGCAAGGATTACCTTATTAAAAAGCTGATAGGGATTAAATCCCCTTACATTTTTTGTACTTCATCCCTTCTTTCCTGCTGGTTTTGAATTCACAATTCTATTAAAAGTGTAGGTTATTACCTGATTTATTGCAATCTGGAATGCTTTACCCCCTTCCTTTTCTCAACTAAGCATATCTATCAATAACCACCAGCTCTTATATACCAGTGAAATTCTTCTTCCTTGGAAGTCTTCATGGGGTATCCTGTGTGCTTTGAGGTCTCTTTCTTGCTTTCTCTCATTCTGTTTTAATACTTAGGCACTAATAGTTCCATAGTAGTCTCCAAAAATTTTAATTTTTGTATTAATTTTGCCTCTAATACACCTGTAAGGGCTGGGGCCGAATTTTCTATTCTTCCATGTTTATTCAGTTCAGACTATGAACCAGACACTGTACTAGATACTAGGCATTTAATTAACTTAAAGTAGACATTTTTGGATCATCAGAGACCTAGCACATAGATTTTTCCATTCTCCATTCATTAATCAGTAAGTAATTACCAAGTACAGAGGTCAGCAAACTTTAAAAGGCCAAATAGTAAATATTTTGGGCTTTACAGGTCTCTCACAGTCCTGTTTCTTTTTCTTTCTTTTACAACTCTTTTAAAAGTGTAAAAACGGATGCCTGGGTGGCTCAGTCAGTTGGGCATTTGCTTTTGGCTCAGGTCATGATCCTGGAGTCCCAGGATCAAGCCTTGTGTCAGGCTCCCTGCTCATTGGGGAGTCTGCTTCTCCTCCCTCTGCACCACTTCCCCTGCTTGTGTTCTCTCTCTCTTGCTCTCTTTCTTTCTCTCAAATAAATAAAATCTTTTTTTTTTTTTTTTTTAAGTGTAAAAACCATTCTTAGCTCAGGGTCGACCAGACAAAAACAGATCACAGGCCCAAATAGAGTCCTGATCCAACACTTACTGTATGTTACATAGAATGAAGTAGAAAAGTATTTTCAAAGAAAACCAGAGGCAGTTGGTAGTTTAAAACAGTAAAAACAGATTTAAAAAAAAGATTTTACTTATTTATTTATTCATGAGAGACACATAGAGGCAGAGACATAGGCGGAGGGAGAAGTAGGCTCCTTGTGGTGAGCCTGATGTGGGACTTGATCCCAGGACCCCAGGATCATGCCCTGAGTCGAAGGCAGATGCTCAATCACTAAGCCACCCAGATGTCCCAGTAAAAACAGATTTTATTCAGCAACTACTGCAGTAGGAAAAAAGAGACCTCACTGCAGAATTGGGCTCAATTCTGAATATAGCACGGACAAGTTGGAATTCATAGCCAAGGAGCACAGTGGGGATCAGTGGATGGAAAATGACTAAAAGAAAACATCAGTAGTAGTTCCAGGCATCAAAACCTCAAGAGGATCTAGGATCTCTTTCTTCCTAGATCTCTTTTTAAATTTTTTTTTCTTTTTTCTTTTTTTTTTTTTTTTTTAGGCAGAGGGAGAAGCAGGCTCCATGCACCGGGAGCCCGATGTGGGATTCGATCTTGGGTCTCCAGGATCGTGCCCTGGGCCAAAGGCAGGCACTAAACCGCTGCACCACCCAGGGATCCCCCTAGATCTCTTTTTAAGATGCACTTCATTTTCCAGAAGCCCCTCCAGGAGACCCTCACACTCATTGACCAGAGTTGTATCATGTAATCATTTCTAAACCAGTCATTGGCAGGAGTGGGAACCAATCATGATTCATTCCGAGTTTTATTAGCAAGAGTGGCTGTTGAGTACCGTCTGCTACATTGTGCTAAGCATTTTATTATTGTACTGTCTGATTTTGCACTGTATATTCTGCTGGTGGAGCAGGAGAGGAAAAGGTCTGAGTCGTTATGAAAGACCTCTGAGAGTGGTGTGATGATAGATACTGTTTTGGTGATTAAAGTTCTCCTGTCCATTTGTTGTCTGGATGCTTTCATTATGCTTTCATAGCACTACAGAGTTGAAATAAAAGTGATTTCCTCTTCCATGCATGTTCTTCCCATCTTGTCAACTCATAGTAGAACACAAGCTTTTTTCCGCATTGCCTAGAGTAGACTGGTTAAACAGCGGACATCTGTGCGGAGGACCACCTGGTAATCTTACTGCCTATGTCTGGCTCTCTCTTCAGAACAGCATGATCCTCTCTGCTGCCATCTTCATCACCCTCTTAGGCCTGCTTGGTTATCTCCATTTTGTCAAGATTGATCAGGAGACATTATTAATCATTGATTCCCTTGGCATCCAGATGACTTCATCCTATGCCTCAGGCAAAGAAAGCACTACCTTCATAGAGATGAGCAAGGTGAAGGATGTGGTTATCAATGAGGCTATTTACATGGTAAGTAGTTAAGTAGTAAGTATTACAGGTTTCTCGAGAAGACGCAGCCCAGTGGCCTTTGCCTGGATCTAAACTGAGTCTTAATAACTTGATGTCTGTTCACAGAATTAAACTTGAAGACTCTGTTCCAGTATTGTAATGTTTCCTTTTTGGCTAGCATGTCTATAGACCATGAAAATGAAACTTGTATTGGAAAAATAGATTCCTGTATTTTTATAGAGATATAGCAGGATTTCACAGATACTAAGTCAGCATTTCAACTTTATTTTTTAGCTCAGCTTCAAAATCATCTCGTGGTGGTGGTTGTTGCTGCTGACATTTTGTCGTTTTTTGCATTTAAAGAATTCTCACTTCAAAAGCAATCAGGTGTTCTACTACTTGATAGTTAGAGATAACCATTTACTTTTTTTTTTTTTTTAAGATTTTATTTACTTATTCATAGAGACACACACAGAGAGAGAGGCAGAGGCAGAGACACAGGCAGAGGGAGAAGCAGGCTCCACGCAGGGAACCCGACGTGGGACTCGATCCCAGGTCTCCAGGATCACACCCCGGGCTGCAGGTGGTGCCAAACTGCTGTGCCACTGGGGCTGCCCGAGATAACCATTTATTAAAAGGTCTTTAGCCTTCCCTTGAAGAAAAAGAAAACAAAACGAGTCTCACTTAGATCTCTGCTATTTGGTTTATTTTCTTACAGCAGAAGGTGATTTACTACCTCTGCATTTTATTGAAGGATCCAGTGGAACCACATGGGATATCCCAAGTAGTACCCGTCTTCCAGGTGAGCATAGAACACTTGTCTAGAGCTTCTTCTCCAGAAAACCCGGTACCTTTCTCCATTCTCTGCATATCTACTGCTACTTATATTCAATAGGAATGTAAACTCCTGTTGTTAAGCGTATTTGAGGACACCTGACAGCTATTTTTATTGAGAGTTTTGGATTTTAGTTATTTCAAGTTTCTTTCTAAAGCAAATACAGGCTTTCAGAAATATTATAAATTTATACAGATTATAAAGAAAAAATAAATAGCAGTTTCTGCCTAGAAGTTACCATTCATCTGCTTTGTTAGTCTGCCAATACAGGGTTTTACATAAATGTCACTGATCTACACATGCAGTTATACCTAATTTATGTCTTGCTTTTTAAATCTAATATACATATTTTCATGCATCTTCAGAGGCCATTATACTATTTTAAATAGTTCTATTATCATGTTGAGTTTATTTAGCCACTCTACTGCTAGCTTTGAAATCATCTCCAGGTTAGTTTTTGTCTCGCTCTTACAAAAAATACACAAACACAACTATAAGTATATATTTACGTACATAGTTAACTCTGCCTTACTGCCCTTCCTTTTTTCACAAAGGATTTAAGGCCGCTAAGCTAAAATTCCTTTGCATTATAGTTCAAAGTTATTTTAGTAAAGCTTATGAACAGTGTAATAGATTTTTACAGTTTGAGATTTGGCTCCAGAGATTAGACAACTTTACTGTACTTTTGGGAATTTGTACTTGTTTTTCTACAGTCTTGGCTAACTGTGGGTTTAGTTCTTTGTTTCCTTTAGTATGTAGGTAAAGGAATCTAAAGTTATTGAATTGCTCTTTAAATGACAAAGATTTTTCATGTTTCTTTGAATTATCTATCCCTGTTTCCTCTTGTTCTAAACTATCCATCTCCTTTATTAGTCAAGTAGAATCTAGATATTGATTATGCATTTATAACAACTTACATATTTTGGGTAACAAACTTTTATTAAATATGTTTTCCACATATTTTTTCCCCATTCGGTGACTTTTCTTTTAATTTTGGTTGTATCACATTTCATTGTACAAAATACCTTTCAATATTTACATATTAAATTGCACTTCTCGTCCTTGAGGGCGGTTTCACAGCTTGTGACATTTATGAGGGAGTGTGTCCTTGTTATTCCTCTTGCTTTCTTAGCCAGTAAGGTGCTGTTTGGCCTGAACTTCTGCCTCTTCGAGCTCACACCTGAGCCATTTAGACCCCCTGATGTGGTGAGATTGAGGTTACCCATAGAGGCAGCACCATTAAGTGCTCTCTTATGTTCTCTTCTGCTCTCTTATCCTGACTGCATTTCTTGCCTTTGGAATTCAGAGTGCCAAGCCCCGCCTGGACTGCTTGATTGAAGTGTACAGGAGCTGCCAGGAGATCCTGGCACACCAGAAAGCCACACCAGCAAGTCCTTGAGTCCCAGCATTTCAGAGGCCAGTATTATCTTCCATGGGAGATGACTCCTAAGCCATAGTGGCTGGTTTATTTTCTGTATTCTAAACCATCAGGCAGACACAGTCCTAGGAACCAGTATGGATGCAGTGGATCTCAGAGCCATACAGCAGGTGCCTGGAAACCTAACTCATTGTGTGATGTTGAGCAAAGTATTTATGTATATTTTAGCGATCTCTTTGTAAGGTTTCGCCTACTTTATCAATTGAGGGAAGATCTTAAGAAACGATATGTCAAAAGTAATGTTGACGAAGAGCACTTTGTGAAATTCCTCAGCATGTTCAGGTTTACTTTTTTGTAGAGATTTGTGGAGCAAGACAATGGGAAACTGACATCAGATCTCTTACAAAACATGATTTCCAACTGCACGGACCCCTGTATAAAAGTCAACCCCTTCACGTACCAGTGAGTAGGAAGACATGTCCTACAAAAGACTAGCCTCTGTCCACCTAGCTCCTGTGTTCTGTAGAGGGTGAATTTATGACAACTCTCGTAATAAACCGATCTCTTTCCAAAACACACAGTAATTGCCTGGTTCACACACAGCTGCTTTTTATTGACAACATGAACATGGCATTTCAGTCATGAGTGTCAGGCACATTAATACTCTACTGTTACTCAGCATTGTCTGTGGTTTCAAAACCTTATTTTGCCAAGAGGGGTGACACCAAAGGCCAGACAGATATTCAGCTTTGGTTTCCAGACATGTTAGAGGAGAATAAACACACAAACAGTAGAAGCTTTTGATTATAAGGCAGTTTTCTTCTGTGTAAAACTAATAAACTGTGGGAGGACCCCTGAGGGGCCAGGAGGGAGCGAGGCAGGGTGGGGGAAGTAGCCTGAGCTCAAGTTCATTGTGAACACAGCTCCGTTCTTGCTTGTTTTGGCCATGGGATCCTAATTTTTTTTAACTCCCAAGTCGATATTATTCTCATGGCCATAGAGACACTCAGGACATTAGAAAACTAGAGTTGTAATTGCTGCCTTTTCCATCATCCCAGGAGTAGTTATTTGGAGCCTAATGGTACATGTGATGTTTGACTTGTTTGAGGTAGAAATGTCTCTGCTAGATCCCAAGGGCCTGGGCAGCAATAGAAATGGGAGATGGCTGTAAAATTTCCAGCCTCGCAAAGCCAAGGTCATTTAAAAGAGGCATTCTCATGTGCTGCTTTTTTTTTTTTTTTTTTTTAAATCATGCTTGTCAGTTTAAAGAGTGAGGGAGGGGAAGCCTATAGCAGCTGAGGTGTTCAGATAAACTAGTTCCAGCCTTGAAGTTTTTGCAGTGTGCAACACACATACATACACACATTGTTGAAGTCAGAGGCTTGGTTCTTGGATGCTACTGCTAAACCCATACAGTTTTCAGCACTTTATTGAATGCTAAGACTGCCTTAGAACTTTGAAATAAAACTCGGTTTCTCCAATGCCAGAAAATCAGAGTATGAATGAACTCTTTCGTCTTTTTGTTTTCTGTTAGAGGAGGGTAGAGACAAAGTTCATCCCCTCTGCATTCAATACAAGGTCTCAGTTGGGGATGGGGGGTTATAGTTGTATCACCTGGATATTCTTAGAGTGGGACAGAGATCTCCTATGTGCCTTCTCCCCTCTGACTAATTCCCAGCAGAAGTTTGCCAGAAGTCTTGAGGAACAAATCCAGGCCCTGGATTCTGTTTCTGACTCATCTTTGGTGGCCTCACAAAGCAGCAAAAAAACAGTGCATTTGCTTGGTCTTTCAAAGAGCAAGGAAACAAGTGACGACCACCCCATCCTACAGTAGGAAGCACAGCCTTCACTGAGCCCTGTCCAGTCACTAAAATGAGACAGGGAGAAGTCAGGTTGGACTTACCCCCTGCCCTTGCTTGTACCCAGTTGGGCTGACAGTCCAGTGTGAGGGAGAACAGCTTCAGTCTCAGCAGGAATAGTGCCTTTTCCTTGTCCTGCAAAGATAGGAGCTGCTGCTCCAGAGGGGGACTGCAAATGCCTACTCATTTGCAGTGGGGAAGGAAAACATGAGTCTCTTCCTTTTTCTCCAGCCCTACCGATACCTTTCCCACCTGGGAATGGAAGTCCAGTTTTAGTGAGTTCTAGGCTTTTGTCACAGTTCAGATGAATTGGAAATTTTAGTCCTATCTTGTTCAGGGATGTTGGGAAAACTTCAAGTATAAATCCCCACGTAAGGACCATATACAGTATAAAAGATACCAGCCTTCCCAAGAGTATCAGTGCAGAAAGCCTTGACTTACAGCACTGATGCCCTCAGTAACCAGTAACAGTGGACATTCCCAGTCTGTGTCTAGAATCGGGCAGCATCCAGAGCTCAGCATTCTTGTGAAAAAAAGTGGTTTCTATACCAGGTCTGGATTTTTGAAAGTTGGGCCCTGAAACATAAGGCACCTAGAGAGTAAAGGCTTCGTGGACACTGAAATACACATTTCATAGAACAAACAGGGCTGGGTTGGGGGAGGGCTGTCAGGCCCATCACAGTAGTATCATACCCCAGGATACAGATCGCTAACCCCAGAGGTACCAGGTGGTTGGCAGGGAAAGGGGTAGAAGTTTTCACAGCAGCGTTGGCCCTCTGGCAGCACATGGGACAGAAGCAAAGAACTGCTGTCCGTCCAGTTCCCATAGCTGGTGGGCGGCAGGTGGGTTAGGGGGGGTGTTCACAGTTGTTGAGCAATGGTTCATGTAGCTGGCCATGATGAAGGTAGCCTCTGCAATCTTAAGACAACAGAAACAAAGGAACTGAACTGGCCTTGGCTTGAATCCTGGCTTTCTCACATACTAGCTGCTATACGGGGTACATAACCTTCCTGGGCTTCAGTTTCTTAAAGTATCTGGGAGAAAATGTCCAAAGGGAACCATTTCTATGAGGCTCAAAGGCCCAGTGAAATGGATGCCTGTTGGTCTGCAGCACCACTGTCACACAGTACCCTCCTGAGAACAGGAGGGGTGATACTCAGCTCTGCTGGTCTCCAAGTCAGGGAAGTGGATGTCCCTGGAAGAAGTGTCTGTATAGCCTCTCCTTTAGCAGGAGCAGTATTAAAAGGAAGAGGTTGGGGAAACTCCAATTTTAGGATTAAAACAAAAGGGTTTCTACTTACTCTCAGAATGGAGTCAGGAACTATAAATCAGAATTTAAGCTTTGGAGTCTACTTTGTAACTGTTATTTTTGCTAGTCCGTATTTCCCGCACTGAGCATGATACAAAGCTTTTAAAGTAGAAGAGGTCTCTGGATGGACTTTAAGACCATAGAAAAGGGGGAGCATGTGCAGACGTCTTACTTTGGGACTGGCAGAAGCCAGGAGAAGGTGAGAGCACACTGAGGAGAAAGCTGGCTGCCCTGGCTCTGGGTCTGCTGCAAGAAGAGCAAGTAGACACCTGCCTCCAGCCTATGTGATGCTGGGCTGCAAGGGCTGAAAGCACTATGTGGACCAGAGTGCATGCCCTCCTGGCCAGCCCCTCATCCACCAGCTCAGCAGTGACTCCTGAGCTGCAACCCTACCTGAACCCTTTGGAGGATTGATTGTAGACAAGGCCAAAGTTTCACCTGGGGAAGGCCCTTCTAGAGGATGGTCATAACCCAGCTTCCATTTTTTTTCCCCCCAGCTTCCGTTCTTAACTTCAAGCCCACCTCCTCATACTAGATAAATCCAAGTAACATGTTTTAGCAGCTTTCAGACCCACCTTGGGAGCAGCCATCTGGAAGAGCAACTTCTCAATGTGACCTTTCCCAGAGCCCTGGTCTGGAATGGATCTAATTACAAGCATGAAGTCATCCCGGCAGCCACCGAAGGTCATTACTGAAGAGTAGGGGTATGTGACGTGCACTTGCTGTGAGAAGAAGCCAGTTAGTTCTGGGGAAACTTCCCACCTGCCTCCTGAGCTGCACCCCGTTTCTTCCAGGCACAATTAGCCTTAACCAGAAAGGGAGAACTTGGAAGTGGTCCTAATTTGGAGGTCTACATCTTGAATGTCTACAAACTGTGTCTAGACTAGAGGACAGCAAGGCTTGGGGAGGGCGGGTAGGGAAACTGTGGTCACTTAGCTCGGGACTTTCAGTCCAGAGAGTAAGAGAAAAAGGCACTATTCAGAAGGAGGGGTCAGAGCCAGCCCTCGTTGTTTTGTACCATAGTATTGTGGTCCAGGATGCTGACACCATCCTCATTCACAGCAATCCACACCAGAGTGCTCTCTTTGGAAGACAGCTGTGCAGGCTAGGGAAACAGGAAATCCCATCAGACACAACCACAGCTAGGGATGCTCAACCATAAGAGCTTTCTGAGGAAGAAGGCACATTCAGGGATCTGCTAAGCAGTGGTTTGTGACCTTTTCTCATTGTGGAAAACTTGAAAGATGGTATTTGTACAGCATGCCGAAGTAAACACACAGAGACATCTGGCCTTGGAGCTCTGGCCACCTAATTACCATCTCAAGGGTGGAGGGGTACCTATAGCCCATCCTGCCACAGTACACTGTAGGGGCTCTGTGCTGCAGAACAAAGGCCAGCCCTGACTGCTCTGTCATGGGCATGGAGAATGGGCTGTTTTCTCCTAGTGCTGGCAAACTGACAGCATTCCACCCACAGCCTCTCCTGGCTGAAGTGCATCTTGCTTCAGCCAATTTCCTAGGAGCTGCAAAAGAAACAGGAAAGAATGCAATCTTATGGGCTTTATGCTCCACTACTGAGAAAAGGGACTATCTGGTGGACAATTCCTGGAATGACTGATTTTCACTGTCATAGCTACAGTAGAGCAATCCAGATTTCCTAGCTCTCCTACCCAAAAGGCTGAGGAGAAGGATGGACATGTCCTCATTTTCAGAAGCTTCTCCCAAACTCCCAAGACTAAGAGGTTCCCAGGATCCCTCTGTCATATGCCCTTATAACATCCCTATACTTCTCCTTCCATATTGTAACAGTTTGTAAAATAACTTACATGTATATTTAGATAGAGAATATATATAATTATTTGATTAATGTATGTCTCCCCCACTAGATGGGAAGCTCCATGAAGGCCAGGACAGTATCTGATTCACTCATCTCTTGCAATCTCATACAGTGCCTGAGTCCTAGTAGGAGCTCAGCAATTCTTTATTGAATAAATGAATGTCCACTGGTCTAATCTCTACCATCAGTGAATAGGATCATGATCCAGCTTTGAGGACATGATTGATTATGAATAAAGTTTATGCACATCAGACACCTGGCCAAGAAAAGTTCCAGCTAAAATTACTACTGGCCACCTGGGCTTCACTCAGGTGAAATTAACTGTTGCCTGAGTAGTTAAGAGTCCCCTGTGGCCATGCTAAGTCAGCAGAGATGCATTCGTTTAGATTACATAGTTACATATTGTTCTTTTGCACCTTTTAAAAAATGAAAGCATTTTTGAGATGGTAATGTCAAGTTTGAATCCTTGTGTGTGAATTAGTTGGCCGTATATTTTTTCTTTAGGGGTAGCACTGAGAAGTCTGAAAGGAAACATGAATGTTACCCAGAAATAATCCTGGCTGGAAGTCAGTGATCACAACTGTGCTCTGGACCAGAAATGGTGGAGAAACGGCGCCCTCTGGTGGTTGCCAGCGTGCAGGCGGGCCCTGCAGACTGGACTGGCTCCAATTGGACCAGATGTGGACAGCAGCTTGAGGAGAAATCTAGGGCATGTTCCTGAGGGGGGTGTGGGGGGTGGTAATCACTCCTTCCCCCTGGAAACCACCAGCACTTACCCGAGCAGCAAAGAGCTTAGCACCAAAGAAAGGCCATTTCCGGGCCACTGTCAGGTAGATGCGGATGCACTCGGGAGGGGAACAGCCTTGCAGTGCTGCCCACTTTGTGGTCAGCAGATCTGCCAGGTGCCTAGTTTGAATGAATGGAGACAAGTGGGCCACTGAAGTGCCAACATGTTTTCACTGCAGCTCTGAGGCCTTCCCCAGCCCGACAGCCCCTGCCTCCCCACTGCAACTCCCTCCAAGACCTTGCAGCCTACCTCAACTGTTCAGAGGGTGCCCCGTGTCTGTAGCGCCTTGGGTAGAACCTGTCTAAGACGTGCTGGAGGTGATGTTGAACCTTGGCAGGGAGTGGGCTCCCAGGGCCTGGTGGGCTGGGCCTCTCTAAGTCCCCATATTCTACCTGCGTTGGAAGCACATGAAGGGGGCAGTCAAGAGTCTGGAGGTGGGTGAGGTGGGGCTGGGGCTGCTGGAGAGGTGAAATAAACCATTACACTTCACTGCGTCATTGATGGGGTGAGGGTGGATGCGAAAACACTTCTTTGAATGACCCTTTATCTCAAATTTCATAGACCCTAGAGAGATCACCTTATAGTCCTAGATGGTTATTTACATCAACCTCCCTGTTGCAGTGGAGGTTAGTGCCTTATCCAAAGACAGTTAATCAGTGGCAGACAAGGGCAAACTGGATATTCTGGCTTCCAATCCAAAAATATGAGATACAGTACTGAAGATGCTATAGATCCTAGAGTATTTCAGTGTTCCAGAGGTGGCCTTTGGAATCAGACACTGGGCTCAGATAGATACCAGCTCTGCCATCTGCTGGCTCTGTAACCCTGAGCAAGTTACTTAAACTCTCTGGGCTTCAATTTCCTCATCAATTAAGTGAGGATAAGAACTAACTGGGATAAAACAAAATGTTTTAGCAGAGGCTTCTTTATAGGGTATTTGGTAAATGTTTACTACTAAAAAGTCCAACTATTATTTCCCCTCCCCCCCAGCATGTACATTCAGATGCTTTCTCATGGGAACCACAAGGGCATCCCAGATACTTCCAGCAAGACAGCCTCGTAAAGGTAACGGAGAAGAGTCGAAGTCTGAGTGCATTCAGATTCTAAATGTTATACAGTTGTAAGTACAAATTTTAGTACATCCATTCTGTGATACACATTCTTTTGGTAGCATACTTAGTACAACCCCGTGGGGGCGGGCAGGGAGGCATTTTTGTTTTCTGTATACAGAGAAGGAAACTAAAGCACAGACCACTGCAGTGACCTGGCCACGATCTTGCAGCAGGAAGGTCGCTGGCACTCAAAGGCAGGACTCTGGCTTCCACCACCAGAGTTCTGCCCATAATCTGTATCTGCAGAGAAGGGCTCTGCTGGTAAGGAGCCAGCTTCCCTCCATAGCAGGGCCACCCTCCTCTCGGGCACCACAGGGTCTGTGGTCTCCTGTTTCAGGCTGCATGCTATGTGCTCCCTGTGAGTCTGATCCAACTCCTGAACAGAACCTTACCTGAGCCATCAGGGCAGCCATCTCAAGAGCCAGCTCCTTGTTGACAGGAAACCTCCCTGCCACTATCTCCCCACTAGTCTGGGAGGCGAGCAGCAGCCGCTCCCGCTCCGTCTCCCCTTTGACTTGACTCCGAAAGTACAGCCTACAGGGAAGACAGAAGAAGCCAAGACTCAGCTGGGATCCTAAATGGATGAGGTCATCCTGGCATCTGTTCATCTTCATTTCCAAAGAAAGAAACTACTCTTTTTATACCATCTGTGAGCCTATTTTTTATTGCCTCCAGAAAAATTTAACTAAGCACAACACAGGGCAGATAGAGTGCCATCATATCTCAAGCAACAGCGGCACAAGGTACACCTGAATATACTACTACCTTACTGGATTTGGTGAGGGGAATCTGCTCCCTGGAATCATAGCTTATTAGGGAGCTGGATGAATTAAAGATTCCAAGAGACTAATGGAAGTTATTTGCCTGGAGACAGATCTAGGATGGGATTTTCTTATTCGAATGGACAAAAAATCATGGTATCTACTTCTATATTTGCTGGAATTGTTACAGGAGCTATTTATTCTTTGGCCTTAAATATCTAGTGCTCATACAAAATTTCACTTTCCTAATGTAACGTGCAGCCATCGCACACCAGGTTGTTCTGATTTTTTTTGGCAGGGTAGGGGTGTGTGTGTGTGTGTGCAGTTCAGGAACCAAGAGCCTGAGCTACCCAGGGCCAGCCTGGGCCACCAACTACTGTCCACAACACAGTGTTGTCTGTGGATCCACTGTCTGTCCAGCACAGGCCAGCCTGTTGGAGTGATGAGTGCCCCCCCCCCCCCCGCCCCCGGTGGCAAGCTCTCATGCTTGGCCCCACCCTAGGGCGGCACTCAGGACCTGTTCTTGTACATCAGCTTCACAACACGCGTGCCACCCTCAGCCTTGCCAGAGTGCAGCTCCTTCAGGGCTTGTTCCCACTTGGAGATGGCATCACAGATCTTAAAGAGGCAAGAGAGGAAAGTCAGGAAAGGCCCTGGGGCAGGACTCAGGAAGAGCAGCAAGGCAGGGTTGAGTGACTGTCCTCCATCAGGAGGCTGACTTGCAGGCCTCATGTGCCTGGGACCTAGAGGTGCCTTACAACCATCTCACAGACAGGAAGAGCCCTGGGCAGGGCATGAGCAGCAAAGCATGGAATGCTGCTCCCATTGGCCTTAACACCTGAGAAGTCTCCCAGAGGCTAGGCAGGCCTCAATCAAAAACTGTGGCCCCGTATTACCAGCTCCATTTCCATTCCACTGACCACTATTCTCTTCCAACAAGTGTACTCAGAGGCCTACTGTGTAACCAAGCCTTACAGACACGCAGACATTTACAAAGAGAATATATAGTGCAGTATTTCAAGGCAACTTTGGTAAAAGACTATAGAAGCCTTTGCCCCGTTGCCATAAAAAGAGCAGACATGACCAGCACTCAAACTCATCAATGCAACAGCGCATTCCCATAAACACTTAACATCCCCCATGGGGGCTAATCACAAACCACAAGACAAGATAGGTCTTAAATCCCATTCAAGGGCCTTTGACTTGATATATATATATATACATACACACACACACACACACACATATATATATACAATTTGAGATCCTTTCTACTGGCGCTAACTGCTTAAAATGTGCTTGAACCTGTAAGCACAGCATGGGCCCTGGCAGACAGGGAGAGAATGAGGTGCCAGGATACAACGCCACAGGTGTATAGCTGCCATCCTCTGCATGTGTACAAGGACAAATGCCTCCCTGTCCTTCCCCCACCAAGAGGAGAAGCAGCTTTTCCCCTGGATACTGCATAGCCCTTCAAGGGTAGGGGAAATATGTAGGGAAAAACAACTTTTCTCTGCCTGTATGGGTATGTTTTAGGATGCCACAGAATGCTGGCCCACAGGAGCACCTTGGGTTCCAAAGCCAACAGGCTGTGAAATAGTAAGACACCAGCCAGAGGGGCTCTTTCCCCACCACCCAAACCCCAAAGCCTTGGGAGTGTCCCAGGAGGCACTCAGTGGGATTTGTGGGCAGGCCATCACCTTGACACCCCCTGGCAGGCAGTGTTCCAGGTCCCTGCCGGAAGGATCGTCTGTGAAGAGGGCAAAGCCAGAGTGGGAGGACTTTCTCATGCCTGTCTCTTGGTTCAGACGCTGGAGGAACTCATCAACTGTGGAGGAGCCATCAAAACCGACCACCTACATGGGAGAAGTGTTAGTCCCAGAGGAAACTTCCTGAGAGGAGCTCAATAGGGCTAGTGGAGCAGTGTGGGTCTGGAAGGAGGAAAGCTCGGCTGAAAGGAGCAAGGGCACATGGCAAATGCTGAAGGAAGCTGGCTTCCGTGGTCACATGCAGAGGGGGAGTGCTTCAGGGATAAGCCTGCCTGCTGTAAGCTGGAGTCAGAAGCTCTGCTGCTCCTTTCTGGCCACTCTTTTGGAGGCCTTTGTCATGCCACTTGTTTGGTCAATGTGTCAGCTTCCCCATTCAGGCAGTGGCTTCAAAAGATCTACTTCCCAGGTGCCAAACAGCAAGGCACTTTTGCAATTCGAGATCCTTTCTACTGGCACTAATCTCCCCACCCCTACCTGCAAATTGCAGGCTCTTCCTTCTGCTTGTTTGCCTATTAAGAATCTGCCAAGCCTGAGGAGGTTTAGTACCCACCTGGCCTAAGGTGTTCTCTGGGGTCAGGATATGAGAGGGCTCAGGAGAGGGAGCCGCGCTGCCTCCTCACCTGGTAAGTCCCATTGGTGAAGTGCACAGGGATGCTGAAGGGCAAGGAGTGGTGGAAGGGGTTGCGTAGCAAGATGGACACCACTTCCATGCGTGATGGCCTGGCCTCCCGCTCCCCGGCCTGCAGGGTCCGCTCCACCGCACGCTGGCAGTAGGTGGCATACTGGCCGGTTTCATTTCTAGAGACAGGTGACAGGTGAAAAAAGAAAAGAATTCCAGGGGATCCACTCATCCCTGCTACCCTGGCACCATGGCTGCCACCCTGACCCAGCCAAGATCAAATCTGCAGTGGGGCCGGTGGTGAGTAAAGCCCTGAACACTCTGGTGTGTGGTGTTACTCTGTCATTCAGGGTCTATCAGCAGCAGGTGGCTGGCACAGATATTTTCTCCAGAAGAACAGGGCAACAGATAATGAAAATGTGGGAATGATCTGGGGACACTGTAGCTTCACGTCAGCACAGCCACTAAGCATGCATATGGACACAGACTGGTGTGCAGAGTAGCCCTGGCAAGCCCAGACCTCCACATGCCCATCTGTGGACATGGCAATGAGGGACGTCTCTGTGACCGATGTGCAAACCTCCAGGGGCAGGGTGATCTGATCCATCCTGGTCCCCCATGGCCCACTTCACCACACCACAGTCAGCAGTGCTGGAGTGGCTCACTCACCTGGGATCTGCATGGCGCTGGAACTGCTGTTTCACGTACCAGAGGAAGTGGTGCTGGGGCAGGAAAAGTGGGGTGCACAGAGCCAGGAGCTGCCAGCACTGCCGGGAGAACAAGCAGCATGGGGTGGGTGCCAGCTGTGCAGTACCACCAGCCCTCACGGCCCTGAGCGACCGGGCCTTCAGCACTCTCCAAACCAGGGCCCCCAGCCTTCTGTGGCCTCCAGATTGGCCATCTGGTCAGGCTTTGTCCAGAACAGCAATCACACAACCTGATTATGCACAGACACCTAGGAGAGGCACAGCCGTACGGAGGCAGCCACTGGTACCACATGTAGAGGGGACCTGCCCAGAACCCTCCTTCCACCTTCCAGCCTACTGGGCAGCCCCGGCCAATGGCTGCTGTCAGCAGCTTCGCCCTGGGGATGCCCACCTGTACGAGCGAGTATTTCTGAGGTGGGCGGCAGCTGGTCTGCTTCATGAGTTGGCAGTAGATCTCGCTCTGCAGCTCGGGGTGAACGAGGCAGACCTGCAGGGCCGTCTGGGCCAGAGACACGTGGTAGTCCACGGAGGCAGCCTCCACAGGCACGTTGATGAAGAGCTGGCAGGACTGGCAGGAAAAGGACAGGGGCCCAGGCAGACCAACGGCCCCTTGATTAGTACCCGTAGTGGCAGTGGGCAGACTGGGCGGCCCCCCATGGCTCCCGGGAGGTCCGGGTTGCCACAGGCAGCCCTTTCTAAGAGGGAGCGCGCCATTCACTGCCTGAGAGCAGCTCTGCCTGCTGAGAAGGCTGCTTTGGGATAGGATCTTTCTTCCTTTAAATGTGTCCATTACATAAGCAAGACATTTTTTAAAGAGAATATTCAGATGGACACAGAGAACATTCTAAAATAGGTCAGAATCTCTCAGGTTGAGAAGCAACCTAAACCTGGCCTTTCCTGCTGCTTGCTACATGAGGAGGGGAGTTCCTCAAGGGGGAGTTTTACTGGCACCTTCCAAGGGAGCCGCGAATGTCTCCCCGCCATAATGGACAGTGGTGAGGACCCTCTGGGACTCCTTCCTTTCCATTCACAGCCCTCTATGAGTTCCCCCTAACTACAAGGTTCCATGGGTTCCACCTGACTATCACCACAGTGGGCAAACTGCTCTGGGGTGAGCCTGGCCTCATGGGGAGGGGGCCACCTGTGGGTGGGCTGGGCTTCCTCCCTATTTTACCTTGAAGAGCTTGAGAGCCTCGGTCTGCAGAGCCTCTGAGGGCAGGGTGGTGAGGGAGGTGTACAGCCCATCTTTGCTGTAACACAGCATGGGGTGTCTCCAGAGAGGGGAATCTGCCCAAAGCAAGCACCGAGAGCCACGCAGTTAGCACCAGTGAGGGACCTGGCCTCCCACCACCTCTTTGATTTGTGGGGAAAACAAGGATTGACCATCTGAGCACATGCGATGTACTGTGTTTATACCCACGGAGTGTGAGGTATGCAGCCGTGCACCGCATCTAGCGCACAAGGACGGCTTACAGAAAGGGAGCTACTGCTCTGCTCTTGGGGCTGAAGTAAGTGAGGTTGGGGTATCTGAGCACAAGCATGTGTGTGCAGGGGAGGCCGCTCCCTGCAGCATCAGGTCTCGATGGGGAACCCACATCAGCCTGAAATAAGCCTCGGAGGAGCAGTGAAGGGGTGTGTGGTATGTGTCATTTGCTTCTTGGGGTCCTGAGAATCACTAGCAAAATAAAGATCCAGTAACGCCCCAGGCTTAGGTTAGTCCAATCCCAATTTAGGCTTCATTAATTAACAAACTCTAACTCTTAATCAGCTACCTTTTTTCCTCAACCCTCTGCCCAGCCAGCAAAGCTGCAGTGAACAAAGTAAAACATTGACTGAGGTCACTGGAAAATCGGCTTCCCAAAGAAACTCCCCCAGATACAGAGTGGTCATCTTCATTGAAACAGGGCTCTGGAGCTTGGATGAGAAAGGCCCTCTGTGGCTTAGATGCTTTTAAAACAGCTTCAGGTACAGAAATGCTTTCTTTGGGTTTCTGACCAACCACTACCCAGACACCACCCCCCCACCCAAGCAGTGATGGCCACCCTTGCTTTACCTGGGTCTCCCTCCCCATCCATCAGTTTTCCAATGAGCTGCTCATAGGCAGTGCCAACCCTGGCACTGCTGCCGCCTGCAGCCACTGTGAGGTGGTAAAGCCACGTGTCCTAGAAGGGGATGGAAGCCATCTGGTGAGACTGGAGTAGGAAGAATGGAGGTAAGCGCTCCAGAGAAGCTTCCTTGAAGGGGCCAAGCCCAGGGTGATATGAGGCTAGTCTGGTTGGCACAAGTCAAGGCCATCAGTCTCTAGGAGGAAAGACCTGGGATCAGTGAACATGAACCCAAGTTTCTAAGCTTGAGGTGCTATCTCATAGTCCCAGTGGAGAGAAGCTGGTCACTGGGAGGGAATTCACTATAAGAAATCATCCCAGAGAATATGAGCCACCAAAATGTCCAGAAGGGACTTGAATCTGGGGAGGCTGGGAAAGAAAGATGGAAGATGAGAATCACAGGACTGAGCATGGCCATGGGGGCCCAGCCCCCTCCCTTACCTTTTCATGCTTAGTGCCAATGAGGAGGTAGGTGGGGCTATGCTCTGGGGGGTGGATCACCAGGGTGCAGTGGGAGGACAGCAACCGCCTGCTCCCTCCAGCCTCATAGTCCTCGTCCGAGTCACAGGATCGATCTACTTCCTCTATGCGCGCGTCCCGCACAGGCAGATGGCCCAGGGGTCGCTGCGGACAGGAGGAGCCTTCCATGAATGGGAGAGCCAGCAGAGTACAAGGCAGTCTCCTCTCTCTGAACCCTTGGGCCCTGTTGGGCTAGGAATCATGGGCATGGCCAGGTCACAGATTGAGGGGGTTAACTACAGCTCCCCGGCTGAGGCTTGCCTTGAGAAGCACAGTTAGACCACACAGGTGGAATCTGTGGGCCACGCACATTGGCCCTTTAGGCTAGTGGGATCCAGCCAGCTTTGTACTTGTGGTGGCATTGGGTGCGGTAGGGGGGAAAGCTGGGGCCTGCCATCAGGACATGGAGAAACAGGAATGTGGTCTGGGGAGAGCAGAGAGTAGGTGCTGTCAGGAAGCCATGAAGTACCTTGTCCTCATGACTTCGATAGTAGTAGAAGGTTTTCCCAACAAGAGCACACCAGACCAGCTTGGAATGGCCATGTTTTACCTATAAAACAGAAATTAAGACCACATTATTAGAACCAGGTAATCCCACAAGTAAATCCAGGACTGCCAAAGAGAGGCCACAGAAAGGCAGATCTCCAAAGACCTGGTCAAACTCAGGTCCTTAAGTGGAGATGTCACCCAGACTCCCTACTAACAGAACCAGCCCTTTCACATCGAGGGTCTGTGGTGTGTACCCTGTGATACCTCATCCATTCTTGTGCCACATGCCATTAAAAGATTAACCAGGCCAATCAGGGGTCCTGTCCCAGGACTGTGTTCATCAGCTATAAGGATGCTGAGAGGGAGGCAGGGCCATCCACGGTAGCCTGAAGCCCCCAGGCCGACATAAATCACAAGGGCATTGCAAGTGCACAGAGGGCAGAGGAGGCCAGCACGAGCCACAGCCTGAATGGGGAAGCAGAGGCAGAGAGAGCCAAGAGTACGGAGCTTGCTCACACAAGTAGCTCTGCTTCCTGCTGGCCTGCTGGCCTAGTTCATGTGCTTCCTTGTTAACTTCCGTCTTCTTGAGGTTAACAAGCACTTCTCTGCTCCTTAGGCCACAAGAGTCCTAACTCAAACACCTTTAGGGCAGGTCTGGGATCCCATGTCTTGGAGTGGGCACACCTGCCTCGCCTATGTCATGGCTTCCCACTCCTCACAGAGGCAGGTGCAGGTGGGGTGGGTGGCAACTCCCAATAACCTCAGAACAGGTACAAAACATTCCTTTCCTTCCTGTCCTGGCGACAGCTTGGTGCTAACAACCCTCATCTCTGTTTTCATTCTCTGACACTAGGAGTGGTCAGGCTGTGTTTGAGGCTAATCTCCAAGAGCCAATTCCTGCAGACAGGGGCTGTAAGGGGGTCGGCACTCAAGAGGCCCATATTCAGGAGGCCCACATCCCTCCCCACCGGCCCCTCCAATACCTTGGTCAGCCAGCCCTTCACAGTGGGCTTGGTGCCGCCCCGAGGCAGGGCTGGAGGCCCCACGGCCTGGACCCTCAGCAGGCTCTGCAGCACCCGGATCCACTCCTCCAGCAGGCCAGGTGAGTCTGCTGTCAGGTAATAGGTTTTCTTCTCAGAGATAAGCTGTAGAGGAGGGATTGGGGGCCAGGGGAGATGGCATGATGGAATGCCAGGGACCTGGCTCTGAGGCGGTGCAAATCCCTGAATCCACCGGGACTTCTTTCTTGCCACCTGGGACTCAATCCCTTCTTTCCTTTGTTCTTTTCCCCATCTCTGCTGCCTTCACTCTGGCTCACCCATTCAGTCTCTTCTTCCTCCCCAGTACTAGAGGCACATCCAGACGGGGATGTGAGGTTTCTCCCACACACTCATTCTTCCCCAGCTTTGTTTCAATCAGAATCCTATCCAAACCCAATAGCTCCTCATCTAAACCCCTGGCTGCTAGGAGCACACCCACCTGGAATGTCTGTGCACCCTCCCCACGAACAATCTGGCAATGGGAATTCAGTTCCACTACTCCCTGAGGTTTCCGGATGACATCACTCTGTAAAGACAGGAATGGGGAGGAAAACAGTCAGAGCCTTCCCAGAACACATCGTTCTCCCTCAAATGTGACTCTAGGCCTCAGACAAAGGAGAAAGCGATCCCCAAGCTTTCCTGCACTGTGATATGAAGGGTAACTTGTTCTGGATCCTGGTTCTAGCTAAATGGGGCAATAATTAGAAACAGGTTCATCTGACCCAGGCCTTGAAAAGTATAGATTGAACCTTTAAAACTGGGTCAGAAGCCAGCAGGTTATTACTGAGCTATAAAGCCTTTACAGTCTTTCTACATCTTTATACCAAGTATGGCAAATAAGTGTCATACATACATATCACCATTCCCCTCTCCGGTGTGCCCGCACACCTTACTAACCACTCAGAGCATGCCTACTTGCTGAGTGATACAGGCCCAGAATCCTCAACAGCCACTGACAATCGGCTGGAGTTGCATGAGCGACACAGCCTTTTCACTTTCTTTAAAACATTAATGTTGGTTCCCCAAGGAGGTCCTGTCAAACTAGATCTCAACATCCAAGGCTCCCTAGTTCCAAACTACAGGAAGGAGGTGGAGGAGGTCATGGGCTCTCTGTTAGAACAACCCAGATGACGTGAGGGCAGCCAGGGAAAAATTCTTTTATAGGACCAGGCATTAAAAGAAATCAGCTTCTGAAGTATGAAGGAATCACCAAGCCAACTCATCTAGAACGGCCTCTGACGCCTCTGTACCTGATTTCACTCCAAGAACCAGTGACCAGCCTCGTGGTTCCATGTGAGGCTCAGAGCCTCGGGTATCCAGACAGGCCACCTCTCCCCACCTGCCAGACCTCTGGCCTCTGGCCGTGGGCCATACCAGCCCTTCCTCTAGCCTCTGTCGCACAATTCTGAGTTTGGACTGGGGCCCTTGTGACTACTGTCCTTGGGGAGGAGGGTCTCACCGGAGACTTGTAGTACATAATCTGTCCCTGTCTCAGGACAAACCAGCGCCTCTTCCACGTCTTCACCCGGCTCCCCATTTTTAGCAGGTAGCCTGACTTCTCCAGTGACTCCTGCAGGGGTGAGAGGGCACAGAGGGGAAGAGGAGTGGACAGAAAGAGGGAGTCACTTGGGGTTTGTAGATGTCACCCAGGCCAAAACGTCCCAGTTGAGTTACTGCTTTGCCCTCAATTACAAAGTCTTGAGTACCTACTCTGTATTTTCAGGGCACCAGGCCCTACTAAAGGTTCAGAGAGAACTAGCATAAAGCAAGGTGATCCCGCCATGGAAGGGTCCTGCTGGCTAGGGAAGATAACACCCACCCCATGAGAAGGCAGCAGGCCAGGGGCTGCACAAGGGAGCAGCTAGCCAGGGAGGGCTTCACAAAGACCCAGATCTGAACTGGCCTGGGAAAGAAAAGTCAGCTTCCCTTCAAAGACGCACCAAGGGGAGGAAAAGGCCCTCGTGGGCAGCAGGAAAGGAGAGTGAGATTTGGGAAACAAGGGGCACATCAGCCAGGCTGGGGCAGGGGGCTGATGGAGGCGGGGAGACAAGGCCCATCGGCACAGTGGTGTGGCCCAAGGACCGGGGGATGAGGGATGTGAGTTTGCAGCACGGCTCTGAGCCTCAGGCTTCTTATCCATAAAATGGGGCCCTAGTCCTGAGAAGATGGTGAGGACACATGAACCAAGGACTGAGGACAGTGTGTGGCACAGTGTAAGAACCCCGTAAAGGTCAGCTCTCGGCATTCCGGGGTCAAAACACATGTAATCTCCTGGGGCCGCCGGGGGAAAGCCCACTGGCTACTCCTAGCTCCATGAGGAGCTCACTAGGTCCCCTCTCCTTCCTTGCAGGGTCTGTGTATACCTGCCTGCCCCCCAGCACACTCCTTGGCACTTCACACCTGTCACTACCCCCTGCCACTGCCTTCACTGTTCCCCAGGACGCCTATCTCCAGGCAGGCAGCATCTGCTGGAGGCCTGCTCCCATCCTGCCTGCCTCAACCCGGCTGAGGGCGCTGTGCTCCCAGCTCACCCCGCCCAGGCCTGGCCCCTCAATGGAGTAGGAGGAGGTGCGCTGGAGTTTGTGCTCCGGCTCCGAATAGTCGCTGTCCAGTGAGCAGGCATCTGGGGGGATGGCGTAGTCGCCCTCGGAGCTCAGCGAGGACATGGAGACACCTGCCAAGGGAGGAGGAGTCCAGGCCTGGGTCCCCATACCCCTCCCGGGGCTGCAGGGACTGCAGGGACCTTCCTCACCGACCCAGGATCTCTGAGTCTGGAGCTGAGGGTCACAGGCAGAGATGAAGCAGGGAGCCCTGGAGAAGCCCACCCGTAGGAAGAGGGCTTGCTGCCCCGCACCCTGCTGCTCCCTCCTCTGTACCTCTCTTGATGGCCCTGGGGCTGCCCAGTCCACTGGTCTTCCTGGACTCTGAGCAGGGGACCGAAGATCGGAAACTCGCCTGAGAGCTGCAGTCATCGTCGGACCCGGAGGACTCATCCATAAAAGGCACGCTGCTGATCTGCGTGGCTCTCTGCAAGACAGGTGCCCTCCCCCACTGCAGCTCACCTTGCCAAACAAGACCCTTCCCCTCGGCACTTGTGTTCCTGCCCACGTGCCCGGGGTGCAGCCAACACAGCCTCCCCAGGCACTCGACAGACAACTGTTGCATCTGTGTCCTCACCTCCAAGCTTCTCCTTTGGCCTCCCGCCCCCACATGGAGTCCTCCATCCTCCGTGGTCCCCAAAGGAGCTGCCCCATCTGAGCTAACTGGCTGCTATGACCCTTGCTCCTGCCACTAGGGGGCCAGGATGCCACGTGGCGCAAGCAAGAGACAGGAGCTTTATTTATTTATTTTTAAGATTTTATTTATTTATGAGAGACACAGAGCGAGAGAGAGAAAGAGAGAGAGAGAGAGAGACAAAGAGAGAGAGAGGCAGAGAGAGAAGCAGGCTCCATGCAGGGAGCCCGACGTGGGACTCGATCCCCGGTCTCCAGGATCACACCCTGGGCTGAAGGTGGCGCTAAACTACTAAGCCACCAGGGCTGCCCGAGACAGGAGCTTTAAACCGTGTGTGGGGATAAGGAAACAAGAGGCCATCTCGGTGGGCAACATTTAGAAAGACAGTGTCAATGTTGGTGAAAGCGTGGGAAAAAAGATACTCTATAGTGTGATAAAGCCTTTTAGGAGGTAATTTGGCACTACCTGCCAAAATTTAAAATATGGATATCATTTGCCCATAAATTTCACCTCTGGAAATACATTATACTAAGTCCACAGAGATATATTTGCACAATGATATTCATTACAGCATTGATTTTAGAGAAAAACATAGATATGACCTAAATTGTTAATCAGTGTGGGCAGCCTGGGTGGTTCAGCGGTTTAGCGCCACCTTCAGTCCAGGGCATTATCCTGGAGACCCAGAATCGAGTCCCATGTCGGGCTCCCTGCATGGAGCCTGCTTCTCCCTCTGCCTGTGTGTCTGCCTCTCTCTCTCTCTGTATGTGTCTCTCATGAATAAATAAATAAAATCTTAAAAAAAAATTGTCAATCAGTGGAGGGCAGGTTAAGTAAGGTAGTTATGGGGGAATCTATACCAAGGGGTACTGGACAGCCCTAAGGGGAAGCAGAGCTGTGCACAGAGGTACGGCAGGAAGATGTGACACACGGTCACATAAACATACAAGGAGTAGAAGGATGTGTATAATGTGATCCTCGCTGCGTGCATGTGTGTGTTTGAGAGAGAGAAAGAGAGGGACAGACAGGGACACAGACAATATTTGTCGATATACCGGTAAATTTGTCAGAGAGCCTCACAGGATAAACACCAAACCATTAATGATAGTGGCCTCTGGGGTCAGAAATTAGGGAAAAGCAATGTGAAAGAAAATTTAACTTTTGGATTTTTGGTTCTTCTATAAAATGTTTTATAAAGCATTACTGTTTTGAGCTCAAAAACCACTAATAAAATGAAAAATGTGTATGACGTTATCTCAGTTGTATCTGACCTTTGTTAAAAAATATGTAGAGATATGAAACTAACATGACACTGCGTGCCAACTACATTAAAAAAAAACCACGCAGAGATATTATGAGAGTATACACAGGAATATTTGTTTGAGTATGTATGAAAAGTTCTGGAAGGAGTCTTCTTGGGAACAGACATGTGAAAAGATGGTGAGGACAGGTGAAGCAGGCATAGGTCTAACATTTAACTTTTCACTTTGCCCACAATTGTATTGATTCAAATTTTTGTAAACATACAATTTTTATAATAAAAATCTAATAAAAATAAAATGACACATACATGGGAGCTGAGCTCCCTGCCCAGACTCATGTGTGTGCTGAAGCCTGACCCTAGAGGCCCACTAGAGCCACTACATGGAGAAGGGGCCTCCTGGATGGAACACCCCCACCTCGGACAGCAGCTTCTTACCCCCTTCAGGGCTGTGTAGACAGGCACGGTGACATTCTTGTAGACAAGGCCAGAGAAAGGCCCAGGGGACGCAAGGGCAGGAGGGCTTGAAGCTGGAGGGGGTGGGGAAGAGGGATGAGATTAATTCAGGTGCCATAACTCACTCAGGGGCCTGTGGGAAGTAGAGACGTGGGCCAGCGGAAGATATCCAGGCAGAGAGTGTTCCCTGAACAAGCACTCCAGGAAGACAGGTGGGGTGGCAGTCCTTAGGATGGGGGCTGTGGACTTCAGCCCCACTTTTGCCACTATGGAGCTCACATCATGGGGGATTCAGTGGCTGGCCAACTGACTCAGGAGCCAGAGGGTTAGGGATGTGGTTCCTTCGTGGGGATGGGGGAGGCGGCATCTAAATTGGGGCACTGAGGAGCTCCCCCCACCCCCCAGTACTGGGCATTACTGAAGAGAAGCCAATGCAGATGGGGGAGGCTGGGCTGGAGGGTCTCACCTCTAAAGTCCCTTCCAGCTCTGTAATTGGCTACAATCCTGTTCAAGGCCCCGCCCACCCTATAAGTGAGTAGTTGACCCCACACAGCTTCCTTTTCCCTCAAGGTGGCCCTGGCTGTGTGATTTCAGTGAACCTCACCGGCTGGGGGAGGGAACGGGGTGACAGGTGACACTGGCCCTGGGTGTTGCTAAGAGTCTTCTCCCTGCATGCCCACCCTGTCCACCACGTGGGACTCACCACAGCAGGTGACATTAGTTCTGGAAGATGCATCTGAGAGCCGCATGCCAGCCATGGCCACAGCATAGATCCGGCTCTCCTGTAATGGAAGGCCCCATCGGGTCAGAGCCCAGTGTGGAGCCCCGCCCAGCCCCTCCTGAGTGTGGAGAGAAAAGGACGCTGTGGACACAGGCCTCCATGGAGGCTTGGCCAACTACCGGTGGGGGAATCCTAGGCAAGTTACATCTGAGCCTCCTCCTCCTCAGCTCTGAAGTGGGGTAATGCTCACCTGTCAGGCTGTTATGAACATCATTAATGTAAACATTTGATAGCATCCAACAGATATTCACTTCTTCTCTTGCCTCCACCCTTCCCTTGGGGCAAGGAAGTTCAAGAGGAGGAGGTCAGTGACCCGACCCATTTTAGAGGATCTTACCCATTTTAGAGGCCCTGGGTCCCAGGCTCTCACCCCTCAAAGCTGGGGTGTTGATAAGGAAGTGGGTGGCCCGTGGCAAGGGCATGCCCTTTTGCAAGCCTGTTGTTTGGAAGCTGGGACACAGTTTTTTCCTACAGTAACAACGTTATGTTCACAGTTAGGCCCAACCTGCAAAGCCTGCCTGAGCTCCCCCAGGACCCTGAACTCTGCTGTAGAAGACACAGGGATGGGAACCTCCACCCTTAACTCCTCTTTTACTCCTCAGGATTCCTGTGTCTGAAGCAGGGCCCTGGGCCTAGGGAGCTTTACTAATAGTTTTGATGAACAACCCAGAGGCCCCACTGCTGCTCTTTCTTAACTCTTCTCCATTCAAGGGAAAGGGAAACAAAGGCCCCGTCAGGGGGCAGGGGAGTCACAAGGACTAGGGGAGGTGGGCCCGGCCTGGGGCTGGAAGGGCCATGGGGTGCTACTGGGTGTCCCCCAGAGGGGAGCAGCGGCTCTGGAGGGCTGGGTGAGACCCCCTCCCTGAGCTGGGTGGAGGGATAGGAAGGTAAGAGACAGAGAGGCAGGGGGAGGGGGTCCCAGGAGGGGATTATTCCTGCTAGTAGTGATCATGGAGCTCAACCAGGACAGGCCTCTAACATTATAGAGGAAATGCAAAAGAAGCTTGAGGGATTTGGGTAAAACAGACAAGAGAGCGTTTTTACAAAAGTTACCCACTGTCCAACTCATGAGGCTGCTCTGGGGATCAACCAAAACAGGGCTTGGCATGCTCTCAACTGGCAGATCAGTCTACCTCCTCCCTCCGACTGAGGAATGTCCTCCTCTCAGTTCCCAGTCTAGATTTCCCCTCAGGTGGCCGCTGCCCAGTTGGTCCCATCTAAGAAGAGAGGGTGGGCACCTGTCTGGTTTTTTTTTAAGATTTTTAAAAATATATTTTATTTATTTATTCATGAGAGACACACAGAGAGAGGCAGAGACACAGGCAGAGGGAGAAGCAGGCTCCATGCAGGGAGCCCGACGTGGGACTCGATCCTGGGTCTCCAGGATCACGCCCTGAGCCAAAGGCAGACGCTCATCTACTGAGCCACCCAGATGCCCCTATAATCTTTAGGAGCAAGATACAACAAGGATCATGAACAGGAGACAACTCCTCCTTAGCTGGTAAGGCCACTGCGGGGTCCCGGGGCTTGCCAAGAGCAGGGAGGGCCTGTGGGAAGACCCAGATCCCACCATCACCCCCAGAGCTTAGCTAATGTCACATGGGGAAAGTGTTGTCCGAAGCACCTTCTATATTTATTCACTCCCTTCTTCTCTGGCTGTCCCTCTCCTTCCCCTTAACACACACTCATCACGTACAGGCAGAGCACAGGAACTCCTCTGTCCATACAGGTGGACAGCTCTATTTTGGCAAAATGGCAAAAGTGAGCAGCGCTTTCCTCTGGTAACACCTGCTGAGGTCTCTTGTCACACCCCTTGCCAGAATGCTCCCTCACTGCCTGCCTCTGCTTTCAGATTCTAGATCGTTTGTAGTTACAAGACAGCAATGAAAAAAAGGAGGGATGGTTCTGACGGAGATCCAGCCTGGCCGGGCCCTTGCCTCCTTTCCGACATCCTCTCCCTGTGCCCCGCCTGCCCCTTTGCTCCTTCTCTGCCCCCTGTCCCTCCACCTCACCCTTCCAACCTGGGAGGCAGCGCCCTGTGCGGTGCTCCCACGACCTCAGAGCTTCAGGGACAGGGCAGCATCACAAGGCCTGGAGACTGGCCCTGGGTAGACCTCCCAGAGCTCCCGCCAGGCCTCGCTCCCAGGCGTGGCTGTGTCTCCGGCCATCAGGCCCCCTCACAGTGATCAGTGTTGGTCAGCAAGCACTGCTAAGGACCTGGCCTGTGTGCCTGCAGCACTGAGGCTCCCAGACCGCCAGGATTTCCAAAGGAACCCCTGGAGGGGCATCTGGGTGGCTCAGTCAGTTAAGCCTCTGCCTTTGGCTCAGGTTATGATCCCAAGGTCCTGGGATCAAGCCCCACATGGGGCTCCCTACTCAGCTGAGAGCCTGCTTCTCCCTCTCCCTCTGCCCCTCCCTCCTGCTCATGCATGCACTCCCTCTCTCAAATAAAGAAATAAAACCTTAAAAAAAAAAGAGCCCCTGGAAGGTGCTACTGAAAAGGCAGGTCTCCTGGGCAGTGGTGAAAGGTGGTGTCTCCCTGAAGTACGCCTCTCAGTACCCTATTCCTTATGCTGCCAGGAGCCTGACACTCAAGACGTCTCCTACCTCGGACCCTCATACCACAGCAGCATCCAGGGGTCTGAGCTCAAGTAAGAGGCTGACATCTGCTCTCTGATGTCCCCTAAGAAGCAGCGTAGCTGGAAGGCTAGAGCTGAGCTCTGGAGGCAGCAGGGCCACATTTAAAGCCTGGCTCCTGGGCAGCCCAGGTGGCTCAGTGATTTAGCGCTGCCTTCAGCCCAGGGCCTGATCCTGGGGTCCTGGGATCGAGTCCCGAGTCCCATGTTGGGCTCCCTGCATGGAGCCTGCTTCTCCCTCTGCCTGTGTCTCTGTCTCTGTCTCTCTCTCTGTCTCTCATGAATAAATCAATAAAATCTTAAAAAAAAAAAAAAAAGCCTGGCTCCTAACTAACTACTGCATGACCTTGAGTAAGTAACCACGTCTGTGGGGACAGCAGTTTCCCATCTGTGACACAGGACAGTACTAAGTTGTTCACACTTCCGCCGGGCCGTGAGCTACATGCTCTCATGTAGCTCTCATGAGAGCTCTCATCCCACCTTCCACACTGACCTGCTCAACCTCATCCATGTCCATCCACCCCGTTTTCATTTTAACTGTTTATCATGGAAAATGCCAAACAGGCAGAAAGGTGAAATAAAGAGACTAAAGAATGACCTCACGTAGCCACCTCCCAGTTCTCCGAAGACTGACACATGGCTGGTCTTGTTTCACTGGTGCTCCCAACCCCAGATCACTGATTCTGAGGCAGTGCCACCAGACATCACGTCCTTTATCCAATATTACAATATGGGAGCTAAGGCTCACAGACAACAGTAGCCAGCTGTGAACCACTACCATGGGTACTTACTGCCAGCTAGTAGACTATCAATCCTCACAAACAACCCAATAAAGGAAGTACTATTATCCCCATGTTACAGATGGGAAACCGAGGCATGCAGGTTTAGTAACTTGCTCAGGGCGCACAGTTAGCAGTTGACCCCTAGTGGTTTGATCCGGGGATCTGTGCTCTTTACCACCACACTGCACCACCCCGAAGAGTCAAGAAGATTAAATGAGAACGTTGTGCACAAAGCTCCCAGCTTGGCGTGTGGCACATGCTCATGAAACAAGAGCCAACCACCATCTGCTCACCCAAATCCTGGCTCTACCCCTTGCTAACTGGTCATGAGGACGAGAGCCTCATCTCAGGCTCCACGTGAGGCTGTGTTCGGTGAGCCACTCTGCCCCCCTGCCCCTCTGCCCTGCAAACCAACTGCCTCTTACCCAGGATGGAAACCGGTGCAGGGGGGGTGTGGGGGGTTTGTTGCCCAAATCCACTTCCTCCAGCTCAGCTCTGGGGGCCTTCGGGCTTTCTCTTTCCTTTTCCTTCGCCATTGGGGGTTGCTCCTCCATCTCCACATTCTCTGGTTCCTCCCGGAGCTCAGCTCGGGCCTCCACCTCAGGAAGGCTGGAGGGGTGGAGGGCTGAGAGGGTCCCAATCTCAATGCTCACCACGTGGTTGAAGTGCCCAGGGCCCACCTGGGGCTGGCTGTGGTGCCGCTTGGCCAGCTGGATGCTGTCCCGCGGGGTGCTGGGGACCCGCACCTTTGGTAGGGTCAGGCTGCAGCCCGGGCTGCCTTCCCTGGCAGAATTCTTTGTCCCAGGGAGTGTCCCTCCCTGAGCAATGACCAGGCCCTCACCCCAGGAGGCCGAACCATGTCTGTGGGTGCGAGGCTTCATGCACAGCCGGCGGGGAGAGCCCTCTCCCAGATGCAAGGGAAGGGCCTTGGAGTCTGATATTTCCCCAGGATGGACCACGATGGGACTAGAATCCTCCAGGGAAATTCCTGGAGAAACAGAGTCCTTGTTCTGCAGGGCATCTGGGGAAGGTGCAGCCATAGTTGCCTTCAGGGCACCCTGGGCCTGAGGACCACTGTCCTGCCCTATCGGCTGGGTTCCTGGACCTGAAGGACCAGAATCCTGCTCTGGTATTTCCTGGGTGGCCACCAGCAGCTTCCCTGAAGGTGCCATCTGAAGAGCTGTGGTTGGGGTGAAAAACAGGCATATTAAGAGCTTCCTCAATTCAATGTATGCCCTGGCACACGCGCGTGCGCACACACACACACACAAAGGCCTGTCCTGCTTACCTTCTAGAGCATCTTGGAGGACTCCCACCTGCTCCGCCAGGTGCTGATTACTGCTCTTCAGGTGCTGGTTCTCCATCTCAAGCTGGGCAAAAAGAAAAATAAAGATTTAGAATATTTAGCTTACAGGTTCAGGCATATAATTCAAAATAAGATTAAAATCCTTTTTAAAGATCAAATCTTTGAAAAAGAACAGTTGGTGCCCCAGCAATCCAGGGCTGGCCCTCCCAGGAGCTCTGACCTACCCCTTTCCTTTGTGCTAACCAGTTTTGGTTGGGATAGAATTCCATTTAGCAGCCCCTGCACCTTTTCTAGGTATTTTAACTTTTTAAAAAAATTGTGAACTATAATACATACACAGGAAATTGCATAGCATATCAACGAAGAGCTGAACAAATGACTCTGAAGTGAACACTCATATGACTTCTGCCAAGGTCAAGAAATAGGAATTTGCCAGCATTGTTAACAAACCGGGATGTACCCCCTCCCATTCACACGCTTCTCTCTCCCCATGAAGGCAACCACTCTTCTAAGTGTACAAGACTCACCCCCTTGCTTTCTGGGTTTTATCATCTAAGTATGCACCCCGACACACATTGGCCCAGTTGTGCCCATTCTGGTATAAATGGAATTATATGGTGTGTGCTTCTAGGTCAGGCTTCTTTTACTCAACACACTATCTGTAAGACTCATGTTTGTGGTTGCCCCATTTTCTTTGGAATGAAATCCAACCTACTTTTTCGAGCACCTTTTAGCAAATATGGAGGCATCCTAGGTATCAGCTCTGCACTCCAAGAATTTATAGTCTAGCAGGTGACATGAGATATGCACCCACAGCAGGAGAGGAGAGGCAAAAAGAGCTGGTCCCCCCTGCAGGTATGAACTATGGTGCCAGGGTGGAGGAAGAAAAGTTGGCATTTGTCCTTTTCCAAAATTCGATTCCTTTCCTTTCTTTTTTTAAGATTTTACTTATTTATTTATGTGAGACAGAGAGAGAGAGAGGCAAAGACACAGGCAGAGGGAGAAGCAGGCTCCATGCAGGCAGCCCGACGTGGGACTGGATCCCGGGACCCCAGGAGCACATCCTGAGCCAAAGGCAGACACTTAACCTCTGAGCCACCCAGGTGACCCTCGATTCCTTTTCCTCTTGTTTCGAGAAAGAGGTTGCAGTTTGTTTTTCATTGCTAGTAGCACTGCAGCTTCTAGCCTCAAGTCTTCCTAAATCAAGCTGTAGCAACCCATGAGCTACGGAAATGAATGGCTAGAGGTGGAAAGCTGGGGGGATAGGGGGTTTGGGGGGCAAGAGGTCAGGGACTTGGTGTCTACTAGGTACAGAGCTGCTGTTTGGGGTGATGCAGTTTTGGAAACAGACAGTGGTGGTGGTCTTACAACATTTTGAGCGTACTTAATGCCACTGAACTGGGGCAAATGGGAAATGGCATGTATATTTTGCCAATACCACAAAGAAGAAAGGAGAGGACAGAGGGGAAGTGGGGAGGGCAGCAGTAGGGTGTATGTTCTCACACCTCAGATGGGAGATTCACTCCTCCCCAAACGCATGCAAAGCTGATCAGGAGCCCTAGGGAGACCCAACGGTGACAGAAGGAAGGGAAACGTGAAGTGATGAGTCTGAGTGTTCAAGCTGAATGAAGGACAAATGGTTAACACAATGAAGGTCTGTCAAGGCCCCACAAACAGGAGACTTTGTGCTGGAGGATGGAGGGACCCCTGCCATATGGCCACTCCAGGTTTCTGGAGAGGAGTTTTTAGCTCACCTCTGCTAACTTCAGGGTCACCCATTCTTTGATCTTTGCAGCTTTCTCTTGGACAACTTTTGCTTCTTCAGCTCTCATCTGCTTCTGCAAGAAATCAAAGGTCTTTAGTTAATCATAGCAGCCTCCAGTAGAGTGAATGACAGGGGTAGGAGGGGGTGGGGGGCCCAGAAGCTCTGAGAAGGAATATCAAGCAACTGGGGTGGGGGGGAGTGGCCCAGTGGAAAAAAATTCATTTATGAATTTAAAAAATATTCTTAAGGTGGGTGGGAAAAGCCTTCCTAAGCATGATACCTATCCTAAAGCCATGAAAGAAAAGACTAATGAATCTATACTGTCATTATAAATTACTATCTGACAAACAAAAGTTCCCTTAAAATCAAAAGCAAACTGGGGGGATGATTTACAACACAAATGACTTACATAAAGAGGGCCAATTTGAAATAAACAAACCAATAAATACATGCACAAAGAATATGAACAGGAAATCAACAGAAAGAAATAAAGGGAAAGAAACTCATGAAAAGTTGTTCAACCCAACCATAACTTTAAAAATGCCCATAAAAGTCAGACCTCGTTTTTCTTCCATCAGACTAACACAATTTAAAAGTCTGATATCATCCCAAATTGTCAAGGATGTTGGGAAACAATCCCTCTTATGGAAACTGGCAAAGCCTTTTTGGGCAGCAATTTGATAATATCTGCCCGTGTTTTAAATGGCTGACCTAGCAAACTCACTGCTTAGGGATCATGAGTTGCAATATTATTTGATAAAGCAAAAAACCCCAAACCAGACATAACTAAGTGTCCACAAATCGGGGCTTGGCTAAATAAACAAAATGAAAATGGAATGCTGTCCTTTGATACACAAGAAACGTTCACAATGAACCCTGGAATGATCTTAAGGTTATCCAGTTTAAGGGGTTTGCACACTGGCCACAATCCAGCCTTCCACCTGGTTCCCAACCCTCCCTCCGCCCCACCTATTTTTATAAATAAAGTTGTCCTGGAACACAGCCATGCCTATTCATTTATGGTATTGTCTAGGGCTACTTTCACGACACCATGGCACAGCCGAAGAGTTGCAACAGAGACCACGTGGCCCACAAAGCCAAAAGTATTTACTATCTGGCCCTTGAGAGAACAAGCTGGCCAACCCCTTGCCTAGTCCGATACCCTCCTTATGTGGCTGCAGAAACTGAGGCCCAGAGGGTGAAGTGATTTGCTTCTATCAGTTTGGGCAGCACAGCTGGAACTAAAGCCAGGTGTACCTACTTGTAGAACAGCATTCTTTCTTTTCTGACCTTTCATTATTGTAAAATGTTTCTTTTTTCTAAGTTTTAGCAGGAATCATTGTGCCCACTCATCCCCAGTTGCTGCCACTTCTATGAACCACACAAAAAAGCGGTAAGGTATCTCTGGCCACACCGTGAGGTTGCTTGTTGGAAATGATGGTGTCCTGGCACCAGGGGATAACTGGGTAGGTGAGGCCGAGGGCAGAGGGAAGGCACACCATTCGGAAGGAGTTAATGGGACTATAGAGGGCAGGAGGCCGGGAACTGGCAGAGGGATGTTCCAGATACCCTCTCTGGAGCAAAGGGGCTAGCTGAAGCTGGAAGGTTGGGCGGTGGCCTCTCAGCCTCCCGTGTCTCTGCCCCCTCAGGTTCACTGAGAAACTTTGGCCTACCAGCTGATCGAGGCTCACTGTCCAGCTCTGTGCTGCTCTGCCACTAAAGGTGTCGTGTCCCACATGTCAACAGGACACAAGGCCAGGGTGGAGGAGGACAAGCTTTCCTTGCCATGTCTGATATTACACAGGGATTACCTGAATTTACTCTCTGGAGAGCCCTAGGGTATATTATGACCTCTACCTTACAGATGCGTAAAATGCGAATCGGTGACTTATTTGCCTACAGAGAGCAGCGGGTGCTGGGGATGGGGCGGGGAATCAGACCAGAAGAAGTCTTGCCTCCAAGGTCCTTTCCCCACTATATCCCCTGCCTAGCTCCTCCTAATGGACCTAACAGTTAAATCTCCATGTGAAAGAATAGTCTCATGAGGGAAGGGAGTGAGCTCCCCTCCACAAGCAGAGGGGCTCCATTCAAGAAGCCTGTGGCCAACAGGTGTGGAGGCTGCAGAGGGCAATGGTGCTGCGCTGCACATCAGACCTTACCTGCTTCTCCAGCTGTGCTTCCAGCTGGCTGATGAGCTCATCTTTGCTCTGCATGGCTTTCAGCAATTCTTGGTACTTCTGGTGCAGGCTGCCTCCTAAGTCCACATTCTTCAGATTGGACAGTTTCACCTTCTCCTCCATCACACCCACCTTAAAAGTACCATCATTACATAGGGTTGGCATAGGTGTGTGACATGGCCACTAACCTGCCCTGGGACACTTCCCAATGCCCCAGCCCACGATCCCCAGGCAGAGCTCTCACCCAGAACAGTTGGAGCCAGTTAACTCAATAATCATTTATTAAGCCTCATCTGGGCAAAATAAGGATGTGACAAGGAAGAAACGGTTAGGTACTGGGCCATCTAGCTCGGGGGGGGCCCCAACAGGGTCGAGTTGGGCAGGACAAACAGCCCAGAGAGAAACTGCTTCGGCCTCATGGTGGCAGAGACATCTGCTGCTCACTGAAGGTTCCCTGTGCTTCTCACTCTTCCCCAGCCTCTTGTAGTTAGATGGCCATGGTATTCACTCCAGCCCATGAGTCTGAGTGGAGTGACTCATCATTTCTGGACTGACATATTTAAGAGCTCTCTCCTTTCCATGGCAACCAAGGAGGCTGCATGTTCTAGAATGTCCAGGTAGAAGATGGAGAATTCCATCAGCCTCGATTCCCAAGTCCCTGTAGGAAGTAGAACCCCAGCTAAGCCTCGATGGAGAGATACCAGGACAGAGAACTGAACGGGATAACCTGTTGAGACCTGTTACCTCAGCGTAACTTGGCCTATTTGAACTAATCCAGCCATCTGCTCATGTACTAACCCTTACCCAAAGACTCGTTCATGCTCAAAGAGAGCTCCATACACCTGAATTAATTTGTTCAGAAGAATGAGACATGACTGCTGGTTTTTCTTGTCCCCATGAGGAGTTGGTGAGGGTGATGAGTATGTCTGGGTGTGTTCCTCGGAAGGATCAGGGAAGGCCAATGGCCGTTTCTGCACAGTCCTGCCCATCCGCTGGCCCGTTACCTGGGTCTCTGCGTTCTCTGCTCTCTGCTCTGCCTCCAGCAGCCTCTGCTCCAGCTCCTGCATCTGCTCAACCAGAGAGGAAGGACAAATGTAGGTGGGGTGTCCCTACCACAACCATGGTTCCAGAGCAACATGAGCAAATTGTGCAGACACTCCACACAGCCAGACTTAAACTGCTCATCTCCAGTGGCTCAAGGGTGTCAGGGCAAAGATTTTCATGGCAACCCTCTGCTCCCTTATCCTGAGTTTATGCGGCAGGTGAAGAGCCTAGAGCTGCTGTCCTCTCTGCTGAGTGAGTAAAAGCCTAGTTCTTTCCCCTATGTGTGGGGTGCCTCGGCAGGCAGCAGAAACATTCTTCATGAGGCAGTGCTGCCCTGAGCCCTCAGTCTCCTCGGCACCAGGTCCCAGGCAGTGCTTGCCACTGCTCACCACATGCCTGCCATGGAACATGCTCCCACGTGAGCCCCCACCACGTCAGCAGCAAGAGAATGTTCCTTTCCACCCAGGAACAGCTCACTGGCTGGGGACAAATATTTATCCCTTATCAAGGACATCTCTGACTATAAAGGGCATTAACAGGCATCACCTTATTTGATTTATTTAATCTTCAACAGAGAGGCTCAAGACACATTCTTAAAAATTCTATCTTGCTACCAGTAGAGATGTGTCATTTAAGTCTGAGGAGCTGCATAATTCTGGAATCTTATGCCAACTGGCCCAAGCAAAGGGACCAACGTTCTTACACACGGAGACTCATCGGGGACCAGCTCTAAGCTAAAAGCTAAAGAGATGCTCACGAGCCCACACGGCAGCTTCGCAAGCTCATGGTGACAGAGTGCGGGCTGGATTGCAGTTCCCATCCTCCCCTGGTGGGCGCTGGGCTGCCTGCACGGTGTACGTCATCACACAGAGGCTCTGTGGAAGCCAATCTCTCCTGCCAGGAGCCCCTTGCTTCCATGTGCCATGTGCCATGTGCCATGTGCCACAGCCCAGTCAGTTACCTGCTTCCCTCCCTACCCTGCCTTACACCAAGGCAACATGTATGCATTAAACATACACTAGAGGCAGAACAGCCCAGCCTCGTCCTCCATGAGGCTGGACAGGCCTCACCTTCTCAGTTCCAGTCCAGCCTCACCCACTTCATCTCTGCACGTCTGGCCTTTGCTCCAGCTACTCAACCTTCTCTCTTTGGCCTGGACCTGGTTTGATATTTATCAGCGAACCAAGCAATCAATCCCTCCTCTTTTTTCCCAATCTATCATCGGCTCAACTGAAATTTTGCCTTCCCTTCTCGATTAAAGGATGCAGGAGAAGGAGCTCCCCAGTCCGGTGCTGGGCAGTGTGAAAGGAGAGTTCTCTGGAAGGAGTTCATGTTTGAGGACCTGGGGCATGTCTTTGCCTCAGGCCAGCCTTTTCTCATCTACTTTTTCTCTTCTCCTTGGGGCTGGGGAGATACAGATGCTTTCAGCACACATTCCCTATGAAAGGATCTGAGGATCTCAAGTAAAACTCATGATTTACAACTCATGCGACAAAAACGCCTCCTGGGCTCCCAGTGGACAGGACCACGGCTGATGGGCATTCATGCCCTCAGGCCAAGGGTGCCTACAGCTCTTCTTTCCTTCCTTTCCCGGGTTTCATAATCATGATCAAACCTCTCGACTCAAGTCTGAGAGGGTGGGTTGGTGCTGGCCAGACAGAGGCATCAGTTAGAGCCAGATGGCCTTTCCAAAATCAAATAGTTCTGGAGTCTGGGTTACAGGAATCCCCTGACCTTCAAACAGCTACAGGTAAGGTAAGAGCATAGCATAAGCTGATATTATGATTAAAGAGGTGGCTGCCCAGAGCTACAAGAATTCTACTTAGTTGGAGGGAGGTGTAGGTTGACACACAGCAGTGGCTCCCAACGACCAAGTTAGTACTATATAACCTGTCCTCCTTTGGCACTGGACCTGACTGGGCCAATCAAGTTCTCTGTCCCCAGGAATCTGACATCTGGGATCAAGAGACCAGAGACAAGAATCAGGGGGCTGCATGGGAGATTGTGCACAAACTTCATCAAGTCATGTTAGGTAATTCTTTCATTTCTGTGAGCTGTCCCAGGATCCTCCAAATTAATTCCATTTGCTTAAGCTAGCCAGATTTGTAGTTTTAGCTCCCCTTAGAAATAACTCTAATACAGTTGCTGGGAGCATCTAAATTTTTTTAGTAAGATTTATTTATTTATTTGAAAGAGAGAGCATGTGCACAAGCAGGAGGGATAGACCAAGAGGGAGAGAGAGAAGCTCAAGCAGACTCTGGGCTCAGCGCAGAACCGAATGTGGGCTCCATTTCCCAACCTGTAGATCATGACCACAGACCCAAAACAAAGAGTTGTATGCCTAACCGACTGTGCCACCCAGGTGCCCTGGAAGCATTTAATTTTTTAAGGAAATACAGCACACAATGAAATGAAATGAAATGAAATGAAATGAAATGAAATGAAATGAAATGAATACAACGAAATACTGAATAAGAAGGCTTTGGATTCCTGACAAGTTTCCTAGATTAACCTTCAGCTGGACCATTCAGATCTAACATCTGTTCTATAGCTCAGAAGACATAGGATTTCCATAGGAAATGATCATTCATATTCAAAACCTTCTGTAACAACTGTCTGGTATTTTCAAACTTCTGATAGAAAAACTTGTCTTCTAGTTTATGGATGGAGAAACCAAGGTCGAGTGAAGAATAGAATTGTATTTGAGTCCTACTGCTCAGCTGGGCATACCCACTGGGTGAACAGTGGTCAAGGCTGGAAATCACTCTGTTATTGACAACACAGTGAGCATTTTTTTTCCCTCAAGAATTTTGCTACTAGACATCCCTTTAAAGTATGCTGTCACTGAAGCAAATGGAAAGGAACGCACTTTCCATCGCCTGGGGTCTCCACCCAGTCTGGGCTGGCTGCCACAGGGTCCCCATACTCCTGCCAATCCTCCAGCTGTACTTATCTTCCCAGCAGGGATACTCAAAACTCAAAGCATTTTGTATTCGCCTTTATTCTGGAGTATTTTTTCCCCTCTAAAACTAATTTTGAGCACTAAAAACATTCTGGACATCTGGGACGTTTTTAAGAGAAGAGTGTAATGACCATCCATGTATCCATCACTATTCTCCAAAAATTACCAGCATCCTGTCATCCTTGTTTGAAAAGAATTATTTTTAATATTAGTTTTCCCTTTCTTTTTATAAAAACACATTTTCTCCACTGCCCTGGGAGTACTCCAGGTATGTCTATGCTGGAATGTCATTTTTAGAGTTTTCAGACTTCATTTAATGCCACCTTTTCAAGATGGCAGACTGTTCTTTACACTTGTATATGGGGCCACCCCTTCTTTGGGTTCTATTTCTCCTCTGAGTGGGTTCCCTAGTACCATGTCCTCAGCTGTCCTTTGAGTCTGTGGGCCTTGGGTGATGCACTAGCCAAGGAGGTGTCAGGTTCGGGCAGATGGCTTTGAGGAGGATCCACTCTCACCAGCTGTGATCGGCACAGGAGACTCATAAATAAGCGGCCCTGGCACTGGCCGCAGCGACCTGATGACATGCGCTTGGTGCCAACCTGGTGTTTAATCTCCGTGTCCACAGCTCCTCATTACACTCACAATGCTGTGAAATGGCAGCACCATGGCAGCAACTGTGGTGGACACTCTCTTGCACTCCCAGCACAGTCCCGTGTGTTGAGCTGTGGCCTGAACCAAGCACCACACTTGCTGGGGCTCAGCTGTCCTTTGAAAAAGGGATTCAACATTCTTACTACTGCTTTGCACTCACCCCAGAGACCGGTACAGGGAAGCACTAAGTGTTCAACCTGACTGGCTCTGCCACAGTGTGGCTTTAGGGTAAGTTCCTTAACTGCTCTGTGCCTCAGTTTCCTCACCAGGAGAAAAAAGAGTAATGAGTCTTCACCTCTGACGGTTGCTGGGAACATTACATGAAGTGGCTCATGTTGTTTTGTTTTGTTTTAAGATTTTATTTATTTATTCATGATAGACAGAGAGACAGAGAGAGGCAGAGACACAGGCAGAGGGAGAAGCAGGCTCCATGCCGGGGGCCCGATGTGGGACTCGATCCCGGGACTCCAGGATCGTGCCCTGGGCCAAAGGCAGGCGCCAAACCGCTGAGCCACCCAGGGATCCCCCCATGAAGTGGCTCATGTAAAGCTCACGTGTACTGTGTGGCCCTTACTGAGCCATTTACAGTAAGCTACTTGTTGGTTTCTCATATACAGAGATGATGCTTTTGCCTGGGACAGTCTGGTGTTCACCTGTTGTCCCACAATAATTACTAACAGAGCTTTCTTTTCTCCCTCTAGAGTGTCTTGGGTTAGATGGGAAATCATATGGTTATCTGACTTATGATCCACCTACAGCAAGAATGGCTTCAAGCCAGAGGCTGCCAACTATCGTCTATAGGGTGTCTTGTAGGATAGGCAGCCTTAGGGGTATTTAGGTGACAGATAGAACAAGGCCACTCACTGCATGTCTGGCACTGGCTTAAACACTTACACGTATTGACTCATTTAATCTTCATCCCAATAGGAGGGAGCAAGTACTACCATTAGCCCTGTTGTGTATATAAGGAAATTGATGCAGAGGGGTTGGGTAACTTAGCTAACAAGTCACATGGCTGAGAGGCAGAACTCAGGAGGGCTGGCTACAGAGTCTAACTATACTGGTAGCCACTGCGCCTCTCATACGCAAATCTCAGTAAAAACTGAGATTCCACACACAATCCTTGGCTCCTAGCTTCCCTTGAAAATTCAGACCTGGACATGCTAGGGTTACATTTTCTTATGGCTATAAGTGGACTTCTTGTCTAGCTCTAGCACATTCCCAAAACCCACCTGTCTCACCTCTGTAAGTTAACCTGCAAGCATCTGAGTAGCAGCCTCCAGTTTCAGCTATTAAATGGTTATCTCTGTTATAAAGACAGTGGCTTTCAAACTTATTTTTTTTTTACTAGATCTTTTGTTTAATTAAAATCCTATGTTTAGTCCCAAATATATAAAATACAGCACCATGAGGTGCCCTAGTGTCTGACTACAGATAATACAGGAGAGAAAGGGCTCTGAGTCTTATCTGTGAGTTACCCTGCTCCTCTGGGGCACATGGGGCTCAAGATGTCCACTAGAAAGACAGCTGAATGAGGCTGAGGCAAGGCCATGGCAAGAGCTTGTGGCTATAGATCTCACTGTCAGGGGTGTAATGACCCATGCAGAGCTTACTCAAGGCTGATTCTTGGGTCTTACCCACAGAGGGTTTTAATTAGCAAGCCTGAAGCTGAGACCCAGGAACGAGCTTGGGAAGAAAATCTCAGGTGATCCTGAGGCAGGTGACCCACAGACCATACTCTGAAAAACACTAAACTGGCCCCAGAATGCTAAGCATAGCCAACTTCTGGGATACATTCTAGGGCCAAGCCCACATCATCACAGGGCTTCTCAAATGGCTTTAGTGATACAGAGCTCTATCAATACTATGGTTCCAGAAAAACACTATAGTGGACCCTATTAAAAATAGGTAGGAGAATAAAAAGCCTCTCTCTCTCTCTCTCTCTCTCCACACACACACACACACATGCCCATACACAGTGAATAAAGTTCTAGAAGGTATCTGCTCCCAAAGCAAATTGGATCTGTCAGCTAAGGTCAATTCTGTGATGACTTTATGCAGACTTCAACATAGTTCCAGCTAGTCCTGACAGCCCTAGTACTCTCCTTTCATAGTACCTGGCCTTTTCATAAATTGAGGTATTTAAATATATGTTTTTCTGGCCTCTGTGTTCTATCCATACATTGAGAAACTGATGCCTACAGAGAATCACTGCCTCTGTATAATCTATAGACTGAGAGGGGAGGAGTGACAGTAATTGTTCCTTTGTTTAAGGGGACTGAACTGAACCATTCATTGTTCAAGAAATAAAAGTCTTAAACTACAAATTTTTGGTTTATAAATGTAAAACTGAGTTATTGCATTTTAAAATCTTGGTGGAGCGAGTAAGAAATTCTAGAAAAGAGGAAGTGTACACCTTCCTATTGGAATGGGTCTGGGAAAAGTTGCTTCGGTTAAAAATATTCAAGCTTGGGACTCCTGGGTGGCTCAGCGGCTGAGTGTCTGCCTTTGGCTCAGGGCATGATCCCGGAGTCCTGGGATCGAATCCTGCATCGGGCTTCCTGCATGGAGCCTGCTTCTCCCTCTGCCTATGTTTCTGCCTCTGTGTCTGTGTCTTTCATGAATAAATAAATAACATCTTTTTAAAAAATTAAATAAATAAAAATATTCAAGCTAAAAAATGAGGGATGTTTTATTATATTACTACTTCCTCCTATAAGTCCACTCAAATCTCTTTTGGAAATAGGGAGTAAATAAATAAAAAATTTAAAACTTGTGTTAGTTCTAATTATTGATGCCATGTGTTCATCATTGTAATTTCTACTGTGGATAGCCCATCTGTGGATAGTTACTACACTCCCACTTTTCGGATGGCATAACTAAAGCACAAGTTTAGCAAGAATGAAAAAAAATCCAAGGGACTTTCAGATCCATCTATACAGCCTCCAAGAACAGTATCAAGTTTCAAATTGATCTGAACAGCCTTTGTGACTTCTTCAGTACACGAAGGAAGAGAGCCAGCGGTGGGGGAGTGGAGGTAGCAGGGACGGGACTGGTGCCAGGGAGCAGAGCAAGATGTGAACTCCAAGACGTCAGCCATTCCCTCGACTCCTGTACTGGATAGGAAGTGAACCCACAATTCACCTGGCTACAGAATTACGTGGTCCTGGCAGTCTGCATGTCCATGGCAACGGCACACCAGGCCTGGCAAGGTATAACAGCAGAAATAAGGTCTAATACTGTTTCCCCTCACCCTTAGGTGAGGGATTATGTGGTAACCTTGACATCTTTTCTTTAAAAAAATGTTTGCTTTTTAGCACAGATCATTCCATGTCCAGAATGGCAATTCTGCAAAGAGGGAGGCGAGTATGAGTAGGCTGTGGGATGGGGATGAAGGCAGGTTTCTAAGCCTTAGCAGCCAGTGGGCAGTATCTGATCCCAGGAAGGGCTGGTCCCCTGGGAAGCACCCAGGCTTGGCCTGCCCTGCACAACAGCCAGCAATGAGTGAGCACAGTCATCCAGGCAGTGCAATCCCCACCGGCTGGCGGGTGAGAGGGCTGGTCAGAGGGACCCAGCTGACCTGGCTCACCGGGTGTAGGTGGGTACTGGTGATAATTAACTAGTAAGTTCTAGGAGCAGCTACAAAGACAGGACCCGGGCTTGGCCCCAGCACGAGCTCTCCTGAGAAACCTGGGTCATCTCTTCCTATTGACGTATTGGGGAAAATCTCAAAGTGAACTGTTGAACCTGTCCTGTTGGTTTGGGGATGATTGCAGGTGATAGGCACAGGCATGACATTGAGCAACATGGTATTTATGGCTTTAAGGTTTCCTGCCAAGAGGTCTGGTGTTGGGCTAATGTCTTGGTACTCTTCCTTAATTCTTCCAGCCTGTGATTCCTAGTCAAGATTTCTTTCTCCTTTATCCCACACCCCAGTCTCTTCTGCCCCATGTCCACATGCTTCCCCTTTCTTTACCCAAGTCATATTCTGAGCCCCCAACTTTTAATGGCATTCCAGCTATATGACAATCAAAGGCAGCCTGGAAGAGAAGATAGGGCCAATCTTCTAAAAGTTCAAACTATTTAGACCCAAGGGGCTGCAAAGAAAGAAGGTGCTTATTGATGTGTTTAAGGACCCTAGGGTATAGGGGAGGAAGGCACTTTAAGATAGTTTTTATTATGAAATATTTCAGGAAACACAGAGAATAATATTTTTTTTTATAACATTCTTTTTTTTTATAATTTTTTTTAAAAGATTTTATTTATTTATTCATGATAGTCACACAGAGAGAGAGAGAGAGGCAGAGACATAGGCAGAGGGAGAAGCAGGCTCCATGCAGGGAGCCCGATGTGGGATTCGATCCCGGGTCTCCAGGATCGCGCCCTGGGCCAAAGGCAGGCGCCAAACCGCTGCGCCACCCAGGGATCCCGAGAATAATATTTTAAAACACGTATCCACTACTCAGCTTTATCAAATCTTAATTTCTGCATATCTGCTTCTAGACATCTTTAAGAAATTGGCCACTACAAAATAAATAAATAAATAAATAAATAAAATAAAAAAAAAGAAATTGGCCACTACAGAGAAGCGAAATCCCCAGGATACTCTTAAATTTCACTTCTAGCATCTACCCCACACTTCATTGTGTTTACATTTTACCTCATTTGCATATATCCCTAAACAACAGCTAGACCATCTTGTAGGTTTTAAAACTTTATATAAACCATATTGTTCTCTATGAGTCCTCCCATCTTTTTTGTTCAGTGGTGGTGTTTGAGTTTTATACATTTAGCTCACCTGCTTCGTTTTTACCTGCAAGGTAGTATTACATTGTACAAATACACTCAGTATGTTTACCCACTTCCCTGTTGATTGACATGTAGGCTATTTCCAATTTTTCATACAGCAATGCTACATCCTTGTATGTGACAAGACATTCTTTTTTTAAATATTTTATTTATTTATTCATGAGACACAGAGAAAGAGAGGCAGAGACACAGGCAGAGGGAGAAGCAGGCTCTATGCAGGGAGGCTGATGTGGGACTCGATCCGGGGTCTCCAGGATCAGGGCCTGGGCTGAAGGCGGCGCTAAACCGCTGAGCCACCCAGGCTGCCCGAGGCTTTTATTTGTATGAGAGAGAAGGGGAGAACAGATACTGGGGAACAAGTAGCAGTCTTTAAGCCTGGAATTTAAGTCTAGAATAATGTTAATAAATGGAGTGTAGAACTTTCAAAGCAGTAGAGTTGAGAATGGAATAAAGTCTATTAAGTCTAGACCAGAAAGAAAAAGAGTATTTAAAAAAAAAAAAAAAAGGAGTAAATAGAAGACACAGAATGCAATGGTAGAAATAAATCCAAATATATCAGTCAAAAGAGACATATATAAGAATGTCTTGTCAGGACAGATTATTCTCTCAAGCATTCAGTTGTTCTGGATCATATATTTATCTTTACTATAGGTTCTGTTTTCCTGGGAGAATCCTGTGTGATCTGCTGAGGTCTTGTTTCTCTAGAGAGGTTCTGTATCTATTCCTACGAGGTCTCCTAGGGTCATCACTGGCCTAGGATTTAGCATTCCTAATCCACACAAATAGTATAAATTCTAATGCTAAGCCAGTACGATCATCAGGTTCTCAAGGAGGACTTTTATTTTGCTTTCTTTTGTTTTTTTTTGTGTGTCCAGAGCCTTGGCTAAGCATGAAATGCTGTTCTGTTATCTCCCTGTATTGGTAGATGATTTTTTTCCTTGTCTACCTTTTTATTTATGGTAAAGTACTTTGATAGTCCTGACTTTACATGAAAGTTTCAGTTTCAGCTCCAGCTTCCAACGGGCCAGACCTCATCTCTGTCTCCACAGATTAAACCTCACACTGCTCACTGCTACAGGAAGGCCAGTCACATAGCCTGTCCTACTGAGCTGCCAGAGTTGAGTACCACTTGGGTTTTCCTCTTCATTTTGCCCACTATTTTCTTCAGTTCGTGGCTCTAAATAATATTAATTTAAATATTTAATCCAATATTTCTAGGTGTTTCACAGCAGTATTTTTTTTAAAGGTTATTTTGAGGTCCACATTACTAGGAACAGAAGTCTCTTTCCTCTGACATCTTTCAAACCAGCCGGGAGACCCTTACTTATCCTCCACTCACATATCCTAAGGCAAAGTTCTCAAACTCTACAGTGTACAAATTTAATTTCTGGGAGCTCCTTAAACATGCAGACTATGAGCGGCACCCCCAGGAGCCCTGGATCAGGAGGACTGGGGTGGGGCCCAGGAATGTACGTGCTTAGTAAGTTCTCCAGGTTTCTGGCATGGGTGACAAGGACCATCCTTTGAGAACCACTATCTAAGGCCTGCTTCCCTCTTGCTGAGGTGGCTGAATTTCACCCTTTCTTAGTACCTGAATCACAGCCACAGGAACCCTGCTGGTTTCTGTTTTGCAAAGCCTGAACTAGGAGACAGCAATGACAACAGACCCAAAGTTCACAAGTTCTACTTCAGGCTAGTCCAGGGCCACTACCTCAGCAGTGGAAATGCAGAATAATGCCAATAACTTGTCTTCCTAGACTTCAGGGAGGGGGGATTATCAATAAAACAGGCTATTTCCTCAGGCTTTACAAACCAGACTTTGACATTACTTAGAGAGGACTGGACTGAATTTCACTTTTGTACTACGAAAGAAAGGTTGGCTAAGCAGATGGATAATGTAAACAAAATTAGAAAGAAGATAGTTGATTCGGTTAATATATATACATATATACGTGTGTGTGTGTGTGTGTGAGACTGTGTGTATGTATTACTGCAGGTCTCTACTCCCCATATAGGTTATGCTCCAAAATGCTTCTGAAAGTTAGCTGTTTAGAATGCACTTTCCTAGAGAAACATTACAAATGATGGTCAGTGTCCCAGACCAGCCCACCTTAGCCTAGAAAGCCAATAATTGTTCCCATTTAAGGCCTATTGCATGCCCAAACCTTTATATGTGACCTGACATAATTCTCAAAATAACTGAAAGACAGACATTTGTGTCCCTCCCTTACCAGTGAAGGGACTTGCCAGGGTCACACAGCTAGTAAGTGGCAGAGCCAGGTGGGTCTGGCTTCAAAACCTGTGTCCTTATCACCAGGAAACCAGGCTGCCTTCCATAGCTCTTAGGCTTAATAGAAGGTGACAGTAGGATGAGGATTTCCATTTTTCTCCCCTAAAACATTTTCTTTCCTCACACTGAAAAAGAAATAAAGGAATAATAGAACCTCCACTGCAGCCACAGTTGACGCAAGAGGTAATAGAGGACCAAGAAGATTTCTATCATTTCTCTGAAGCGGGAAAGAATGCAAGATGCAGCTTAGTAACCTGCTTTGATTTTGGACTTAAAAACAAAACAAAACAAAACAAAAAAACCCCTGGATTCCATTTTGCATGTGTGGAAAGTATCTTATTACAAGTTCACCTTCTGGGCAGCCCCGGTGGCTCAGCGGTTTACCACCGCCTTCAGCCCAGGGCGTGATCCTGGAGATCCGGGATCGAGTCCCACATCAGGCTCCCTGCATGGAGCCTGCTTCTCCCTCTGCCTGTGTCTCTGCCTCTCTCTCTCTCTCTCTCTCTGTGTGTATGTGTGTCTCTCATGAATAAATAAATAAAATCTTTAAATAAAGAAATAAATAAAAAGCTCACCTTCCTGCAATGAGTAGTAAACAAGCTTAGGGATCTAATGCACACTATAGTGAATATAGACAATAGTGCTGCATTATAATCATCAAACTTGCTAGGAAACTGAAACTTAATTATTCCAACCACTGAAAAGAAATGACAATTATGTAATGGGATAGAAGTGCCAATTACCACTACAAAGGCAACCATATTATAATATATAAATGTATCAGATTAACATGTAGTGTACCTTAAATTATATAATGTTATATGCCAAATATACTTCAATTAAAAATTGGGTAATAACTCAAAAAGAAGAAGGAGAAGTGGAAGAAGGAGAAAGTTCACCTTTTCCAACTCCAACTCTGTCTCTCTGTCTCTGGCTCTGGTAGAGACCTGTGCGGCGACACCAGTTAGCTCTCCAGGACTCACCTTGTCCGCCAGCAACTCCCGGATCTTGCTGGCCTGCAGGCGGAACCGGAAGAGCTGGGTTTCCAGGGCCAGGCAGCGCTTCTGCCAGTCCACGCTGGCCCGGGTCTCCACCTTGAGTTCTGCCATGACGGGAGCAACTTCCAGCTTGTTCCAGGGAGCCCTGGGAGCCAGCACACAGCGAGGGGAGAGGATCAGTAAGGATGTGAAGAGGAGGGCTGAGAAAACAGGGCTAGGGGATGCCAGTCACTGCTCTCCCTCTGTTCCACCTCCCTTAGCTCAGTGTGTCCCGTTCAGTCATAAGTTAGCTGAGCAAACTCAGGAACTCATTGTGACAGCCATAAAAAAAATTAAAAAAAAAAAAAAGGGCCTCGTTTGTTTTTCATTTGATTACCTATTTAACAAATATGTATCCATTCAACAAACATTTATATGCTAGACACTGTTCTAGGCACTGGAAATGCAAAGGTAAATAAAAGAGGTCCCCTTATCTTTGAGTTTTCCAAGGAACTCTTAGGAAAGTAATAGCAAAATTACCATGTACTCAAATTGCTTCAATACGCAGGTAAATGGGAGCAGGGAAATGGGGTAGACTGTGGGGGAAGGAATGATGAGGGGGACGATGTTTAGGGGAGACTTAAAGTGAGGGACAGATTCATTTGAGATCACATAGTTAACTGGAGGAAGAACCCTGGTTTCCAGTTTAGTAATGATTCTACTACACCTATATAGATTTATCTATTTAACAATTAGTCTTTCTCTCTTTCTTTCTTTCCTCTTCTCTCCCTCCCTTCTTTCTTTCCTTCAAGTAGGCTCCATGCCCAATGTGGGACTTGAACTCACGACCCTGAGATCAAGAGTCCTATGCTCCACCAACTAAGCCAGCCAGGTGCTCCCATCTATATAGATTTTCATTTTTTTTATTTTTATTTTAAAGAGTTTATTCACTTATTCATGAGAGACACATGGGGGTGGAGGGGCACAGACACAGGCAGAGGGAAAAGCAGGCTCCATGCAGGGAGCCTGATGTGGGACTCAATCCCGAGCCTCCAGGATCACACTCTGGGCTGAAGGCGGCGCTAAACCGCTGAGCCACCGGGGCTGCCCCTATATAGATTTTTAGAGAAAAAGGTGTTCTCTTTTGGAACAGATTCTCACCCTAAGTTCGAAAATGCAAACCAAAAGATTGGTAGACATTTTGCTGTAGACTGTAGGTAGACTACAGAGGTAGACTCCGGGGAATGCCACAAGTCTTTGCATCAATTATACAAATTCAGAGCAAATCAAGTAGACACCTATAATATTCCCAGTTGGGGGAATATACTCAGATGTCTCCTGGACAAATTTTAGAGAAGATAAATTAGGTTGGGGATGAGAAAATACAGAAGCAGAGAGAGAGGACACAGAAGACTGAACACAAAGGAGCAATGAGCTGGAAGACACATCTGTCATCAGGACTTTAAAATGCCCCTCCCCCCCAGTAATAATGATGCTTGGCAACAAGCATAAATTTGGTCTGCCCCAAACCATGACATATGATTACTCGAGCATCAGGTGATTGTTAAGGAATGACTTTTAGTTTTTTAGGTTGATAATATTTTTACAATGTGATCAGTCAGAGATACATATGACTTACAAGAGAAATGATATAATCTGGGATATATGCCTTAAAACACTTTATGGTAGGAATGCTGGATGGCTTTGTCCTTTAGGCGTCTGCCCTTGCAGGACATGGGATCAAGCGGAGTCCAGCTCCCTGTTCACTAGGGAGTCTGCATCTTCCTCTCCCCTACCCCTGCATGTGCTCTCTCTCTGTCAGATAAATAAATAAAATCTTTTAAAAATAAAACAAAATAAAAAATAAAATACTTCATGGTTAGGGGGTTAGCAGTAGTGTGGGGAGGAGATATATGAAATAAGATTTATCAAATTGCTGATATTTTGAAGCTAGTTGATGGGCACCTGGGAGTTCTTTATATTTGTTTCTCTATTTGAATACATGCCTAGAGAGTTCTGTACTAAAAATTTGTTTTTTAAATCCCTTTTCACTTCTTCAGGAGCCACATGGCCTCAGAAAACCCAGAACCTCCTGTACTGTTGCCGGATACTACCTTGGTAACCAATGAGCTTATCTTCAATGGGTTAATCACCTCACATTTGACTTTTACAAGTATCTGTCTCCCATACCACAAATAGCTATGATTTATTGTGTTCTTATTGTATGCCAGGCCTGTGTGGCCTCTTTAATCCTCATGAAGATACGTAAGGCAAGACACTCTCACAATGAGGACAGGGAGGAACTGAGAGGCTATACAGAGTTCTAGAGCCAGTAAGTAGTGGGGATGGTATACTTGTTCCAAAATTCCTACTCTTAGCAACTGTGCTCTTTACCTATCCAGAAACTGAAAAGAATTCTGATTTCACAAAGAGTGAGCTGGATTGTTAAGAATGAGAGAACTATTTTATGGGATCTTTCAGGATCCTTGGCACTAAGGTGAACCCATATTCAAGATTTTCCAGGGCATCCTGGTCTCAAACATTCTGACACCACAACCTCTATAAGCACAGACATTTATCATGAGTCTCGACTTTCCATTTAGAACGCAGGGTCAGTAGACCTGTAGAGAAAGGCCCAACAATTAAACACTGATGGGTCTAGTATCTAAGTCTTTGGGTTCTGGGCAGCTCAGAACACTGGACATGTGACCTCAGCCCTGCTCTCCCGGGACTGTCATACTGAACAATCCCAACATTGTGACCTCCCAGCAATCCCCACCTCAAAAGACTGGGACCGACTGGAACGGCGCAGGAAGACAAAAGACAAAAACAAAACATGACCTTCTCTGAGCTAAGATCACAGCTGAAAAGACAAAACAGAACCTTGTGGAGCCTCTGGAGAAGAGAAGGCTGGGAGGCTTCATCGTGTTTGATTTGCTTTGTCCTTTAAAGGGATTTTGCTTTTTCTCATATGAATAAAAAAAGCGGCAGATCTGAAAGTAGGACCTGGGAGTCTTGCAATCTAGCTGAGGGCTAAGAATTAGCAGTAAAAACACCCAAATAACACCAAGGGGCAAGAGAAACTTAATCCTTTCGTGGCATTGAAAGAGTTTGGTGTATTTTAATTCCCTGTTATTGACTGTCAAAGCTGCAGCTCAGATTTCATGAGGACAGTGGAAAACCAAATCATCAAAATCTCCAGGAGCTTTGGAAGTAAAACACATCACTGGCCTCTGCCTAGCCCTGATATCTGAAATTATACCTAGACTGCAGGGAGTCCTTTCCCAATCAAGCATCTTATGACATCACATTTTTGAACAGATCAAGTGCTCTGCTGAAGCCTCTCCCTGCCCTGGAAATGCTAGTGTAGGGGCTGGACTTGTGCTAGGCTTGTCTCAGCATGTGAGGAGAGCTATAAGCTTTCAAAAGGGAACTGGAGCAAGGTGCCTACTGCCAAGCACATGGCCCAGAGGCTCTTCCGACAGAAGCAGGTGGTTGCCGCAGCAGCTATAAAACATGAGATGTTAAGGCAAACTACCAGCAAATTGAACTTCATCTGCTAAATCACCTCGCACTTGTCTCTCCCATAAAGATGTGCAAAGATGAGCAGAAGAGAATTTACAGAATGGTTTTTAACTTTCCAAAGTATTGTGACAGGTGTGATTTCTCTCCTGCTCCTCTCAATATCCCTGAGATGTAGGACAAGAGATATTATTCACAATGAACAGATAAGAAAACCCATCACATCCATGACTTGAGATACAGACCTAAGTAGTATCAGAACTGGGCCAAAAATCCCAATCTCCCAACATACAGAACATCCTCTTTCTGTGCAGATGCTTCAATAATGGTGGCGGAGTCTCATGCTATCTGACTAGCCTAACACAGAACATTAATGGCAAAACAGATGGGGAGATGAGAGAAGGGACAAAACCTAGTACAACTGTTCATTTTTTATTCTGGAAAGCTTAAAATATATACAAGTAGGGAGAATAGTACAGTAAGTCCCCATATACCCTCCCCCCAGCTACAAAAATCAACTCATGGCCGCTCTTGTGAAACCCACTTCTCTTGATTCCTACTAGCGCCCAGCATGCTAAACTGCTCAGTCAGTCTAACCTACTCAGACAGTCAAATGACTGCACCACCTGGAGCCCTGCTTTGGAACTCCCTCAGTACCCCGGCATCCTGGACTGACACAGCCCAGAGGTTGGTGGAGTATACCTCTGAGGCAGGGGCTGGGGCTGCGTGCAGGGTGGGTGATGAAAAGAGCCCACAGGGATCATCAGGTAACCTCAGACTCTAGGCCTATTATCAGAGAAAACACAGACTTGACCTGGGATGGCTTTGGCAAGTTTAGGGATTTGACCAGAAATTGACAAGATGCTGAGATTAAATTTAATTCAACCAAAAAATAAAAAAATAAAAAATAAATAAATAAATAAATTTAATTCAACCAACTTTTGTGAAGTGATTCCTATGTACAAGGTTGGGGACATAAAGATGAGTAAAGATCCCATGGCTTGCGAGCCTCAGGTCTATAGTCTGCATATCCTGGAACTTCCCTGCAAAGAGGACCAGCCAATACAAGACCCTAAAAGAAAGAGGTCAGAGGTCACCGCAGGTGGCTTCACAAGGTATCAGCGACTCTGTTCTGGGTACAGTTTCCACTGGGTTCTCCCATGTCACCTCACTATGGTTCACTCCCTGAGTGTGAGCACCTTTTGTCATTTCCACTTGCTAGTGATGGGCTACCACTATCTTCTAAAAGTGCTCGACTTTGTTGGCCACCCGTCCAACTGTGGGAAAGAAGAGCTTTGTGCCCTCTTTCTGGGGATAGAGCTGCGGGAGGATGAGTAGACACAAGTGCATAACTCCTTCTGCCCGCACCTTGTCATCTGATCAAGCCAACAATATGCATTTTACTCTTGGGTGCTAAGCAGCACATTTCACAATGTTGGAAGAGACAGGAAAAGGCGAGCATGTTCCAGCCTCCCGGGATTTAAATACCAAAAGGGACAATCAGAAGTAGCATCGTTTGAGAACATAACCAGTAAAGAGAAACAGCAGAGTGTAGTACTTACGGTCCTCCCCTCCCTTCTGGCATCAAATAAGCCTGGGTTTGAGTCCTGGCTCTGGCACTAATTAATCTTGTGACCTTAAACCATTTGCTTAACCTCTTGAGCCTCAGCGCCATTTTGAAATTGAAAGTAATAATATTTCAAAAGGAGGGCAATAATATTAGGCTGAATCGTATGAAATTATCAGCATTTAATGATTTTTTGACCTTCAAAAATGGCAACTTCAGGGATGCCTGGGTGGCTTAGTCCGCTAGGTGTCTGACTCTTGGTTTCAGCTCAGATCATGATCTCATGGATCGTGAGATTGAGCCCTGCACCTGTGCGGGCTCTGCTCTTACCTGAGAGTTCTCTTGAAGATTCTCTTCCTCTGTCCCTCCCCCCACTTGTCCTGTCTGTCAAATAAATAAATAAATCTTTTTTAAAAATGGCAATTTTATAGACCACACTATGTCATTTCTTTTGAGAATTAAAGGTGATATTACAGAAGCCTGGCATACAGTAAGCACTCAATAATGACAGCTACAATCGACAGTGAAAAGGCAAACCACCAGTGCCTGGGTATACTAGGGGATGGGGTCCATAGATGTGTTCACTACCAGATCCATTTCAGCAAGAACGGGATTTTTAAAAATTATTTTATCTCATTATTTTTGAATACTGAACAAAGGAGTATATGGTATAAAGTAAGGCTTCTTCCCACCCCTCTACATCAGCCACAGTTCTCCCCAGAGGCAGCTGTGCTATGGGGCTTTATGTCTTTCAGAGATATCCAGTGCAGACACAAGCATTCACATATATGTTGCATGCACAACACAAACACAAATGGTGACACACAATACACACTGTACTTAACCTATAACTGAGAGTTCTTCCTATATCAACATACACACCTGACCTGTCCTCCCTCCATGCTTTTTAACAGCTGTATTGTATAAGGGTCCCTTATTGACAGACATTTGGGCTGTTTGAAACCTTTAGCTAAAACAAAGCTGCAACAAATATATGTCATTCCATAGGCATCAGAGTATATCTGAAGGATAAAGTTCAGAAATGGAATATCTGAAGGATAAAGTCCCAGAAATGGAAATGCAGGATATACATTTTTAAATGGCCAAATAGTCCAAATTGCCTTCCCCAAGACTATTCGAATTCATATTCCAGCCAGCAATAAGTGCCTGCTTCCCGACGGAGGAGATCAGTTTTGAATTCATTCTTGACAGAATGGAGAGAAGGCTCAGCTGGGCTATCCAGAGAATGCAGGATGGTGGCTCAAGAGCCAGCCTGCTGTGAACTCGCCCAGATCAGGAGTGAGGGAATCCTCACACCTTAACATCAGCATGTATCAAGCACTCTGCAAACCACAAGGAGCACAGAGTTCCCTATATGGTTACACAGCCTCATAGAGAAAAGGGACTAGTGAAGACGAGGGCAGGATGAGGGAGCAGAGTAGGAGGTACATGCTTCTTCCCTAGAGCTGGTGACTTCTGAAAAGGGCAGAGCGGCACCACATTTTCTCAACTCAGTTGTTAGTCTCAATGAGTTGAGACCACAGGGTATCCCCACCCCCACCACCATAACTAGCTCTAAGCAGGTCCTCTCAGCAGCCTACTGGAGGAAAGTGGGCAACGGTGAACCACATCCCACATGTGGAATACAGGAGGCTCGGGTCTGAGTTTTGCCTCTTCCGCTTTTTTAGCTATATGACCTTGGGCAAATCACAATTTCTCTGAGTCTGCTTTCTCCTTTGCAAAATGGGGATAATAACACGCAGAAACTCTATCAAGTGTTAGATGACATTACCATACAGAAGTGTTCGGTGTTCGGTGACATTACCATACAGAAAGTCTGGCAGGTAGAAGACAGTCCAAAAAGCCTGGCGAAAGAACTCACGACTTTTCCAATGCCATTGTTATTAAGATGATCTTTCAAAGTAGAAAAAGTTTTACCTGGAACTGAGGCTCTGCACAAAAGAGTTTTATGAGATGGGCTCACAGTAAAAGTTCTAGAGATGTCCTGGAAGGGACAGATCCAACAGGGAGCGGATTCTACTTCCAAGTGAGGGTCTTCACTGCCTCTGCCCCCCTGCACCCCCGCCCCAGGAGGGTTCCCAGGTGACAGAGTCCTCTCTAAGGCTCCCGGGACACAAAGCTCCTGCCTGTCACTCAGTGCCCAACTTGTTTTCTTTTCTGCTTGGCTGACCTGCTTGTAGGAGTCGAGCCTGACCCAACAGAGTCCATAAAGGGGCCGCCGAGAAATCACAGAAGAGATTACCTGAGACGAGGCCGAGGCCGGCAGGAGAGCCGAGGGGGGACGCGAGCGGGAGGCCGGGCGGCGCGGCGCCAAGCCTGCAGCGCGCCCGAGGCCCTTCCCGGGGCGGCGGGCCCCAGCCGGTCCCGCAGTCCCGCTCCTCCCGAGGGGGCGGCTCCTCCCGAGGGGCGTCCGCAAGCCCAGCCGCGCTGCCAGCGCCGCGAGCGCCGGGTGGGGAGGCACCTGCTCCGAGTCGCCGCACGGCCGGGGGCGGCCGGTCCTCCGCGCCCCGCCGGTGCCCCCGGGCCGCGCACGCCCCGCGCCGCGCCTCCCGCCCACCCGGGACCCGGGCGCCCTCCGCTGACCTCGCGTCCTTCTGGGCCGGCTCGGCGGCGGCCGCCCGGCCTCGGCTCGGCGGCGGCAGGGGGCGCGGGGCGGGGCGCGGGCGGGCGGGGCGGCGGGGCGGGGGCGCGGCGGGGCGGGGGTGCCGGCGGGCGGGCCGCACAAAGCCGAGCCGGGCCTCGCGGCGCCCCATGCAGCGCGGCGCCGCGCCCCCTCCTTCAAGGCCGAGGCCGCCGCGGCTCCTCGGGCGGCTCGCGGGCAGGCACAGGAAATGACCTCAGCGGGCTCCAGCCTCCCCGCTCTCCGCGCCGCCGGGCCGTCCCCGGGGCGGCGGGGTCTCCGGGCGCCCAGCTCCCCGCGGCGGGGGGCGGCCGGGAGCCCCGAGACCCGCTCAGCGCCCGGCCAGCGCGGGAGCCCCGCAGGCTGGGGCGCGAGACCAGACCGTGCCCCCCCCCCCCCACCACCACCAAGGAGGTTCCAGCATGTGCTGGCGACCTGTGAAAACTGTGCCGCCCGGATACTTGCAGCAGAAGTCCTGTTTCCAACAGTCTGTCCCAATTCCACACCCATGTTCTGGTTTGTAATTTGGGGGGGGGGGGGGGGGAAAGTCCTCACAACCCTGAAAGTAACTTGCTTATGTATGTATGTATGTATGTATGTATGTATGTATGTGCATTATTTATGTTGAAGGAGCCGGCCAAGAAGCCAGAAGGCCAACAGGACGCTGCTTGCTGGGCAGCTTGCAGAGAAGTCTTCATACTCTCGTTCTTCAAGGCCTTGCAGTCCCTTGGCTCACCAGTACAAGCCTGCACCCACAGGGGATTGGAACCCCCAACTTTTGGTAAAGAAGATGAATATGGAGAACACTGCAAGGAAGGATCCACATTTCAAAGCCGCTTTCTTCCCCAACCCTGTAGGCTCTGTCTAGGCCTGAACAGAGACGACCACCACCAGGGCCATTTCACCAAAGGGGCTTTGGAAGACTATCTCCAGGCCGTGATGAGGGATCCCTCTGGCTCCACCTCTAGTTTGAATTAGAATCTCTGGAGGTGAAACTGCTAGATTACCCAGCTAACAAGCTCCCCAGGCAATTCTCATGCACAACTTTGAGAGCCCAGATGATATAGAAAGCTGGTCCCAATTGTTCAGGAGGCCAAGGCAAAAGTTCAGCTGGGCCAATGGGACTCCAGGGGCTAAACTTGCAAATGGACTAGAGCTCCTGGGGATAGAGATAGATCAACCCCAGACTGTGGGACAACTGGCCTCTGCTATCCCTTCAACACTCAGGAAGATGCCTAAGGTAGCCCAAAAGCAAGTCTTATGGGATTTATTAAGAGTCATTCATTCATTCATTCATTCATGCCTTCATTCACCTTTTTTTTTTTTTTAAGATTTTATTTATTTATTCATGATAGACGTAGAGAGAAAGAGAGAGACACAGGCAGAGGGAGAAGCAGGCTCCATGCCAGGAGCCCGACGCAGGGCTCGATCCCAGGACTCCAGGATCACACCCTGGGCCAAAGGCAGGCGCTAAACTGCTGAGCCACCCAAGGATCCCCCTTCATTCACCTTGAATAGCTAATCATGCACATACATTTCAAATAATATGGAAGAGCTAATGCTGAAAAATGTCTACCTCCCTTATGCTCCAGATCACTCCTCCCCAAACACAAAATTTCCTTTCAACATATTTTATGCATAAAGTATTCATAAATCCATATTCATTTATACACACACACACATATTTGACCCTTGAACAGCATGCATTTGAACTGTGCAGATTCACTTATACATGGATCTTTTCCTTTTCCTTTTTTTAAAAGATTTATTTATTTATTCATGAGAGACACAGAGAGAGACAGGCAAAGACAGAGGCAGAGGGAGAAGCAGGCTCCTTGCAGGGAGCTTGATGTGGGACTGGATCCCGGGACCACGGGATCATGCCCTGAGCCGAAGGCAGCCGCTCAACCACTGAGCCACCCAGGCGTCCCTCTGTTCCTTTTTTTAAAAAAAGATTTATTTATTTACTTTAGAGGCGGGGGTGGGGGTGAGGGTGGGTGGGGAGGGACAGAGGGAGAGAGAGAGGATCTCAAGCAGACTCCCAACTGAGCAGAGTCCAATGTGGAGCTCTATCTCATGACCCTGAGATCATGACCAAAATCAAGAATCAGAGGCTTGGGTGGCCCCGATGGCCCAGTGGTTTAGCGCCTCCTTCAGCCCAGGGTGTGGTCCTGGAGACCCGGGATCGAGTCCCACGTCCGGCTCCCTGCATGGAGCCTGCTTCTCCTTCTGCCTGTGTCTCTGCCTCTCTCTCTCTCTGTCTGTCATGAGTAAATAAATAAAATCTTAAAAAAAGAAAAAAAAAAGGATCAGAGGCTTAACTGACTGAGCTCCTACATGGATCTTTTTCAATAAAAAATGTATTGGAATATTTTTTGGAGACTTGTGACAATTTAAAAAAACTTGCCCATGAACCACATACCTAGAAATACAAAAAAAATTAAGAAAAATTCAGTATTATTGTAAGAATACAGTATTTAATATATAACATACAAACTATGTACTAATCAACTGTGTTATCAGTAAGGTTTCTGGTCAACAGTAGACTACTAGTTACATTTCTGGGGAGTCATAAGTTATACTCAGATTTTTGACTACATGGAAGTTGGTGCCCCTAACCCCTGGCATTGTTCAAGGGTCAACTAGATAGATAGAGTAATAGATAGATTCATGTATATCTATTTATAGCCCCTTTTCAGCACTAAGAAAGCATCTCTTGCCTTTTTTTCCCTTAACATTACCATTTGTTGACTCTGTGTGACATATCAGCACACTTAGAGATGCCTTACGTTTTTTAGGGGTTCCCTAGTGTTCCTAATGATGGATATTTAGGATATTTCCAATCTTTGGCTATTACGTACCTTGCTACAGTGAATATCTCTGTACATACTTCTTGGCCCACATTAATGACTATCTTTATGGTTTAATATTTAGAAGTGGAATTTCTGGCTCTAAACACATTATGAATTTTCAATTTCAATAGATGCAACCGAATCACCCTCAGAGGAGACTGCACCAATCTACACTTCTATCAGTGTATTGAGTGCCTCTTCAGTCCCTCCCACCACACCAATTAAGTGATTTATCACAAAGTTCAAAGCTTTTAGAAAGGGAGGATTAAGTGAGTTCATATGCATGGATGATTTTCAAACACTGCTAGCAGGCAGAAAGGCTCAGGGAAACATTAGCCTTTAGTCTCCCAACTGCACTCCTCCCTATGACTCTCCCTTCCTTTGGGCTCTGTCTCAATACCAGCTCTGGAAACTCCAGCAAGCTCCTTGGCCTCTCTGGGACTCTGTTTCCTTTTCTCTAATGTGCAAATCATAATGTCTCTCTCTGGAGTTGGTTTGAGGAATCAGATAATAGAGTCACATAAATTTTGGGATCCAATCATTGTTTAATAAGTGATAGCTATTCTTCCCTCAAACTTCCCCTCTAGCTTTAATTTTGAAAATTTCAAACTGACAGAAGTTGCAAAAATAGTGCTTTAACCACCCATATACTCTTTGCCTAGATTTACCACATTTGCTCTCTCTCTAGGTCTTTACACATATATATTATATTACATTATACTATATATTTATGTCACCTATTTATATTATGTATTTTATATATTTTGATATATCACATATAATATGATATAATATATAATTTTTGTCCTCAGCCATTTGAGAGTTGTACATATCATGACCTTTTACCCCTGAATACTTCAATATGTACCTTCCTAAAACAAGAGTATTCTTCTAACACTATCATACTTAGGAAACTTATCATTTTTTTTAAGGATTTTATTCATTTATTCATGAGAGACACGGAGAAAAAGACAGAAACACAGACAGAGGGAGAAGCAGGCTCTTTGCAGGAAGCCCGATGTGGGGACTCAATGTGGGACTCGATCCCCCACCCCAGACGCCCAACCACTGAGCCACCCAGGCGTCCCAAGGAAATTTATCATTGATATTACTATCGTTTACCATACAAATCATATTAAAATTTCTCCAATTGTCCCAATAATGTCCTTTATAGCTGAATTTTATAGCTCTTTGATTTTTATTATTAGTTTCTACCTAATACTCACCAGTGTGAATGGATGCCTAGAGGAGAATGGGCTCATCCCCTCCTCTGCTCCAGGGAGAAGAGTGCCTCCCACAACTCTAGAGCCTAGTATTCCTCAGGGCTGCAGGTAATCAATAACCAGGCTAGCAGGGAAGATCACAGGCAGGGCAGAGTGTTCCATCTAATGCTAGGGATTGTCCCACCAGCCCTCTTTGCTGATGTTGCCTCCTCTGTCTGACCCCAGCCACCCCATGCTGGCTGCCTGGATAGGTTCTGCCCCCCTACGCAACTCTGGTTGGGTTTCTGGTATCTCCTGTCCCCATGGTCCTAGTCAGCAGAGGCAGCTGTGTGGGCTTCAGTGAGGGAAGCTTGGCCCCTCTGTCACCCTCAACCACACCCTCCCCATGCCACCTCGTCCCAGGGATGAATTGCTATGGCCCCCCTACACACACTACTTAACCCTGGAATTAAGGGTTGAGCTGTCGAGACACTTCTTTTTCTCCACAATCTTTCTATCTTAAGCAGCCTTCTCTGTAGCCTTCCATGGCTCTGAGCCTGCGAGTCAAACTGGCTACTGACTGTATTCAGACAGTAACATCAGCTGATACTCTTATGCTTCTCTTCTCCCCTCTGATTCTTCTTCCCATTCATTCATTCATTCATTTGTTCATTCATTCATTTATGATAGCTGACTTTTAAGTTGTTCTAGGTACTCCATTAGACGCCCAGTGATAAACTCGGATAAACCATCTCCTTGCTTCCAGCCTCAGTTTGTCCTGGTAAAGCAGGGAAATTATTACCTCAGCACAGCTACCTTTCAGGCCAGAATACTTGAGAGTTGGAGGTAAAGGCAGGATTATGAGAGAATTGCTGTAGCAGAGGGCGAAACTGAAGTAAGGAAATGGCCATCTTGGGCACCATCTTTGACGGTGCTGTAGTGGGAGAGAGAGGAGAGAGCAGGAAGGCTGGAGGTAGCCTGCTGGAAAGGCTCTAAGCCCCCAGACTCCTCTATTGGTCCATGCAGAAATGGTACTCATCACACTTAAAATTCATTCCTGTTTCATGTTAACTTATTATTACAGTGGCCTGACAACCACTGTAGAGGGAAAAAGCCATTGTGTGCTCTGAGTTGAAATCTCAGTTGGGTCACTGAAGCTGAGAGTCCGCTTTTGCTTTTCTGAGAGGGCTTTGTGGCCATTCACTGTGACCAGGTCTGAACCAATTTGGTCCTTTGGTGATAATCAAGTTCTTACTCTCATAGCCGGTGAAGATAAAAATGGAGACCATTCATCTTCTCCATATAACCTGCTACAGGTGGGATAGTAAAAATGGCCAAAATTCTGCGGATTACACAGACATTTATTAGCAAGCAGGCACAAAAATTCCTACAACCTGCTTCAAAGGCGTCAGGAAGTTGGACTGGTCTGATTCCTACACATTATTTGTGTGAGGACCCAGATCGTCTTTCTGGCTAACTCCTTATTTTGAAAACCTCGAGCATACCTCAAGCATGTTCAGCCTGCTGGTGTACGCTTTGATGCCATTTGAAGTGCTTATGTAACCACACTCTAGAGTGTGGATTCCTGATTAGAATACTTCAGATGCTAACTAACCCCTCCAGGGGTTAGAGGAGAGTCAGTTTACACATACACACACCACGTGTTTTAGACTGAAGTAATTTAAAAAATAAATTCCTACAGAGTAAATATAACAGCATCCTACTCTGTGCTTAGTTTCCTGGGCAATACCGTGGAAAGAATGGGAGCCATGGAACTGGCCAAACATCAGATCAAGTCCCATATTTACCATATCTATGCTGATGTAACCTTGGAGCAAGTGCTTAATTAATTCCTCATTTGTCAAATGATGATAATAACAATTCTTGCCTCTTAGTGTTGTTGAAAGGATTAAATGAGACAGAATTGTGTCTGGCATGTAACAAGTGCTGTATAAATGGTAGTTTTTGTTATTCATTCTTTGAACAAATATTTGCTGGAGGTCTAATGTTTATCAGATACTCTTCCAGGTCCCTAGTATCTACTCTACTAGGTCAAGAGATGGTGGTACCTCAAGGAGCTGGCTTTGTGGCAAGATTGCAATAGATAAGAAAGATGTCTTGAGAGTCAGGAATAACTCTAGGAGAACTGGTGAAATGTTTGATAATTCATCTTACCATAAGTCCTGGGCTTTCCAGAAACCCCATTTCCCAACACCATTTGTTTTCTCTGAGCGGGGCTCCGGGTTCCAGAGAAACCTCTCTTGCTTCACTGAAACCCTCCCAAATTAAGCACCCCTTCTTCTGCCCCCAGGGCCTTGTTCTCAGTTGTCGTTGGATGGAAACTAAAGGGAAAAGGGAGGGAGAGGAGATGGAGGAGGGGCCTCAGAATCCCAGGAGTCCGGGGGTTGGGGGGGGGCAGTCCTGGTCCAGCCTTCTATCTCAGGAGTCAGGGTCAGAACTTGGCAGCTCTTGGGTTACAGAGAATTCAGGACACTATTTCTACTTCTGAATCTCTGGGAGCAGCTAGGGCAACCATGGACTGAGGTAGAGAGGCTCAGAGTCATTGCCCAATTCAGGTGGGAAGGCAATGATTAGACATGTAGAGAGATGCAGGATGGGAAGGAAATGAAATGGTACAGAGCAGAATTCTGTGTGTGTGTGTGTGCGTGCATGTGCATGTGCATGTGTGTGTGTGTGTGTGTTGGGCAGGGGTGGGGGTGTCTTAACTTTGGGCATGGACTCTTCTTACATTTATTTATTCAGTTATTCAGGAACAAGTATTTATGGAGTAGTTACCATTTGCCAGGTACTGTGTGAGGAAACAAAGTGTGGCAAGTGTGATGATGACCTCAGGACACAGACTTCAAAACCAGGCATACCTGCCATTGAATCCTGGGTCTTCCCAGTGGGGAGCATGGCTAATGATCTATCCAGTCCAGCTCTGGGATCTGGAGCCAGACAGAGCCAGACAGAGCCAGGCAGAGAGCAGGGAAGGGAGAGATTCGTTTGTAAAACAGGGATCTGTACTTTTTCCTTAGAGGGTAGTTGTAAAGATGGAGATAAAGGGTCTGCCCCCATGTCTGGCATATCATATGCACCTAGTAAGTGTTTCTAAATGGGGGTATAAAAGACTAGCAAGGTGCCCAAAGGCTAGAGACTTGGAAGCTAACAAAGAGCAATGGGTGGAAGGAAGGGGCTGGTCAAGAAGGATCCTAATGAGAAGGAAAGCAGTGATTTCCCCATCTAACCTTATATCATGAAGCCCTGGGGCCACTGACTAAAAATATGGATTGAGGCCCTGCACATTGAGATCAGCAGGCCCAGGGGTCTATATTTTCATGATCCTTAGACCAATAGGAAGCCTGGTATTGACTGGTTTGTCATACATAATATTCCAACATTTCCAGTGATCTTCTCAGGGAGGAACAATAGCCCCAGAGTGCAACACAGGGTAGAACTGATGTAATTACAACATATATCAATGCAAAATGATCTGTTCAGTGCAGCTGCAAGCTCCCCAGGCAAGAAAGAGCCAGGCAGAGGGGGTGGGGGGAAACAAGAAGAAGAGGTGGTAGGGAGAGCTCAGGGAATGAGAATGGGGTAAATCCAGCCATCTGAGTGGGGTTCTTGTTCATTTAGAACTTACAACATTAAGCCAGCTGTCTTATTTTTCCAACAGCTTTCATCACAGATGAAAACAATGGTGATTCGCATTAAGGGACAGGAGGGGCTGGGAAGGGACCAGCTTCAAGTCAGAGGCAGGTTCTCCAGGAGTCTATAGTGCCCATGTGGGAACAGACTTTGGGGTTCTAAGAAGCCAAAGGAACTCAGGCCAGTCAGGGAGCTGATCATGGCACCTTGGCCTCCTTTTTGCAGCTTCAGACACTTGAAGTGTCTCAGTGCAACAGTGAGTTGCCTCTGGGATTCTATTTCCAGAGTTCAGATTCCAGTTCTGGCACTTAGCTCAGTACTGGCATATAGCAAGTGCTGAGTAGATGCTGGCCTTTATTATTACTTTTTCAGCTGATGACAGACCATGGGAGAGGTCTGGTGGGCTAGGGTTCTAATTTCATAGGTTCAGTACATGCTTGGTGAGTGTCTACTATGGACTGGAAGGAGGAGAGGGAGAACAGTGAGGAACATGTGGCTCAGTCCTGGGCAAACTGGACTGTGGAGGGCCTCCTTGTGCCCCTAAGCCTCCCTTCCTCTGAGAGGCTGCTTCACCTGATTGGTGGAGATCTACATGCAAGGGTGTGAGTAGGAGTCCCTCTGTTTCAGGGACACAGGCATTCCCCTGCAGGGGACCTTGCAGGCTGAGTGATTGCTATAAGAGCGCACCAAAGGGCGCCCCAGAATTCACAGGGATGACAAGACATGAAATACCTGGACAGAATGAGAGGACCTAACCATTGAGGCTCTTCCTCTCTCCTTTCCCCAATGGTTTATCATGGAACCAATCGCTCTGTTATCAGTTTTGATGAACGAAGCCTTCATCTGGCATGCTTATGATCGTTGTGCTCAGACTCAGGGGCTTTACGAGTGTCAGGTCTCATGCCCTATTGGAAGCCCTCTTTGCCAGCTCCTTTTTATAAAAGGGGTTTAGTCCAGGTTCACATAATCTTCTTCCCCTCTCAAAGTCCCCAAGGTGACCAGCAATTAGGACAGGGGAGGCTATCTCTTAGCGCCATCTAGTGGTCAGGATGGCTTGTTTTCTTTTCTTTTTTTTTCTTTTTAAGATTTATTTATTTAGGTGAGAGAGAGCAAGCAGGGCCTGGAGGGGCAGAGGGAGAAGGAGAGAGAACCTCAAGTAGACTCCTAGCTTAGTGCGGAGCCCGACATGGGGCTGGATCCTACAACCTTGAGATCACGACCTGAGTAGGAACCAAGAGTGAAACCAAGAGTCCACTGGTCGCTCTACTGACTGCCACCCAGGTGCCCCAGGATGGCTTATTTTCTTAAAGAACCCTGAGCTCCAGCATTCCTACTCTCAGCCATACCTAGGGCCAGCTCTCTTCCCTTTGATCTGATCAGTGCATACTTTGGTCCCCTGGGAGGAGGTGGTTAATGGGGCTCTAACGCCTGTCTAAAGTGGAGACTTTAAACCTTAAATTCTGCATTCTTTGTTCCTGTTCAACGTTGCATAGTTTCCGGGAAGGGGACTGGAAAACTTAGTGGTACTAAAAGATGAAGGTAAAGTAGAGATTGATGGAAAGAACATTCTCCCATTCTCCCCTTCCCAGCTTTGAACACTCGGCTGCAGCAGTGCACAGACCATCACCTTGGCACTTATTCCAGGTGTCTCTCACCTAGTCATGTCACAAGAGCAGGGAACAGGAAGAGTCTCTTCTGCAAAAGTCCAAGCTGCAGGTTAAGGATCATCTTTGCTCTGTCACAGATAAAGTGATAAGAGATGGAACCAGAGTGTTCAACTCAGAGCACGAAGGAATCCACATATTGGGAGATTTGCTCAAGTAAAAGTGAGCTTTGGAAATTTCAGAGAGTTGGTACAGACAGCCCACCTTTCCAAAATGCAATTTCCTCATTTTTAGGTTCTGAACTTCTGGTTAAAATCCAGAAGAGGGGGCAGCCCCAGTGGTGCAGCAGTTTAGCACCGCCTGCGGCCCAGGGCATGATCCTGGAGACCCGGGATCAAGTCCCACTTCGGGCTCCCAGCATGGAGCCTGCTTCTCCCTCTGCCTGTGTGTGTCTGTGCCTCTCTCTCTGTGTCTCTATGAATAAATAAATAAAAATCTTTTAAAAAATAAATAAAATAAAATCCAGAAGAGGGAATACTGGTCTTTTTCCAATTACAGCGTGGAGATTATCCACAGGAATGAGGTAGAGCCAACAGGTCTCATGCATAAGAAGGGAGGTTGGTGATGGAGCAGAACACACAGATTCCTAGGATCAGAAGCAACAAGCATTGCTCTAGGGGTAACACATGACTGTTGCTCCTTCCAAACACTACATGTTGTTCCACTGGTCACTGGAGAAACTCTCAGATGGCTTTGGAATGGTCTGATCCTGGAAGCAGGAATTTCCCTACAGGGCATAGGGGACTGTTCTTATGTGGACTTAGGATCTTTCAGGAAAAAATGCTTTTGAGAAGACCACGGCTTTTTGGGAAGCAAAAAAATTTTTTTTTTAGATTTTTTTTTTTAATTCATGACAGACACAAAGAGAGAGAGAGAGGGAGAGAGAGAGAGAGAGAGAGAGGCAGAGACACAGGCAGAGGGAGAAGCAGGCTCCCTGCAGTGAGCCTGACGTGGGACTCAATCCCCGGTCCCCAGGATCACACCCTGGGCTGAAGGTGGCGCTAAACCGCTGAGCCACCAGGGCTGCCCGGGAAGCAAAATTTTAATGTTGAAATAAATCCATTGGAATATTCAGAATAAGAAATTTCCTTAAATATCTTCGTCATTCAAGGTAATGTCAGTGGAAGGTAATGTACATATATATAGTAACGACATAGGATTAGGAGCTATTTATAGAAGTAAAGATCACTAAAATTTTTCCAGAATCATGTCTTCCACTCAAAATCCCTGCTTTTCCTGACATAGTTTTATGATTTTTTTTTTGTTTTTTTTTTTAGAGAAGGAGAGAGAAGGAGATGGGGAGAGGGAGAGAGAATCTTGAGCAAGCTCCACATCCAGCACAGACCCTATGTGTGCTCAATCTCACTCACAACCCTGAGATCATGCATGACCTGAGAAGAAATCAAAAGTCCAACTGAGCCACTCAGGTGCCCCAAAAGGCATTCATTTCTTAATGTCAAATGAAAAAAATTCTAGAAAAGTGTATATAATACAAATTATTTTATGTAAAACTGTATGTATACATTTTTCCCCCAAACGTTAACAGTGATTATTTTGGGGTGTAGAAGTTTGGTGTAATGTTTTTAGTTTCTGCTTTGTTCTTTTCTATATTATGTGGATGTTTTACAAGGAGTATGAATCATTTTTCTAATACAGCTATTAAAATGTTTTTAAAGTATTGATCTCATCAGTAATGTAGAAAGCTGAGATTCAGGGAAGTTGACAACAAACTCAATATAGCCACAGTCTGCCAGTCAAAGAGCCAGATTTGCCCTCATCACTTCCCATCCCTCAAGTTTAATGCCAAGCCCTTGGAGTCATTGCCTCGAATTGGTGAAGGTTCCGGGGAAGGATATAGCAAGTGGACACCTGGGAGAATTGGGGGTCCATGTTCAGATCAGAGGGGATTCACGTGCTGGATCCCTGTTACCTCTTCAGAGCAATTGAGCTACACAACAAGAGCATTACTGGATTCCTGTTATACACTATGGTCCTGTGGTCTGGCAGTTGTCCAGGTGTTGAAGGAGTAGACACGAGTCTGGGGACAGAGTTAACTTGGGCCTAGTTCTGACCCAAGCCCATTTATACCCCGCAAGGGAAATGATGTATTCAGCTATGTTCTCTACTTGAGGAAAGAAGGAACATGTGGCTAGTTGGATGTAGTCCAAAGGACCGACTTCATGGGGCTCTAGTAGGGAGCAATATGGTGAATGATTTCAAGGAGAAACTCCAGAGTCCCTCTTCCTTTCCTCCACCACTTCTCACTCTTCCACACTCACCCATGTTCATCCACACTCCTTAACTGTAGTACTAGAGACCCACAGATCCTTTCCTTGACATTCTTGGATTTCTGAGACATCATTCAACTCAGCCTGCTTGTCAAGTGACAGGACAGGGAGTGGGACCCACTGAGCACAGGGTCTTCCTAGAATAAGAACTTGGATTTAAATAGTAAAAGCACAGGGATGCTCGGGTGACTCAAGGGTTGAGCATCTACCTTTGGCTCAGGTCGTGATTCCAGGGTCCTGGGATCAAGTCCCGCATCAGGCTCCCCACAGGGAGCCTGCTTCTCCCTCTGCCTATGTCCCTGCCTGTCTGTCTGTCTCTCATGAATAAAAAAAATTTTTTTTAAATAGTAAAAGCTCAGAGAAAGACTATAGTATTAATTTCCCATTATACTAACACCAAAAAGGGTGCTTACTGGGTCAAGATGAGGTCTCTGAGCAACCAGTTCCATCTCAGCCTATGCATTCTGAACATAGACATGCAGTTCCAGACAAAGCACTCACCAGTGCCGTGTTCTTTTTTTGTGTCATTGGAAATCTCATTCTTCTTCCCTCCCTTCCTTCCCTCCCCAGACCCCTCTACTCTATTCTCTGGGGGAGGTCACAGTCCTATATACCTGGGGGAGGTCACAGTCCTATATACATGACATAACTACCCACAGATAGGAAAGAAAATCCACCAAAGTTGGCAGTGCTTCCTTCCCAGGTAGGTATCTTGCTGAGGACATAAGAGAAAGCAAACCTTGACCTAAGCTGTGGGTAAGAAAGAAAGGCAAACAGTCTTATGACAGCAAAAGTGTGTAAATTTGCATATACTAGTCAATTGTGAGCCAAAGTGGAGAGGTTTTTTTTGCAGAATGTGGTGGAGATAAAGCCAGGCCATGGAAACAGCTTCATCATAGAACACAAATAATCACAGACCTTGCACAGCATGGGGGTACAGAACTTAAAGCCAGGAACATGGGGAAATTCTTTCTCATTATTGACTGTTATGGATTGGTGTCATATTCAGGTGCATAGGTCTCAATCTTTTTACCTGTGTGACCCCAATCCTTAGCACAGTGCATGGTACATTAATGGTTGTTGAATTGAGTAACAAGTACTTTGAAGTCAGATTCAGTCCTCATAATAGCACAGTGCTTGGGAAGAGAAACACTAAATACATGCTCATTAATTAATTAGCATCTGAAACTAATAGGATGCCTGACTGAACTAATTCCCTAGACAACTTAGAGTCCCAGGGATCAGCAACCTCTCAGGCTTATGCTGCCTTTCCTGAAGATGGTAGAGTTCTCCTTGAAGGGCCACCACAAGGAGGGGAAAATAATTGAAACAGGTTTTCTCCTACCCTCGGTGATGCCATCTGCACACCCCACCCCCACCCCACCTCCAAGCTGGGCTGCCTTACAGCCAGCTCCCTAGGCAGAGACTGTTTGCTTCAGATCTACAAAAAGGAAGATTTTCCCACTGTAACCCATCCCAGGACCTGGTGGGGCCCAGAATTGGGACTTGGATGAGATGCTGTGATAGAAATTCTTAGCCTATTAGTGTTGCCAAGTCCCAAGATATCCTTCTGCAATCACTGTGTCTGGCTGAAGTTTCTCTTTGAACTGATACAGTGAAGTCGGGACAGGCACACAGTGTCCCCCCAGGCAGAATGGCTTAGATAGCAGCATAAAAGCTTTTAGTTGCAAAGCCTTCTCATAAGCAGGCTCGCCTTAACAATATCCCTTTGTCCCATCTCAGACGACTAAGCTCCTTGTATCCTGGCAAAGGGAGGCACGGAGGGGAGGTGACCAGCTTGGAGTTTGGTTTCTAATCTCCAGGGCAGAAATTCTTTCCAATTTGCCCAGCACCTGGGCTAACTGCTGAGTCGGAAATGAGAGCAGCTGGGCAGTGGGGGTGGCTCTCTCCATGATTCCGAAGCCTTATAATGAACTCTATCTCACACCCCACCACCACCAAATTTACAACCTTCACAGTTAAACTCGACACTTAGAAATATGAAGTAGTGTAGTTTCAATGTATGTTTTCATATTTTCACTTCGATTTCTTTTAGCATTAGCCTTTCCCCTCTAATTTACTGCTAATCTCATGAAACTGCACTAATTTCCAGGGCTGTCTTAATGCACACACATTAATGTCTTAATGCTTTATGGATGAATCTACACTCACACAGAATGGTAAATTCTTCATTTTCAAGCTTGAGATGTTCATGAATATTGCATAGTCCTTATCTGTTGCATTTTCTTTCTGATGACTGAAAAAAAAGAGGGAGGACGTGACTTTTAAATATCCCCTGAGTAGGAACACACAGATTATTTTGAGAGCTCCATGACAGTTAATACCCCTTTCCCACATAGACATACAGTTAGCAAAACTTCTAATAAACGTGCAGTCAACTGACCACTTCCCTGGGTTTAATGCCTCTTCCTCCTCTACTGGTACCCCTTTCTGTCCTTCAAAGAGGCATTTTGTAAACATTCGAGGACATTGGTAACAACCTTTTGCACTCTCTTCCCCTTATCATAATTCACCATTCCTGAGCACAGCTCAGAGTTGGAAGAGTCCATAAAACATCTGCCTTTTTCCACCTCTATACCAACCCCAGCACAAGCAGGGATTTTATTCAGCAAACTATGTCTTCCTGCCCTGGCACGTTTCAGAGCTTCCTGCTACTTTCTTGAGGCTTATGTATTCCTCCCTTCATCTTTGTAGCTAAGAACTCAACAGGGGCACTGAGTCAGGTGTGAAGTCCCTGCACTGCCTGCTTTCCCTGTGGCATGGGTATTTGCTGTATGGGGTTGCACGGCTGCCTCTGTCCTCCTTTGGAAAACAGCTCTTTGATGTCTCTTTCAATGCTTACCTCTCAATCATGATGTGGGGTGCCAGTAGAGCCAGTGTCAGAGTATCCTGCTGATCCTCCCTTGTCCAAAAGGTGGATGTATGACTGAACATAGGTGAGTTTGACTCTAACACAAACAGAAATGATAAAAAGATTGAAGTCTAGTTGTTCAGCAGCAGAGCCCTGACAAGACTCTCAATCACTTCCCATTACCCTGGCTCCCAAAGTGGTTCTGGTTCTAGCCTCTGTTTTGCCAGCATTCCCTTCAAATCTGTCAGTCATCTGATCATACGCTTCCAAGAAATTCCTTTTAGACATAGATAGCTAAAGTCAGTTTCTGTTACTTGCAACCAAAGAATCCTAAATGATGCAGGTTCACACTCTAGTCTCTTTATGATCCTTTCCTTCCTATTTCCAGAAGGGACTGTTACAAAGAGACTCCCCCATTTTCAAACTCTGGATGATTGCCCTGACCTCCTCTCAAACTGCCAAGACTATGCCCATGTTTTCTGAAAGGCAAGAGTTTTTCTGCCCTTCTACTAAGTGAACCATCCATAAAGGGGTTGCTCTTGTCCGCCACGAGCAATTTTCTTGCTGGCTTACAAGAGAAACAGAAAGACTTCTGTATGCTTGCTAGAGAGGGTCGGTGGCCCGAGGTTTCTCCAGTTGTCTCTCTCCTAGCTGGTTTTCCGGTAAAGCTGGTCCACTTAGTTCCAAACTTGGGATTGCCTTTGGCTTCAATGCTTCCTCTGCTCCCACCTCACTTATTGCTTTCTTGTCCCAGCGTCTGGGACAGACTGTGCAAATACACGTACAATACAAGAGACAGGTCTCTCCTGGCCTCCAATTTCCATGCTTGTGCTCTTTCCCAGGTCCTTCCTGATCTGGCTGTGGGCCCAGTCCCCCCACTGAAATCACCCTCTTGAGCCACATCTCTCCTGACTTGTGGTCAGAGGGCAATCCCCAGGGAACTGATCCTCTCTAACAAGCATACAGAAGTCTTTCTGTTTCTCTTGAAAGTCATCAGGAAAATGACTTATGGCAGACAAGAGCAATCCCTTTATGGATGGTTTGCTTAGTAAAAGGGCAGAAAAGTTCCTGTCTTTCAGAAAATATGACTGAGAACCTAACTTATTTGAGGCACTTTAGGGAGTACAAAGACACTTGAACAACTCTCATTTTCCTAACCTGATGGTAGAAGAGAGATGTGGCGAGAATTACCATTAACTGCCTACTATGGCAGGGACTTTTAACTACGTATATGTGTCTGACAAAATGCTAGCTATCTAAAATTATCTCATTTATGCTTATGATAGCCATGGGATGGGGGATTATTGCCATTCTATTTGTAGATAAGGATAATAGCCTCAGAAAAGTTAAATAAATAGCCTTAAGACATCTGGCTAGGATGTGGACTCTGGACTCAAATCCAGGTTGCTTTGATAAGACAGGAAGGCAAAGGAGGGGTTGGCATCCTCTGGGGGGTGTTGGCGTAGCAGGGCTTGCTCTGTCCCATGCCCTCCACCTTGAATCTGTACTTGAATCATTAGCAATTACTATTACGGTGCCTACCTTCCCTCAGGGTTACCCTCTCCACCCATTCCGACAACTCTGTACCTTTGCCTCAGCATTCTTAGGGTAAAAAGCCAGGGACCCACCACTGCCACAGATGCTATTTTTAGGTCTGCTTCTGGAGTTGACTGCTCTGCCCTGTACATATCTAATCTTATTTGAAATTTTCTAGGTGCAGGCAGACAGAAAAGACCTTGGATGGAGGGTCAGAAGACCTGAATTTCACCTGCATTCTGCCTTTACTAGCAGTATAACCTTGATCAAACCATGCAATCTCTCTGAGCCTTGATTTCCTCATTTACATAACGGGGGTTAAAATAGCTGCCTTACCCAAAGAGAAAAAGATACGTTACTTGTAAGGCATTGTATGAGTTTTTGTTAGGGAGCAGTGATTCTTAATTTAGGAATAAGGAAAACCCAGATCAAGCAGTGAAGTCCGTGGGAGAGACTGGCGGATGCCAAGCCTTGCACCTTGGTTCCTTACCTTTCCTTCTTGATTCTATTACTGGCACCTTGGCTTCTATACTAAAGATGAAAATATTAGTATTATATATGAAAGCATTTTCTTTGATCTCAAAGTTTATTTTTTGTCCCTGATTTTAAAAGAAAGTTAAATATTTTTGGGGCCCTAAAATATCATGGGCAGTGGGCACTGCACATATTGTCCATTTGGAGAAATCACCCGGAATTCAGATCTGCCTTAATAGTCCGTTTTGCTTTCTTCTGTGCAATGCTGCCTCCCAGAGCCTGTACTGGGCACAGATAGAGAAGCAGAGTGGGAGCTCTGGGCCTAGGAGACAAGAGGGCATGGAGGGTAAGAGAAAAGAGGGCACAAAGGAGGTCTCTCTTCAGCTGGGCTTTGCTGCCATGGAAGCCACTTCTTGCCAAGGTGTTCCCAACAAGGGACTGTCTCCTGCCTCTCTGATAGTGTTCTTGGGACAGCCTGCCAGCCTCACTGGAGCCCTGATCCCTTCTCCTCACTCCCTGCCTTATCTTCAGCAGAAAACACTCCCCCACTCCTTTTTTAAAGATTTTATGTATTTATTTGAGAGAGGGAGAGAGAGAGAGAGAGAGAGAGAGAGAGGAAGAGAGCATAGAGGGAGAGGGAGAAGCAGACTCCCCGCTGAGCAGAGAGCCTGACTTGGGGCTCCATCCCAGGACTCTGGGATCTGGTCTCAGTTGAAGGTAGATGCTTAACTGACTGAGCCCCCCAGGCCTCCCCAGAAAACACTTTTCTGTTATCAGAGGCCCACCCCATAATGAGGACTGTATATGCATTATGTTGTTAGGTATACTTATGAAGGAAGATACTAACTCAGGAAAGCCAAGAGCTCTTACCACTGGTAGCACATAGCTGTGTATCCCTATACTGGTTTGAGAAATCCAACATAACTCCTGCCTTCATCAAACCCTAGCGCTTTCCTTCTGGAAAGAACAACTCAGCCAGCCTAAGAACTAGGTGTAGATGGGATGGCTGTAGAACTCCTTGTCCACACTGCCCATCCCTAGTTGGATACACCTTTGTTGGTCTTTGAATATCCTGGCTGGGGACAGAAGGCTGATGGAGGACTCATGGCTCCATTAAGCAATTAGAAGACATAGGATCAGATTAGGTTCAGATAGTTGGAAAGCAGCCCAGCTTCTCATCCAGACTGGGGCAAGACCAGCTGGATCTTTGGGTTTCCTTTCTTTGAAGACTCAGTGCTGCCCTGGACCTGTGAGAACTCTTTGTTACTGTGGCATGTGGGAAAAGTCAGCTAGAGGGCTAGGAGACATCAGGCCTAGGCACACCTAAGGTCTGTGTGAGAATTAGAAAAGGATGCCTGCCCCCTCAGGATGGACTGTTTACCAAAGGGCAACTTTAGGGGTCATTACCTGTAAATTAAATAAACAAAAAAGTGCTTTCTTCTTGGCTGCCATGCCCAGTGCCAGAACTGAGCCTTGGAGTGGGAATAGGAGTTGGATCACATTTCCACTCCCTGCTCAGTGGTTCTGCAGGACCTTAGACCTGTCTGACCGGCCTGACATCGATGAGGGTCCTCTCACCCATTTCCCAAGATCCATATTCCAGAATATCCAAGCTTTCTAGATGGCATCCATTATCTTCCTTCTAATAGAAGAATCTAGACCAACCTCAGAAAAAACATCCTGTGTTTAATCTTTTCAGTATAAACCAAATTGTGCACCTCGTAGCTTCAGGCCTCGCCTTAGTTTCCACAGGCCTCAGTTTCTCCGTCTTGACAGCAGGGACAATAAAAATGACCTTGCGGGACTGACTCAGTGAATGGCCACAATGCTGGCACATAGTGGGTCCTCAGCACCACGTGGTCCGTGGCCCTCGGAGGCGCGAGACCTGCAGGATGCCGCCTGTCCCCACAACCCCTCAGATGCAGGCGGGCAGGCCGGGTGGGGAGGGCCGAGCAGCTCTGCACCGCAGCCACCTGCGCCACGGCCCGGGCGGAGGGCGCGCGCTCCCGGGCGCGGGGGGCGCGGCCGGCTGCCGGCGGCGGGAGGCGGCGGGGTCGGCGGGGCACGCACCCAGCGGGCGAGCGGGCGAGCAAGGAGTTAAGCCGGGCCGGAGGCAGCGCGCCTGTCAGACGCGAGCATGTGCAGTTTGCACCGCATCCGTACTATGGGTGAGTGCCGCCGCCGCCGCCGCCGCCGGGGGCTCGGTTCGGCCCGGGCTGCGGCGGCTGCAGCCCCCGGGCCCGCGCCGCGGCGGGGGCGCCCACACCGGCTGCGGGACTAGGCGCGGCGCGGGGGCGCGGGCGGCGGGGGAGGCACGGCCGGCAACTCGACGCGGGGGGAGCCGGAGCCCCGGGCGTGGGGGCGGGGAGCAGGCGGCGCAGGAGGGCGCCCCGAGTCCTGGCGCGGGAGGAGGAGCGGCAGCGAGCCCGGGAGACGGCGCTCCCGGCCGCACCTGCACCCGGCGGCCGGCCGGCCCTGCCCGGCCCTGCCCTGCCCTTGCCCGCAGCCTCGGCCCCGCACCGGTAGGTGCCCCCGAGGCCGGCGGAGAGGCCTTTTCGCCGCCCGTGGAGGTGGCCGCGCGGGGCGGGCAGCGCCGAGTGCGGCGGGGCCCGAGGATGGTGCGGTGATGGGGACCGCCGGGCTGCCGGGCTGGGGGTGCTGCTGGGTCCCTCTTCCTCTTTGCTTTCGGTTTCGAAGCGGCTGCCCCGGCTGGAGAGCGAGCCGCAGATTAGAAGGTGCGCCCGGGCTTGGATTCCCTGCGGGGGATGGGCGCACAAGGGGGCGTGTTGGGGAAGGGGTGCACATTGGCAACTTTCCCCGCCTGAAACAAAGGGGAGTCGGGGAGATGCGGGGTCGGGGGGAAGGGGCCAGCGGGGATCTCCCATCCGGAAGGTTGATGTCCCCCTTCCTCCGGGTGGAGAGCACCTCTGAGGCCGCCTTGGGAGCGCCGAGGGGGGCGCCAGTTTAAGTGGGAGCTAGGGAGCCAGGACCTGGGAGTGAGAAACACAGACCGACCCTCCTGAGTTTGAGGCCCAGGACTTTTCCTGAAGGGGATGGAACCATGCCAAGATGACCCTGCCACCTTGCATGGAAAAACTGGGTGATGGTAGACTGCACATCTGGGGTGTGTACTCTCTTCTCCAGCTCAGTGCCGTGGGGCCCGGCGGAGCCCCCCCCCCCTCCCGCCGCCACCAGCTCTCCATTTGCCCTCTCCCGTTCACCATCCTCGGTGGGAGATGCAGGGTTGAGATGGGCACCATTATAGCCCTGTTCATGGCAAGGGCAGGGAGACATTGGCCTCTTTCCCGGTGTCTTCTTTTCCCTCTTTCAATGCCTGGTCAGAAGCTGACCCCCTTTCCTTTCTTCCTGGGACTTTCTCCAAGGTTTCCTCGTGGATATGTTTGGTTGCCTCAGGTACAGAGCTTCCGGTAGTAGGTTGTACTGATGCCACTTCAGATTGTCTCTGGAGAAAGAGATCAGGACCCCAGGGAGCTTTGCCAGTGTAACCTTGGGGGCTCTGCTCGCAGATTCTCATGTGTTCTCAGCACCTGGTAACAAATGACCTGTTACTCTGACCTTTAGACTGGTTTAGACCACCTGGGTTTCTATCTCTGCTGTAACAGGAAGAAGGGTAAAGGTTAGGGCTGAAGGGCTTGCCCTGAGGGTAGTATACTGTTTTTCTTTATAGAGAACAAATGGGCCAGGATGCAGGTCGCTGGTGTCTCCAACCCGAGCTGGCTTGCATGTGACCTCTGGCTTCCATTCTGTGGCAGGACTTCCCATTGCCGTCCTTCCTCTTAAAAAGGACAGCCCTTTGAGAGTTAGGTTTTCCCCTGGTTGCAAGGCAGAACTTCATCTGCTTGCCTGTGGAGACAGAAGGCGCTGAAGGTAGGGGGGAGCTGGACTGTTGGGTGACTCGCCTGCCTGCTCCTATGAATGGGCTGCTGATACAGCGGTCGGGCCATGTTGCTCTGGAGACATGAAGGGGTGGGCTGGGAGGCCGTTTGGCCTTCTACCCCAAGGCTTTTACTTGGGGGTCAGAGATGGGTAACTGGGAGACAACAGGTCCTTGGAGGCCAGATAACAAGCTGATGTAATATTCACTTTGGCTACTCAAAGGCATCGGAGTTAAGGGAGGTTCCAGGACCAGTAAGGGGTAACAGGAGAAAATGAAGTCCCCTGAGCCCTAGATCTGTGACCCTGGAACTTGTGGCTGAAGTCAGGTGCAGGTGCTAGACCAGAGAACACCACCAGCTCACTCGTAGAGTACCTTTCCCCCTCTAAATGGGTAGAGTTGATGATTGCTCAGCAGCCACACTGGGTTTATCCCAAGCTATTTACCCAGAGCTGAGAGTAAGGGTCTGGAGGCCTGAGCTCTCCACCCCCAGTGGTGAGAGAAGGGCTTTTCTGTGGACTGTTCCTCAGATGTACTGAGAGTAAGATGGGAAAAGGATACTCTCCCAACTCCCTCTCTTAAAGCAATGAGGCATGAAGTTTTACATTTGTAAAGTGATTTAAGAGCCTTGGGTCCTTGAAGGATGTTAAATGAGTTAGGGAAACTTATACTATGTGTATTTCACTTGTATCAGATTTATATATTGTTTCTAAAGGGAAAGGTGTCATTTTGCAGGAAAGGGCTAGATTACAGCTTTTGTGATAGGGAAAGCTCAGTGTTGGTTTTTAAAAGTGTAGTGTTTAATCAGAAGGCACTTGCTGCGGCACACAGGCTGCAAGTGTTTTTCTGTCTGCCTCAGCTCTACAGATATCTTAGAGCTCCTTCCAAGTAGGGTTTTTTCCCGGTAGACAGTTTGCAGCCTGGACATCAGTGACAGTCACTTTCCAAGCTCTGAGAAGGGTCTCTGATGATGCTGGGGACTCTGATGTTACGAGACCTGGGTACAGGCAGTAAAGCGAAGCCGTTTGGTCTTATCAGAGGCCCTATCAGATCTGGCTGTCCTTGAGGGAAGGGAAATCTAACCCCACCCCTCCCCTCACAGCCTGGTCATTTTCAAATTTGTATCCCTTTACTTTCCTCCTACCTCTTCCCCTCACCCCCAATTTATAGACAAGAAGACTTAGGTTTTCTTTTTCTTTTCTCTCTCTCCTCTCTCTCTCCCTTTTTTTCTTTTATTGCAGGAACATTCCTTTTAAGGTGTGGATGATGTCTGACTTGGCAAACTCTCAGCTCCCTTTGTGGCAACACCTGGCTAAGGAGGGAATGTCAGAAGGGATGTCAGGAAGAAATACAGCCTTTCTGGCCAGGTCTTCCGCTTGCTATACCACCACCTCGCAGAAATCAGAGGCTTTTTATTTGAAAAGTAAAATGTAAAAAAAAAAAAGAAAAAGAAAAGTAAAATGTAAGCGGATTGCTGGGGAAAGGCTAGGAGGCAGCATTTTTGGTTATGGTTTCCCTTGAGGTAAACCGAGCCACAGTGAGAGTTATAACAGTGGATGTAGCATGTGTGAATGTCTGCATGCAGCAGGTGTTCCTTTCCTGAGATTTAACAGTGATTGAGACTCAAATACTAGAGAGTCCCTAATAAAATGAAGATGCACCCATGGAGTTCAGCTACCCCCGTGTTTGGTTTCAGATGCATATGTGCCTCAGGCTTTGCACTGTGGGATGCTCCATGCTGTGGTGATTTAAGGAAAAGGAAGTGGCTTTCACCGCTGCAACTCACATCCCTGGATAGAGTGGAAGCTAAATATGTCTGGTCTTGTTCCCAGATAAAAAGAAGGGCTTGAAAAAAAATTAAATTAAAAAAAAAAAAAAGAAGGGCTTGCTCCCTTCCCTGTGCTCACACCCATCCTGCAGGTGCAGGCGCCCATTCTCCTCCTCCTAAGGGTCCTCAATATTCACTTTAACATCAATTCTCCTATGTATAAGTTTAGTGGGGTTGAAGCAGAGTCGTATTGGTCCTCTGCTCTTTGAAAGGATGGTTCTGCAAGGTAACTTTCTACCCTCCTCTGATGTTGGTGCTTCTGTCTTTGGGGTTGGTCACAGTCCTGTCTGGCAGTGTGAGGAGTAACGAAAGTCATTGCCAGTTTCTGTTTCTGAAGAGCCAGCTGCCCATTATCCTTCACTCTGCTGACTCCCCAACAGAGAGCTTGATATCCTTTCAGGGCTCTTGGCTCTAATGTGACTGGTATTGTAGAAGGGACAGCATCCTTGAAATTAGGGCCAACAGTATACAGACAGGACTTGGGTCTCACATTGCTCCTTCTTGCTGCTCCATCCTTAAGAAGCATACGGTTAAAAAAAAAAAAAAAAGGGACTAGCATTGTCAAATCCCAAACTCATGTAGGGAGATCTAATAGATTGGTGTGTGTGAGGGGGAGCATAATCTGAGAGCATTTTCTGCCATTCCTTTCTATTTCGGAAGCCCCACGTTCAGAATACACTGGATTAGCCATTTCTGACCGCTTCCGCAGTTGGGCTTGAATGATAAATGCTTTCTAGCTGGTTCATTCATTTACTGTTTCCTTTCAGTTTTTAAGAGGCACCCCATCACATGAGTTTCTGGAATGGTCCGTTTCCATCAGAAAGGTCACTCACCCTGAGTTTTCGTTAAGGCCTCGATACCAGCCCTGAGGATCTAGGGATGCCAGCCAAGAAGGAGATTGAAGAGCCACAAAGAGAGGATTCTTTTCTGGACCTCTGAGGGGTGATTCATGCTTCGAGATAAAATGTGCTTCCTGGGCTCCATGGTTTCAGTGCTGGCATGGTCGGTGGAAGGGCAGGCCCTGGTGCAGCCAGAAGCCCACCTTATAGACAATAATCACTGTACTTTGGAGCAATGGTAGGGACCTATTTTTAGCCTACTGCCGAACCCTACGTTTTTTTGTTTTTTTTTTTTATAGCCATCCTTGGCCAGATCCCATTGTAGTCTGTAGGTTCCCCCTCCTTCTCATTCCCAGTCCAAGAAGCCTTTGGAAAGCCATGAATAAGGCAGCCAGGGCACTGGTCTTACTTTCAGCTTCTTCTTAAAACAAAAGTGGATGAGAAATATTGTCAGCACTGGGTGACACAAGGAGCAGCTCCAGATTTTTGTTTCATGACTGTGTTTTTGCCTGCGATGAACAAGGGGATGACTTTCTTACACTGACTTATTGGGTGCCTTAGAGCTTTCATACAGCCTGCACAGTTTCTAGCACATGGTGAGTACTCGTTAAATCATCAGCTGTGGTACTTGGATGTGATCAGATACTCAGATTTCTAGGTCATTGGGCATCATTTCTGCAGGAGCCGATGGTTGGCAAAGGCCTCCAGAATCAGGAAATCTTGGATCCTCCCTGATTCACTTGTGTGACCTTGGACAGCTGATTTCAGCCCTCGGAGCCTTAATTCCACAAATGGAGCTTTGGCTGGCTTCAGTGATCATAACAATGATAACAGTGACAGCCATCATTTATTAAAGACTTCCTGTATGCCAGGCATTGGGCTAAGCACTTGACATATGTTCTCTTTCTCTCCCAGCAATGAGATAGCTGCTATTAATTATCCCCATTTTAAAGCTGGAAAAACTGAGGTTCTGAAAGATAAGGTGATTGCATATGTCGCATGGCTAGCAAGTGTCCAACCTGAGATTTGAACTGAGATCTGTCTGATTCGGCTGTGTTCTATAACCTTGGGCCAGGGGATGGAACAGATGTTGAGGAGAAGGTAAACGTGGAGAGAGTGTTAGTAAGATATAAGAAAGAGAAAGAGAGCTGATGTGGATGAAACACAGCTAGTTAAGAGGAGATGGAAGTACAGATTCTTATTTGGAAAACAACATCCCAATGAAGAGAGAGAGGTTGGTACCCTGCACTGAGGAAGTAGACCAGATGGCCTGGGAGTTACTATAAGGGGAACAGACTTTCTGCTTGGCATAGGAATGTATCTCATAAACCCCATTTCATTTTGACGCCAAAATTTTTCTCTCACTGAACAGACTCTCTGGGCAGCACTTTTCTTTCTGTCACTCTACTGCCACTAGTCATAATGGCTTATCTTTGCAGATTCTTGACTCTACACCTTATCCTCCAACCTAGTTTCTGCTCATTATTATAGTCCAGGTGTAGAGACCTGATTCTGACTCTGGGGTCCCAGGAACACTCTGCAAAGGGTACCAAGCATTGGACTATCCTTTTCTTCTGAGAAAGTATTTGTGGCCACTGAATACTGCCTTCAAAGTAACCAGCTAGTTCATTGAGATGATTCTCATAATTTTCATCCTTATTTTTTCCAGGCAAGTTAACTCTAAGGCACTTCTGCCATTTTGAGGTGTTTGTGGAAGATGAATGAAGGTTGAGGTGGTGGCCTGGGGAGGTAAGCCGACCCTGCTTTGAGAGTTAGTGTGATGGGTATAATGGAGCATCATTCTAGGGGAGCAGCGAGATTTGGGTTCCCTCAGCTCAGTGACTCTGGCCATGTGACATGAGTGCTTTGGCCTTTCATTTCCTTATATGTAAGATGAGAACATTGAAAGAGAGGTTCTGTAATATCTCCTCCAGCAATAATGCTGGCTGACCTAGCAGAGTCTGGATGATTTTGTCCTTTCTCAGGGAATAATTGAGCTGGTCTAGAATTATAGGAAGTCACAGCTGGGAGGACAGAGGTGGGGTTGAAGGGGAAAGAAGCCAAACTGGGAATTAAGGACAAAGTCAGAGTGGCAGTAAGTCCCTTCTTGTGAAGGGGAACGGGATCAGGCCATTCCTCCTTTGTTTAAGTGAGGCAGCTGAGAGGTGGCATCTGTTTACCTTGTAAGCACCATCTCCTAACTGGCGAGGAGCATCCCTTGTACCTTGTCTTAAAACTTAAACTTCACTTCCTTCATCCTCCAGCTGTCCCCAACTGAAGGCAGCAGGGAAGTTGTTTATTGGTTTATGTTTTACATTCTGCACTTGGATTTAGCAGACTCCAGGGCTTGGTTTAACCCAGTTTTCAGCCCCACCCCCCACCCCGCCCACCCAGGGCTCCAGGACCTGGGGACTTTGGCGGATACTTTCCTGGAGACCAGTGTTAATGAGAACATGCCTCCTCTTGCTGCCCTCACTCTCCCGGGGAGGCTCAGCCTAGGAACTCAGGGAGGTACAGCTTTTCTGTTCATGGGATTGGGTCATCTCAGTTTCTCTTCAAACAAAGCGATTTGCCCAAGGACCCTTGGATTCTGCTGTCTGTCGGTACATCATTGATTTTCATTCCATTGTATTCAAGGTTGAGGAGCAAGTGAATTCCCACTGAATCCACCAAACCAATCTTTTCTGGCGCTGCCTGCCTTACTTTTCCTTTTAGTCCTTCTTGCCCTTAAACCAGTGATTTCCAGGGGTGGTTACCAAACCACTGGGAGTATGAGAGATGATTTTAGTTAGCATGGGGACAAAACATTTCATTGTAGTAGCTACATTTCTAATAAGTATAAAGAAACAAGACTCATTGGGTTGCACTCATAAAGTGATTTAATTTTGTCTTCCACTATCTCCTTATACTTATTCAGTGGGATTCATTCTTTCCCTGCCCTGGGATGAAAAGCAGGCCCCATAACTGTTTGGGTGATTCTTAGGTAGTAGAAGGTCCTGTAGTCTCTTTAAGTCACAAAACATAGTCTCAATTCAGTACTTAATCTGTCCTTTGTCACTGGACTGGGAGGGACAGGAAACGGCTTCCTTGGCCAGCGCTGTTGTCTGCAGGTTTCCAGCTTCCTGGGCCTAGCAGGTATTTGATGCTGATTCTCTCTTGTGGCCATGTTCATGGCTTTCTCAGAGACTCCTCCCCTACCAGTTGCTTGGGATCATTCACTTCCAATTGTCTTGAGAAGAGCAAATTATCCTCTACTTTAGATCATTGTTCTTTCATCAGCCCCTAAAACCCAGTGATTTACCTCCAGTCTCTTCCAGCTAAGGCCCTGCAGTCTGTCTGAGTGGCCCTCTTGGACAAGACCTGTTCTGGTCTCCTGCCAGCCTTCTCTTGCATGTGGCTCCATTAGCCAGAGGAAACAATCATGCGTCCTTTGGTGCAGTGAACCTGGGAACGCAGGCTGACCAAGGCAACTCAGCCGTCTGCCTTGGCTCCTTTGATAGCAGATGGCCAGTCTGTGTCTCCCACCTTGGGTGCCTCAGGTGGGGGGCAGATGCTGGTCCTGTGCCAGTCAGATGCCAGTCAGATGTCCTCCCAGCTGCAGGGTCAGACATCAAGTTTCCAGAGCCATCCCGTTGAAGCCCCTCTCACCGGCTTGGCAGTGTCAGACCTGTTATCCTCAGTGCCTTAGTTAGGACTTTTGATTTAACCTCCAGATAAATGTTTATCAAAACCATAACTGTCACAAGAAGCTCCTGATGTCATGAATACTATTGCTCAGGATAAAGCTACAGTATATATTTAAAAACTTCAGTGTAAAGGTTAACAATGGCTAACACTTAGCTGAGTACTCATAATGCCAGGTACTGTTTTCAATCCCATAAACATGCTCTTCCATTTAACCCTCATGGAGGAGATACTTTTATGACTTCCATCCTACAAAGGAGTAAACTGAGCAAAAAGAGTTTGAGCAGCTTGTTCAAGGTCATACAGTTGGCATCAGAGCCCGGATTCTGATGGAAAGAATCTGAGCCCAGAGCATGCTCTTTTAACCCACTCCACATTGTCTCTGTCCACAAGGGTGGTGGGTGGCTGTAAGTCATCAGGTGGAAAGTAGGTGGTTGGCAAATGCTGCCTTAAGGACGTAACTGTAGGATCTTCAGGCTGGCGTTCAAGCTCTCCATGCATTGGCTTTCTGTGGTTCCTTCTATGCCCTTTACAGGAGCCTCACCCCGTTGTCTGATGATCCTGCAAGGCACACGCCCTGCCCCATATATTGTTTCTCTTCCCAGAGGGCCCTCCTCTGCTTTTCTGCCTCCCCAGTTCAAAGTCCTTTTTCAATGTCAGACCTCATCTTTGCTGTAAAGGTGTTTTTGACCAAAACCTCTTGGGCTGGGATCTCCTACTCCTCCTAGAATTTCGTTACTATGTTCGTGATTATTATGTGCTTTTCTGCAGAGAGCAGTGAAGGGCGGTTAGCAAACCCAGATTTTGATCTATGCGATTAACTGCCTGTTTGCTAACTTACGCAAGATCGCAGACCCCTCCAAACCTTAGTTTCAATATTTTTTTTCTCCAAGTTTTTACTTAAATGCCCATTAGTGAACATACAGTGTAATATTAGTTTCAGGTGTAGAATTTAGTGACTTATCACTTACATGCGACACCCAGCACTCATCACCCATTTACCCTTCCCCCTGCCTCTCCTCCAGTAACGATTTCAACATTTATTTCAATGATTTCAACATTTATTTCAATGTTTAGAAAGCGTGAGTGAGGATTAGCTCCCTTCAGTTTTCAGTATACCAGGATTTATGTTTATCTTCTTGTCTCCACTAATGTCTAAGCTCTTGAGGGCTGGAACTTGTGTCTTGCCTATCTTCTGCCTCCCAGGACTCTGCACAAGGTTTTTACAAACAAGATGGATTGACTGTTAGTTGGCTGACTGTTCGGAAATGCCGCTGTAAGTCTGCCCTGAACTTGACTAACTTTTACAAATCACTTTTTTCTGGGTGATCACTAGTGAGGGCTTTGCAGTTTTCCTTTCCACATAAGTTTTTTTTTTTAAGATTATATTTATTTATTCATGAGACACACACACACACACACACAGAGAGAGAGAGAGAGAGGGAGAGAGAGAGAGAGAGAGAGAGAGAGAGAGAGAGAGGAGGCAGGTACGTAGTTCAGAGGGAAAGCAGGAGCCTCACAGGGAGCCCGATGTGGGACTCCATCCCCAGACACTAGGATCATGCCCTGAGCTGCCGAAGGCAGAGGCTCAACTGCTGAGCCACCCAGGTGTCCCAAGTTTTAACAAAAGTTTAGGTCCAATCTGCTAGCCTTATTATCTTTGAGAGATCTAATGTAATGCTGTTAAGGCCCACACACCTTTATCTGCAATTTCAAAATCCAAAACATTCTACAACCGAAAACTTTTCTTTAACTCACGTAATGACAAAACCTAATCCAGACTTAGCTGCTATGCAGAGTGTGACTATTCATAGGTCTGACTGCAGAAATGTTAATGTGTTAAATTGAGTGTGCTGCCTCAGACCCTGCTGGGGGGGGGATTATGTAATCTACGGGATGTGTTCTGCATCACCTCTTAAAAATATCTAAGAAATTCTGAATTTGGGAAAGGGATTTTGGTGTTGGGTGGTATTTGTCTACAGAGGTGCCATTGGCATTGCGAGTGGGACTAGCCTTTGTTAAGCAGGATGCATCTAATATCAGAGAACCTCACATTGCCCTTGCCTCATTGGCCTTGCCCTAATCCCAGCTCTGATTGCAACATGACAGCTCATGCCTTCGTGTACCAATTTGATTTTTTAGAAATATTGCATTACGAGATTGTTTATCTTGATTTGTGGCGCCTCCTTAAAGTTTGTGCCGCTCCTGCCTCACCTTCCTTACCTAGCCCCAGCCTTGCATGACTCCTGAACCAATAAGGCTTTCTTCTTCCCACTTCCCTGTTTCTGGGATGAACTGGTGTGTCCTCAGAGTGGGAGCTACCTGCTGGATATTCTGCAGTTCTGTTCAACGTGTGGGGCCCTGTTGGCTCCTTGGCTGAATCAGTTCTGCATCTTGTAAATAATGCCTGGAGGCATTTCCTACATCTGGGTGTTTCTTTGGAGCCCAAGGGAGCCTGGTTCGTTTACTTCCTTCTAGGAAGTGATGTAGCTACTCATGTGAGAGTCAATCTGCTTGATAACCCCACAGCTGCTTTGATCTGACATTTTATTTATTTAAGATTTTTTCTTTTTTTTATTTAAGATTTTATTTATATATTCATGAGAGACAGAGAGAGAGAGAGACAGAGACAGAGATAGAGACACAGGCAGAGGGAGAAGCAGGCTCCATGCAGGGACATGGGACTTGATCCCTGGACCCCAGGATCACACCCTGCGTTGAAGGAGGCGCTAAACTGCTGAGCCACCTGGGCTGCCCTGCCTGACATTTTAAAATTAAAAAAATATATATGTATGTACAGATGCTCCTGGGGAAACATGAAAACAATAGAAAAATGTATGATAATGGAATCTAAAGTGTTCTATTGTGTGTTTTTTAAAAAAGTAATCTCTATGCCCAATGTGGAACTTGAACTCATGACCCTGAGATCAAGAGTTGTGTGCTTTACCAACTGAGCCAGCCAGGCACCCCTCCATTGTGTTTTATTCATCCTTTGATGAGGAAACAGAGGTTGCAAGTGTTTGTAGAAGAACCAGGCTCCGAAGTCTTGTTCTGAACCTTCCACTGGCACTCCAAGCTGGCAGGCTTCTCTCTTCCTTTCTTTCCAGGCCCTTCCCTCCCAGACTGAAGAGAACTCATGAATCAGTTGGCTATCCTGTCTTGACTGAAAGATACCTTTAAAAAAATGTTTTTTTTCAGCCCTTTGTCCTTATTTGGCAGTAATGGGCATGCTCATGGAAATTCAGGGCACCTTTCTCCCGCCATTAAGTAACTATCCTCTCAGAATCTGAGCCCTAAGTATTCTGGCCTGCCTTTTAACCTAGTGGAGGTCCTCTGAGATCATTTCTCTATCCCTATTCCTGTCTGTGATTCCTCACGATATAGCATTTTCCATAAATATCCGTAAGCATCCTCTTACATACTGTTTACTCATCTTCTCATCCACTAAGAAGATATTCCCCAGACCTAGCTTGGCACCTATTTCTTTGACTTCTTCTAAACACATCTTTGCCTCCAGACATTGGACCGTTTATCATTTCCCTGATCCCTATGGATGACATGAGGTCTTCTACCTATCATCATTATGCTGGAAAACGCTGAGATATAGTATAATTTAAATTAATCTTGGAGATGAAATTTCCCAAAGGTGTCCAATTTAATAGTTTTCTTACACCTCATAGGTTGAACCACATTGTCTGTACACCCATCATTCAGGAGCCTCATGCTGATATCCATAACAGACCACTGAATTTCTTCCGTGGGATTGATCTTTGGAAGCCCTCCTAATCCTGTTCACCCCTTGATTCCCCTTGACACTGCAATTTCTCTTGATTCTAGGGGCACATGATCTGGAATGGTGCCCCCTTTTTACCTAACTATTTGTAATGCCTCCTGATTATGCTACATAAAATTCCTAAGTAATATGACCTACATATGTACATGTTTCAAAAAATCAATATAATGCCCTAACTGTAACATAAAATAGAAAGGAAAGGTTACTTATAATACAATATCGTGTGTTCTAGTATGTAATTGCTTGGGCATGACTACACAGAAAACAGAAGGAAGAAGTCAGATGCTTGAACCTGTACATAGAATCACTGAGAACATGAAAGTCACAAATACCCACAGGATACAGGTGTGTGTGTGGGTGACTCTGATACCAGAGAGCACTGCTGAGGTTGACGTGATTATCCCAGATGATCAACCACTCTTGGTAAAGTTCCAAAGGATATGAAATATAGTATCCCCTCGAATTACACTATGAAGGTATTCCCAGACAATTCACTATATGTTAAAACCATGCAAAATGTTCTGTGATTATTTCAGAAAGGGAGTTTGGTTCTAGATGTAGATGATTATAAATGGGCTTTTCACTTCTGTGAATATCCAGTGGGATGTTCTAACATCATGTGGGAGAATTTGTTTGTGGACCATGGTGGGAATTCCAGGTCCTCACCTCTGAGTACCTATAAGCACTCCCATCCACCATGGTGCTGACAGAGGGTCCCTCCAACCCTAGGGTGGCCCCATTGAGAACTACTAGTCTGGAATCTTGGAAGTAGGACCAGCACCAGGACCAGGAACCGGAGACCTATCTGTGTTCCAGGTCTGGGCTATAGTACCTCACTACTTGCATGACCTTAACTTCAGATGCCTGGCTCTCTGTGAAGGGGGTTATGATGCTGCATGTGTCCTGCTGGCATTTGGGATTGTGGCTCACTGTGCTCTCCACCACAGCCAGAGCATCCATGTGTACCCCACAACATAGTTCCTATCTATAAGTGTTCCCTTGCTGTGGCTTTTTTCTTAGCATTTAAACCTCCTTAGGTCTCTATCTATCTAGGAAAGAGGGAAGATGGCAGGGAGAAAGGACACCCCCTCATTGCTGCTTCTCCAGCAGCTTTTCTATCTCCATCCCTTCACAGGCAAACTTCTCAAAAGAGTTATCCTCAAGGGTCATCAGGACACACTGTCTCAGTCACCTCTTGTGGGGGCTCCTCCTTACTGAATGGCCCCCAGTGACCTCTGTGCTGCTAAGTCTCTCCAGCCCCTATCTTTTTTTTTTTTTTAAAGATTTTATTTATTTTAGAGAGAGAGAACAGAGAGCACAAGCAGGGAGTTGGAGGGAAGAGAGGCAGAGGGAGAAGCAGACTCCCTACCAAGTGGGGAGCCCGATGCAGGACTAGATCCCAGGACCCTAAGATCGTGACCTGAGCCGAGGGCAGATGCTTAACTGATTGAGCCACCCAGGTGCCCCCTCCAGCCCCTATTTGACTTGCCTCTGCAGTTGACCATGACCCCTGACACTCCCTAGCCCCCTCCTTGCTGGGGGTCCTCCTGCCTTCTTGGCCCTTTCTCAATGCCCTGTCCTCAGCCAGCCCCGATACCACCCCCCTCCCCTTCTCCCCAGCAGGTTCCCCTCTTTATTGCTTTATCCACCTGGTGGCCCAGACCTCCCTCCGGCCAGAGTCTGTGAGCAGCTCAGACTTGGAGCATCTGAAAGGCAGCTTGTAGTGGGTTGTCTCTTCCCCTGTCCCTGTATCCTCTTCTCTCAGAGAATGACATGCTGTTGCCCAAGTCAGAAGTCTGGGTGTCACCCTTGAATCCTCCCTCCCTCTGACCCCCTCCCCAGAAAGCCCTGCCAAGTCCCGTCAGTCCTGCTTGCTTTATTTATTTTTGTGAGAGACAGAATGCAAGGTGGGCGAGGAGTGGGAGAGGGAGAAAGAAGCTTAAGTAGGCTGGTTGCATGCTCAGTGAGGAGCCCGATGCAGGGCTCTATCTCATCACCCTGAGGTCATGACCTGAGCCAAAGAAATCAAGAGTTGGACGTTTAACCACCTGAACCACCCAGGAGCCCCTAGTCCTGCTTTCTTAATAGCTCTTGAGTCTTAATTTGAGTTGCCTGCTTGACTCTTGTCAGCATTCAGGACTGCAACCTATACTTACTGTTTGGGCTGGTTTAAGATCTTTAGAGGCCGTCAGAACTGATGGGTTTATGGTCCTATAAATAATTAAACATAAATTAATGTAATTCTAAGTTACAAGATAGAGTCATGTTTTCAGAAACAGCAAAATTTATTGGTTCCCTGAAGCCACAAGAGCTTCTTTCTGACTCTAATTTTCTCTCCTTTTAAATAATTTTCTTTGGTGCCCCATCATGGCCAGAACCCTAAGCATCTATGTACAGGCTGGTTGGGCAATCCAGGGCCACAGAGAATGGCAGCTTCCTGTGGTCCAGGTGGAGCCTTTGCCTCAATGGGCTTTGCATGTTCCTGGTGGCACAACACAGATTATGAGTAATTGGCTATTGAAGATGGGAATGAATTCATGAATAATGAGATGAACTTAAAAAGGCTCATTTGAGTGAAAAGCACTGTGAGAGGGTACGTTACTATTGCTACTCATTTTCTGGTGTTTGATGTTACAGTAGAATTTTCAAAATTTTATATTTCCAGTGTTTTAAAAACAACCGCCCCACTCTTGTGCTTAAGCTTTCATACTCTAGCCTCCTTAGCACTGAGTAGTCTGCACATAAAAGATGCATATGAGGACTTCTGAATTAATAAATGAATTTGTACAATGTGATGGTTTGCTTGATTCCCTTTAGCCCACAGGGAGGCTGCTTAAAGAGATTGTGTCAACTGTGTGTTGTGACCACACCCAATGGCAACAGGCAGGGCACCTGGGGAGGGAGGCTGTACCCAGGGTGTTTGTGGTAGGAGTGAAGTTTACTTCATAGTCAGGTGGTGGTGAGGGAAGTGGGGGGTGGGAAATGGGGTGCACACCCTAGGAAGTCTGCATATCTCCAAAGGGAGGAATAGGGCCTAAAGGCCTGAAGTCAAGCTGTATGAATAGGACTAGCTACAAAATTTGGCGGGGGGGGGGGGGGGGGGGGGGGGGGGGATATATCATATAACACCTAGGAGACTTGGCTTAACAAATATAACCGACTAGTTCTGATGGCCTTGTGGACAAAAGAGATCTCAAAATATCTCCAGAAAATATTAACTACATATAATAAGAATAATAAGAATAATAAGAATTATTATTAATAATTCTTATTAATAATTAATTATTATTTATTAATAACATTAATATTGATTTAATATTTAAATTTAATATTAATTAATATTAATTTAATATTTAAATAATAATTATTATTAATTAATAATATCAATATTAATTTAATATTAATATTAATATTAATAATTCTTATTAATAATAAGAATAATAAGAATACACCCAAAAGGTTAATCAGTCTTATTCTCTGGTATTAATAGGGAGGCCTCCTAGAAGATTGCTGATCATGGGGAGAGGAAAGAGTAACCTGATGGAGACCTAAGAACAGGGGAAGTCAAAACTGGGAAAGGAAATATGTCCACGTGTATTATTTTGGCAAAGCTAGAATTTTTTGTGCTCAATACAGATGTGTGATGACCAGTGTCCTCCCTGGATTCACCCTCTATGTCTGCTGCACCCCTGCCCCACACCCTGCCTGGTGGAAGGGGCCCCTCTGGTTGTTGTTTTTTCCTCCAAACTTTTTATTTAGAAGTCATTTCAAACTTACAGAAAAGCTGCAGAATACTATTACAGAATAGTACAAAACACCCATATACTCTATCCAGATTCAGTCTTTTTGACATTTGGTCCCATTTATGTTCCTCTCTCTCTCTCAAGTTTTTTCTGGACTGTTTAAGAGAAAGTTGCCTACATCATGGCCCTTTATTTGTAAACCCTTCAGTGAGGATTTTCTAAGGATAAGAATGTCGTTTTATATAACTTTCAGCAAATTGAACGTTGAGACGATACTTTAACCTGCTAGCAGTATTCCAGTTTTGTTAACTGACTTAATAATGTCCTTTATGGCTCCACCCTCTGACCTCCCCATGATCCCTGCCAGTACACCATCTGGTCTGGAATCCCATACTGCATTTAGTTGTCGTGTCCCTTTCGTCCCCTTGCCATCTAGAATGATTCCTGAGCCTGTCTTTGTCTTTTAGGACATTGACATTTTTGAAGAATATAGCCTTCTCCTCCCCCTTTAAAAAAAAAGGAATATTTTTCCCTTTGGATTTGGTCTGACGTTGCCTCATGTTCAGACTCTGGGTTACATGATCCTGACTGGGATTTCCGTGAGTGGTGTTGTGTCCTTTTCAGCATATTACAACCTGAGGCGCTGGGTGGCCATTCGCCCCTTACATGTGATGTTACATTTGAGCTGTTGGCCAAGGTGTTATCCAATTCCTTCACTGTGTGTTTATTCATTTTTCCTTGCTACTAGTAAGCACTCTGTGGGGAGACATCCTAAGACCTCATGAATATCCTGCTCATCAACATTTTGCTTCTAGATTTACCAGCCAGACCCTCTGGGTTTTCAGGTATTTCTGGATCCTATGCAAGTAGTAGGAGTTTAAAGGTGTCTGGGACCAGACCAAGTGACCCAATTACGGCCTCGCCCAGGTGTCCAGGTGCCTGGGGTCCAGCCCGGTGAGTAACTGCATTTCCATAATAATCTGCCTCTTTTACTCCCACCAGGAGGAGCAGCTCCTTCCTCATTCACTTAACTGATACATAAGCAAGCGGATTCTTGCAAAAACTTCTCTGCTTTACTTGGACACAGTGGGGCATAAAAAAGAAGGCTCGTGCCCTCTTGGTATCGTTAAGGAGCCTACGATAGAGTCGGGATACCAAACTTGGACCCACTGAAAGGTAAAGGGCAGATAAGTTGTCGACGCTGTGACCCCACTGGGCAGTTCAACCAGAGCTGTTCCATGTCCCTGGAGAATCAGGTGCCCTTAGAAGTTTGGAGAAGAGGGATGAGTGAGTTAAGGGGAATGCAGCGACCTTTCTTTGATGAAGGTCGTCTTTGGGCACCCAAGAACAGGCAAATATGGGTAAACGGAGGAGGGATGAGGGCACTCCAGGAGGGGAGCTGTGTGCACAGAAGTGGGGGGATGGGGTGTGGGTGGTGTGATTCTGGTGTGATGAATTACCAGCCGGCCTGGGTAGGGCTAAGAGTTGACGCAGTAGGCAGGACCTACTCTGTAACCAAATCTTACTGAGCTCCTACCTCATGCCAGGCATTTTAAAAGGGAGCTTTTCCAGCTCTCAAAATAATACATATTCAGTATAGGAAGTTTAGAAAAACAGACATATAAAAAGAAAAATTCTAATGAGATTATTCTTTCATCCAGAGATAACTGGTTCACTGTGGTGTATTTCCTTCACTTGTTAGGTCTTTAACATTCCTCTGATATCAGACTTGTTTTGGTTCATGGATCCAGTAGCCCTTCTGATCCTTCAGAGGATAGTAATTGTACTTTTAAAAATGTTTCATTCTGTCGACTTTATTTTGTTTTCTACCTATAACTTCTGTTCTCAAATTTAGTGCTGCTTTGGTGGTTTTGGTTTTTGTCAAATATTTAGTGAGTCTTGGTCATGTGTTCCTCTCTTTGTATTGTGAGGTTTTTTTCTTTTAAAGATTTTATTTATTTATTCATGAGAGAGGCAGAGACACAGGCAGAGGGGGAGCCTGACGTAGGACTCGATCCCGGGTCTCCAGGACCAGGCCCTGGGCTGAAGGCAGCGCTAAACCGCTGAACCACCCAGGCTGCCCTGTATTGTGAGGTTTTTCAATCACGGCTCTGTGAACCCCAATTCTGTGCCAATCTCCGGTTGTGGACAGGGAAGTGGGATGTGCCTACTAGGGACTGCTGTCTAGATGTCACCTTTGCCTCCCTGCCCCAGTGTCCAGGGTACAGCATGGGTGGGAGGGTGAGTAGGGGCCCACTTGCCCGGCTGCTCCAGATCCAATCACTAACCACTCCAGGCTTCTTGTGGCTGCACCCCCACCCCAGCCCAACATCCTGGCATAGAACCCTCAGCCACACTTGCTTGGGTTCAGATGCTAACCCGGCACTTATTAGTACTATGACTTTGGGAAAGCTGTGTAACTCTGGGTCTTATAAAGTGAGGCTAATAGTCTGTATGTCAAGGATTTTTGTGAAGGTTACATGAAATCATACATGTAAAGTTCTTAGACTAGTGTCTGTCATGGATATGTGCTGTATGAGTGCCAGTTACTGTTATTATTGTTATTACTTATTTTCATGGTTTTACTTTGGGCGGGTTGTGATTTCTCTATCAGTTTCTTCCCTTTTACTTTCCATCTGCAGGGATCCCATATCATTCCTTCTTGTTTTCTGGTGCTGTAATGGATTTATTCTTCCTAGAAAATGTCTCTTTCATCATGTTCTTGGGCCTTGGGGGAGACAGGCACATGCCCCGGCCTTGCTGTCTTGATACAGTCATGCATTTACTTCAAGTGCTTTTTCTCTGAGGATATGCGATTGTGTTATTGTTACCCATAATACATACTTCGGGGCATCCGGGCCAGGGCAGGACTCGCCACCAGGTCTGGGTTACCGGATGCTGACTCTGGCCTGTGCAGGACCAGGAGGGGATGACTTCTCAGCCTTCCTCAAGCTAGTCTGAGGCTGTTCTAATGAACGTAATGGTTCCTCTGTTTCCTTTGTCAAAAGGAATGTTAATTATTTTCAGCAGTCTAATTACGTGGCTAATGAGAGACTGACTGCGATAACATCCCTTTAATTACTCTTGCCTAACTGCTGTTTGGAGCCATTATTTTGAAAGTGTTGCAAGAGTTGGTGCTTTCACAGTAGATGGAGCTGTCCAGCGAGAGCCTGAGTGAGGGGCTGGGGCTACTGAGCTCAAGCTCAAGGTGGAAGTGCCTGGCTGCCTTCAGTGCCCAGCCCAGTGGTTGAGGGCCTTCCCTCTGGGCCATTATTTAAGTGAAAGGGGCATTCGGATTGGGTCCTATGTTGAGCAGACCAGATGGAGACCGTCACAGCTCCTTCAGAGCACCTCATTCCCTCACCTTTCAGGCTCTGCTTGGCCAGGCCGCCTCACTCAGGGAGGACCTGCACCTTGCCGCTTCGCCTGTTCAGCACTTGGATATTGAGTCCCTACTGTATGTTTTATCCAGGACATGGGGATGCGAAGATAAGGAACTCATGGTTTGTATAGCCTTCTAGAACAAAATTTTATCATGCCCTTCCCTTCTTTGCCCAGGAGAAATGCCTTATGTCTGTGTTCTGACCCCTACCACCTTCTCAGATTTGTCTTCTGTATTTGGCTTTCCTGTGGTTTTGCTGTGATGTCTTTCAGTAATGGTGCCTTCATGGGCAGACCCTTGGAGGCAGCTCTTCCAAGCCCCTGGGTGGACTTGAGTAGGCTGGGAGGGGAGGCTCACATAAGACTTCCACCATGAGAACCCATTGCCAACTGTAGGTGGCTCATTGCCCTGGGTAAATGAAGGTCCCTACATCTCCATCTCTCATGACTGGTGTAAGAGAAAAAAGTGCTGGTGAAAACTCTTGGCCCTCCCATTTTCTAGTTGTCATTTAACTTCTTTTGAGCTTTGCTTGCCTCCTGAGGAAATCCAAGTTAATGTCTGCCTCACTGACTTGTGGAGGGGGATCGAGGTGATGGCCTGTGTGGAAGCTGCCTGGCTTACAAGAGGTATCTAATAAATGGTCTGGACTTTTTAAACAACTCCAGGCAGCACCCCTAAACTGAGTTATGGCCAAAGACCCAGTGCTGACCTCATTCACCATGAGCCCTATCTTGGCTCTTGGATAAAAGTCACTGTTCAGGCACTGGACAGAGACTTTCATGGAACAAGGGTTCATGGTTCCCCTGGGCTCCATCTCACCATGGTTAACTAGGCCTGAGCCTGAGGAAGAGAGGAAGGGCAGGGGGTGTCCATTCAGAAGAAAAGGATTTTCAAGAGCAAGAAAATGTAGCTGAATTTTAGGTCTGTGTATTTGGCAGCCTTCTGGTTACCCTGGGTAAGCTCTAAAGTAGTGCAATTCAATAGAATTTTATTTGATGATGGAAATGCTTTATATCTGCACTGTCCAGTATGGTAGACACTAGCCACATGTCGCTACTGAACACTTGAAATGTGGCTAGTATACAATGAGGGATGGAATTTTTTGAATTTTAGTTTTATTTAAATTTAGCATGGAGCACAGCATGACCCAACACAGGGTCCAGCATGGAGCCCAACACATGGCCAAAACTCATGACCCTGAGATCAAGACCTGAGCTGAGATCAAGTTGGATGCTTAGCTAAGTCACCAGGCACCCCTAAAATTGAAATTTAAATAGCCACATGTAGCTAGTGTCTATCAAACTGGACAGTGCTGTTCTGTAATTTGTAGAAAAACAAGGTAGGTGTGTACTAGTTCTTGGCTTAGACTTTTCCTCCAGGGTTTTCTAGTTTTCACATGTCCTCTTCCTAGAAGATTGTCAAGGTTGTTAGGTTGCTGGCAAGGGTCACATGAATCAAGGAGAAATAACAAAGTCTGAACAGTGTCCGGAAGGGAGACTTGGAGCCTCCAAAGCTATATACATCCTGCTGAGGTGGACACACCTTGCAAGGCATCCGACTTCTCTTATTCTCAGCTCTGACCCTCACTGTCTGCAAGAGCAGAGCCACTGGTGTGCATGGCAACAGTGGTGGGCAGGTGGTGCTCAGGTATGTGATTCTTATGCCAAAGAGGTATGGTCCAAATGGGGGGCAATCACATGTGTTAGGATTTTCTTGATTCCAAATGACAGAAGCCTTAACAAGCTAGCTGGAGTTAAAAAGGAATAGTGACTTCCTTGTTAAAGTGAAGCACTCAGGCCAGAGAAGGCCTAGTAAAGTTACTTAAATTCTTTGGATGAGAAGCAGATGGAAATGTCAGGCCATCAGTCAAAAGATTTCACTTTCCCTTTATTTGTAGATAAGTGCATTGCCAAATGACTGACTAGGACCTGCCATTTCCAAGCCCTTCCCACAGGGGGAGCCTTCAGTTGTGCTGGGCATGTTTCCCTGGGAATCGGGAATTGGGGCTTTGTTCTGGCCCAGCTGACACCGTAGGGACCACCAAGTGACTTTGCAATCAGGGGCAGGCAATGTTTGACCCCCTCATTACACTAACTTTAGATGCTCTGGCCAGGCTATTTCTCAAACTTGTTTTTTTTTTTAATATTTTATTTATTTATTCATGAGTGACAGAGAGAGAGAGAGAGAGAGAGGCAGAGACACAGGCAGAGGGAGAAGCAGGCTCCATGCAGGGAGCCTGATGTGGGACTCAATCTCTGGTCTCCAAGATTAGACCCTGGGCTGAAGGCGGCTCTAAACCACTGAGCCATCCGGGCTGCCCTGTTTGTTTTTAAGTAAGCTCCATACCCAGCATGGAGCCCAATGTGGGGCTTGAACTAGAGCCCGAGATTAAGGCCTGAGCTGAGATCAAGAGTTGGGCACCTAACTGAATGAGCCACTCAGGCGCCCCTCAAACTTGCTTTTTTAGCTTGTTCCTCCCTCAGGGTCTTTTCAGTTACAGTTCTCTCTTCCTGGAATGCTTTTCCCAAAGGTCTTTGAAAGGCTTCTTTGCATCATCCTGATCTATTCCCAAGTGCCACTGTTAGGTTTTCTTTTAATGATTGGCGGAGAAAATTAAAGACAGCAGAGCCAGGGGGTAGGTTCGAGAGTGCTTTAATGGGGAGTACTCCCGGGCAAGGTTCAGTGACTTGGAGAGGAGGCCCAAGTCAGGGAAGTCGCCCCCAGGCAAACCGCAGGGGCAGGATGGGGGCAGGGCTGCATTCCGATTAGGGCCAGGGTTACAGGTCTTTGTAAACTGAGTTAGGTAGGGCGGCAAGGCGGCGTTATTGGGAGGCTGCTGGCCTCCGATGGGCCATTCTGAGGTCCCCAGTCTCACCAGCCCAACAGCCACCTCCTTAGAGAAGCTTAAGGCTTGCCCTCCAGCATCCAGTTTCTCTGTCCTCACCAGGCCTTTCTCCTTCTTTGTGGCCAACTGTCAGACATTACAGTGTGTCAACTAGCTTCTTTATTTTCTGTCTCCCCACAGAGCTGCAGGCTCCAAGGGGGCAGGAACACTGTCTGGTTCACACTCAGTTCAGCGTGTGGCCTTCAGCAGGTGCTCCATAAATATTTGTTGACCACTGGAATGGAACACCTTGAATAAACAAATTAGCCTCAACAGGACTTCTTGGACTAGGTCTCTGGTTGTTTAGAAATCTCTGGGGTGGCTTGGCTGTAGAAAGCTGTGAAAAGCAGGGCACTGGTTGTCATTTGGGGGGCCCAGGCTTATCCTCCAAAAGTCCCAGTGGACTTCTTTCTGCTTCCACTGGTGAGGCTACAAAGAGGCAGGGGTTCCCGGGGCTCCAAAGGTGTGGGGTGGTGAGGGAACCTGTGAGACATCCTAAGGACATGGGCAGTAATAGGGAGAGCCTGGATAAATAAATTTCTGGTCACTTAGTCCGTGAGGCTGCAAGGCTGCTGTCTGTCCCTTTCTAGGTAGCTGACAGGAGGAGCCTTGCTGGTCTCATGTGACCAGGATTCCAGGGCCCCTCAGCTGCTGCCTGATGGGATCTGCATAAGGGATTATTGATGAAGGGGAGGTGAGGCGGCTCTTTACTGTAACACATGCCTTGCTCTGGGACGGCAGCCAGGCAGCTAATTAGAGAGCCCAGCAGCTGTCCAGCCTTTCAGGCAGCGAGCAGCAGCTACCCTGTGCCAGGGGGTGGGATGGGGGGGTAAGGGAAGGGGTTGGGGTCAGAGACCACCCTCCAAGGTGTAGGGGACGGGTGGTATGGGTTTGTTAAGAAGAGGACATTGAGAAAAGCACATGAAGTAAGAGGGGCTGGATGGGGAGAAGGAAGGAAGGAGAGGAAGGTGACAGGACAGAGAGTGGTCTGCAGGTGAGACAGAAAACAGAGTGCTGAGATGTCTGGCTGGCAGAGAAACCCAGATTCCAAGGAACCCAGATCCCCAAATGAGGGGACATGGTGTGGAAGGACAGGGTCAAATGGAGTGTGTGGACACTCTGTCTCCTGTCTCCAGCAACCTTACCTCTGCCAGTCAGGCCCGAGGCCCTGGGTCTCCTTGCTTCCCAAGGGAGCTGAGCAGACACAGCCTTTCCCCTGGGGCATTTGGAATTCCTGTTGCATGTGTACTTTAGCATGGGAAGTTACTGAACCCACTTGCATTTCAGGACTGGTCTTACTACAGGACAAGTGAAAGCCGTGGTTCATGGTTCGGGGGCATGTGGGAAGAACCAGGGCCCTTTGAGCTCCCCCAGTGGGTTTTTGGGGCATTTTCTCTTTACTCTGTGGGCACCTGGGGTGGGGAAGGTTTGGGGAAGAGGAGAGAGGGAGAGGGAAGAAGGGATGGTGTTTTCCTGCCTTTTCCTGCCTCCAGTCTCATAGATTCTGAGCCATGGAGACAGAGACGGAGACCAGACAGACAGGACGGACAGGGTGGAGAGGGGGTAGGTTTGGTTGTTAGGTCCTGGCCAGAGAAGTAGAGATTGAATCCCGCAAGCCCAGCTTACCCTAAATAGTTATAGGGGAGGGGAGAGAATGATGCAGGAGCTGCTGGTTAAACCTCTTTGGATATGAATGCTATGCACATGAAAACTGGATGTGCCTTTGGAGAGTGCCAGCACATTGTAAAAATAACAGAATAGGCATTGTTATTCTCTGACCTGAGCCTGAACTTGGCCCCTTGCCCACGTAGGAGCCTGCACTTTCTCCCAGGATGCGTGGGACGCTTGGTTCCTGCCCCCAGCCTTCTTCGTGTGACATGTCTTCTGTATTGCCCAGACCCAAGGCACCCACTCGTCTGTCCTCACCTCTTGGTCTAGGTGATAGCTCTTGGAGGTGGGAGAAAGAGAGTGAGCATCCTCCTTTCTTCCCTCATTTGCAGAGACAGCCCTGCCACTGTAAACCAACATTTATGGTGCTTTGTGGGAGACTGGCCTTTCATGACAGTGGCCTTGAAATTAGAGAAGAATACGAGATGTCGCTGTTTAGTTAATAACACTGGATAGTGCAATCACCCAAGAATTAAGCTGGGCCCTTCTGGAGCTTGCTTGTCCATCCATCCAAAAGAAATTCCTTGGTCTTGAGGAATTCACCATGTGAAGGGGGAAACAGAGAATAATAACTTTTTTTTTTTGACAATAATAACTTTGAGATGGGACATTATGTTTCAGGATAAGGATGTTCAAAGTCCTGTGGCCACATTAGTGATGCAATAGCTGAGGGCTTAGGAGGATGGCATCACAAAGGAATGAGGAGGGAGCTGGGTCTCACAGGAGCACCTGGGCATGTTGATGAAGCTGGATGGACAGACTCAGGGCTGTATGTTTACAAATAAGCAGCTTACAGAAAGGACTAAGTAGATTATAGTGAATGAAAAGTGCATGCAGAGGCACGGGAAGCAGCTCGAAGGCACGCTGTATGGAGAGAGGGCTGACTCTGGAGCCCAAGGACCAGGGTTTGAGTCAAATATGTAGATTTGGCCTAATCTCTTAATGTCCCAAGATTCAGAGTTTTCATCTCTAAAATGGGGCTGGGGGGTGGGGTGGGCGGTGATGATTCCTGCCCTCCCTGCAGGAGTCTTGAGAGAATCGTGAGAGATGATATACTCAAAAAAGTCTTAAGTTCTGCCCACGTTAGTTGCTATAAGGGCTCTTCACACATTCATGTTCTCCAGAAACTTAGAGCCCTGCACTCCACAAAGGAGCCTCATGCCATCTACACCAGGGACTTCCTCTAGGGGACCAGGGAGTGTCAGAGGGGGTTGGGGACAGCTCGTGCACATAGAGACAGAGGTGGGACTCCTGCTAGACTATCGCCTCCTCATCCAGCCCCCACCAGCTCCCTGGCGGAAAGAGCCTGCAGACCAGGAAGCAGGACGCGTCCTGTGCCAGGCCCATCTCGGAAGGGAGCCTGTTCGGACCGCAGCGGCTTCATCTGCCAGGGGGGCACTTCAGCCAGCAGCAGGCTCCTGGGCTGACTGCAGCAACCAGCAGGCTGTGCTATGAGGATGTGGACGTTGGTTTCTCTTTCTCTTTTGTCTTGTGCTTGCTGATGCAGCCTGCTTAGGGCTCAGGGAAGGGGAAGTGCCGTGGGTGGGATTGAACTCCCCAGGCACAGGTCATGGTGGTGCTGGGGGTAGAGGGGATGTCGGACATGCCCCATCAAAGCCCTTTCCTCCAGGTAATGGGTATATGCCAGGCAGGCTGGGAGAAGGGGGAGGATGGACAGGTGGGGCAGGTGGAGGCTCCTGTGTGCGGAGGAGCCTGAGAGGGCTGAGCCGAGCAGGGCAGCCTACTGCACTCTGCTCTTGTCCTTGTCTCAGTGCGTCCTTGTCTCAGTGCGGAGGCCTCTGGAGCGGGGGTGGCGGGTGTGGGTGCACACCCTCCCGGGCCACAAGCATATATGGATACAGTGAATTTTGGTCCCAACTCCTGCCCTTTCACTTCTCCTCCAACTCCCCTGCTGCCTCCAAAGGGCAGAGGCAGAGTCACCCCAGCTCAGAGAGCCTGGGAGGTAAGGTGAGGGGGGAAGCCGGCTGTGGGCACCAGCTCAGGTGGCACCTCCACGGATGACCCTGCTTGGCCATCCACATAGCAGGGGGCGGGGGGATGGTGCCAGCTTCCACCTCATCCTGCTGTAGGGGTGCACTGGACCTGAGCTCTGTCCTCAGGCTCATGCAGATGGGGCTGCATCCAAGGGGTTTTCAGAGAAGCTGCAGGACCTTCACATTAAAATCAGGATCTTTATCAAATGGTCGACTCTTAGGGATATATTAAAAATGTGTATGTGGCCAGGGGCATCCTAACATCAGGTTTGTATCAGCTTGTAGCCGGTTATTGATGCTCATAGGAAGGGCCTTAACAAGAAGAGTGGTAAAATAAAGTGGGATATAAGGGTGGTGGGATTGTGGGGAGGGGGTCTTGCATACATTTTGTTGGGGTGCTCGTTTTCCTGTGTATGGTTGTGCTGGACTCCCCAAATGCTACAACAAATGTCCTGTGCTGTCTGCATTCTATGAGGTTCTTGACCGCCCTTGAGAACAGATGTAGGCACTGCAGGGCGAAGGTGCAAGTGTAATTTGAAGCTAAATGAGAAAGGCACTGGAGTCTAAAATTATACCCCCTCTCAGATTTACAAATGTGTACACATTTACTCACAGGGCAAGAAGCCCTAAGTCCTAGCCCCATGTGTGAATCGCCTGGGACCCATCCCAGGCTGTCATTGCTGGATTAACCAGACCTGAGCAAACAGGACAGCATAAAGGAGGTAGTAGGTTCCAAGAGAGGAGCCCAGTGGGCACGGTGGGATGACTGCCCGGTGCTGAGCCCGGAGCCTAGGCAATTGTAGTGTTTGCCTTGATGCTGCCTCTCCCACTGGCCTGGTGGCTCAGAGCTGGGGCAGTATAAAGTAATGAACACCTCCTCTTTTATTCCCAGGGACACATGGAAGCCTCCAGCCTACCAGCCAAGGATCAGCTGAGCCCTGGGGCTGATGCTTGCCTACACTGCTGAGAATGGCACCAAGGCCCAGCCAGGCACCAGGACAAAGGTTAACCCGGGACACTCCTGGACAGTGATCCTGATGTCTGTTCTGAGCCGTGCACTTAAAGGTCTGACAAGTGAGTATGTTATAGGCCTTTGTCTATGCTGGTGAGACAGGGAAGGCCGGTGATCCCTGGGGTTTCCAGTTCTGAGCCTGTGTTCTGTCCGAGGGCCTGTCACAGGGCTGTAGTTCTGGATAGGAACAGAGTGCCCAGCAGTGTCAGGTCATGCCACATGCTGGAGCCATCTTATAGCCACATGGCCTCTAAAATATGGGCCAGACCCAGATTGGCTGACGTGAGTGATGTCAGACACCCAGCACATGGGAGAAGACGTCTTCCTAAATTCTCTTTCTTATCTGTAGGCTCATGGATGCTTTGGGCCTCAGGCTTTACCCTTGTGTAGTGAGAACTACCTCATCTGGGATTCCAGAACCATTGAGTGGCTCACATTGGCCTTGGGTAGAGCATCCAGGGCACTGGGAGGCACAGGATTTGTGGTGCTTTAGCCTCTATGAAAGTGGCCACCAAGAAAGAGGACAAAGTCTTCCGCTGCTTTTGGCCTGTTGAGGGTCTCCTCCTAAGTCCAGACAAGCTGTGTGTAGAGCGAGAACCCCCTGACCTTTCTTTCTGGTCTTGACCTCTGGCTTTTCCTTGATGGTGCTTTAAAAAATGATGATTGGCCACTTTCCCAAGCTCCAGAGGCCTGTCTAGTCTAAAGGCTGTTGTCGGTCTCATGCAAACAGTCCCACTGTGGGTCAGGGAGAGAACTCCCCTGAAACACAGGGCAGGGAGAGCTGGTGCTCTTGCAGTCCTGACAGGACAGGCTGTTCGGGAGCTGCTGGGCTGGTCCATGGGAGCCCGGAGCCTTAGATTCCATGCAGGAGCTTGCAGGGAAAGAAAAGGGGAACTAGGAATTTCTCAGCTTTAGGTAGATCTTGCCATTTGACAGATTTTTGTTTTGTCTTGTTTAAGATTTTATTTATTTACTTAACACAGAGAGAGAGAGAGAGAAAGCACACAAGCAGAGGGAGAAGCAGGCTCCCCGCTGAACAGAGAGCTCAATGTGGGGCTTCATCCCAGGACCTGAGCTGAAGGCTGAGACATTCACCCAACTGAGCTCCCCAGGGGACCCAGTCAGTTGACAATTAAAAACTCAGGGCTGGCATGTATTTCTTCTCTCAGCCTAGGCTTGCAAAATCAGTTTGTGGTTGGAGGGCCTTGCAGGAAGCATGTGTTTGAGTTGGTTTGTAGCCAGGGTGGTGTGTACCTGAACTGCGGGAGTCAGGGGGAGGAACAGAGATGACCACAGAGGCCACGGCAGCAACACGGTGACTCAGACCAGAGACTACTCTCCACATAATGCAGAATTCCCCAGGGCAGCCAACAATATCAGTCTTAAGACTGCTGTACCCTTTGGCCCAGTGATCCCACTTCTAGAGATACTCGTTAAGAAATCTTTCTTTAAGAAATAGTCCCCCCCCCCCAAAAAAAAAAAAAGAAATAGTCCCAGAAATCCCTGGGTGGCGCAGCGGTTTGGCGCCTGCCTTTGGCCCAGGGCGCAATCCTGGAGACCCGGGATCGAATCCCATGTCGGGCTCCTGGTGCATGGAGCCTGCTTCTCCCTCTGCCTATGTCTCTGCCTCTCTCTCTCTCTCTCTCTGACTATCATAAATAAATAAAAATTAAAAAAAAAAAGAAAGAAATAGTCCCAGAGAAGAAAAGGACTGAATACTTTTGTTACAGGCATAAAAAAGATATTTCTTGTGGTGTCATGGTAATATTGGGAATGGGAAACAATTGCCCTCTCTCTACTGAATACCTGGTTAAGGAAATTATAGTTTTCCACCTGGTGGAATATCACAGCACCATTGTAATAGTGAGAATATAGGCAATATAGCAACTTGGAAAAATTATTATGATATACTAAGTGAAAATGTCAGGTTAGAGAATAAGTACATTAAGGTAACTTGTAAAATAAACACATGAGAGAGATTGCCAGGGAAAAATGATAGTGGTGGCTAGCCTGGTGGGATTATGAATTCCTTTTCTATGATACATGGATTTGCTTCCTGTAAAACTGAATGTAATCTGAATGAATACACAACATACCATTAATAGTGACTTTCTCTAAGATGTAGGGTGATGCGGGACTTTTGCTCTCTAGGCCATTCCTTTCTGTGATATTTAAATTTTAGGTATGAACACATGTGACTTTTACAATTGGGGAAAAAATAATAAGGATGTTTAAAAATGTTAGAACTGAAATTTTAAAAAGACTGTATTTCCCAAGAAAGAGAAGAGAGGAAGGCTGAGGCAGCTAGTTGTTTATCCCTGCCCTCATCAGTGTTTATACTTGCCCTGTGTGGGCCCATCCATGCATTCATTTGTTCATTCATTCATGACACAGATAATAGTTAAGTTTTATTGCCAGGCACTGTTGTAGGCACTGGGCATCCAGTACTGAACGAGACAGAGCCTGGTGGAGCATTTGTTCTAACTGGGGGAGGTAGACAACAAAGGAGTAGGAAAATAGCAGAAAGTGAAAGCGGTATGAGAACTGAAACAGGATGATGTCAGTGCTGGGGAGGCTATTTTGGATTGGAGACTAGAGAAGGTTTCAGGGGTGACAGTTGAGCTGAAATCTGAATAACGAGAGAGGCAGCTGCATGAGGTCTGGGAAGAGCCTTGTGGACAACACACAGGATGCCCAGCCTGAGGCCCCCATCCACCACAGGGTGTCATCCCTGCCTGAGCCCTCGTGAACTTCTGTGCCAAGCTGACTCTGTTCTCCAAGTCCGATTGCCCCATCATGCCTGCCAGCTAGGATTTGCTTAGCATCTGAGGCCTTCTAAAATCCTCCCCAGGCTGCTGCCTTGTGTGGAGTGGTCTGCTGCTGCTCCAGGCACTGGGTTTTTCTGGGCAGTGTGATGCTGGTCACTGCTCTTGGCTGGTATTTGCATGGCTGGGTTGGGCCATCTGAGATGTCCAGCCACACGGGGGTGGGCTGGCAGTCAGGGAAACTTTGTGTCCTCGTAAAAGGTCTTTGAATGGCACGTGCCTTGAGGCCCTCAGAGGTGGCTGCCACTGTGGTCCTCTGAGGGTCAGCTATGACTCTGGAGGATCGTCAGTTGGATCTTACCAGAACTTGGCCTTAGACCAGAACTTGGCCTCTCAGAATGTGCTGGAAGCCTTCAATTGCTCTGACACCAGTTCTGAGCTTCACTAATGATCTATCTAGATGCTCACATCCTTCTTGCTTCCTATTGCCTCTCCATATACCATTCTAGCCTTCCAGAAGTAGAAACTCAGAAAATGGTGTCACCCACCGAGGAGCCTGTAGTCAGCTTCAAGGGCAATGCAGTGTGCTGAGAAGGATCTGGAGCCAGACTTGCTGGCTTTGAATCTGAGTTCTGCCTTTTATAGCTGTAATTATTTAGCTTTCTCTTTCTCAATTGCCCTATCTATAAAATAGGCTTGAGTATTATGTGAGTTAATACATGGTAAGTGTAGAGAAGAGTGCCTGATTATTCCTGTGACATGGGAGGTGGAGGGAGGACCATCCCAGGGGAATTTCCTGGGGGATGCCCATAGCAAGGAGGGGTGGAACTCTATGGCATCTGGGTTAGCCAGTGACCACAGGTATTGAGCTCCACTTGCTTCCCTTTTGGCCCTAGAGCAAGCCCATGTGTTCTTCCCACCCCACCCCACCCTCAACTTGATAACCACAGAGGATGCTCAGGATGGTTTCAGACCTTGCATCTTTCACCCAGATGTTAGGGCAGCTGCCCACTCCTCTTTGATTCCACTCACTCTGAGCACAGAGCCTGCCAGGGAACTGGACTCAGCGTCCCCCACTGCCTTGTTCTCAGGGGCCCCCAGGGGAGCTGTGTAGCTCCCCAGTACACAGAACTGTAGCAATGGTGGCACCTGGGAATGAAGAAGTAAATGAGATGAAAGAGGAAGTCCTGCCTAGTCTAATTGCATGGAAGAGGAATCCCAATTTTCTAGCAAGATCCTCCTCTGGACAGAAATTCCCAGAGTCATTGTGTTGTGGCACCTTAGCTCCCTGGAATAAGATGGGAGTTTGGGGTAAAACCAAAGGCAGTCATCTCCTTTGGTTTTGCCTCCAGCCTATCTTGGACTTTTATGGCATTCTCTTTGTCCCTCTCAACTTGCTCTGCTCTCTTTCTCAGGAATAGCTCAGCAGGTTCCAGGAGCTGGGGAGATACTCTTAGGGAGTAAGACTCTGAACTCCTCCCCTGCAAAGCACCTATAAGCTGTCCCCTTAGTGGGGCAGTGCCCTGCTCTGTCAAGTTACCTTGAGTTCTGGCCCTTTACTGGTTCACAGGCCCTTTTATCAACAAGTAGACTCTTATACTTGGGTGCTGTTTGTTCCCCAGTATCCTGCTTGCAAAACCATCCTCAGCTCTCCAAATTCTTTTCTCCTGTTTCTATCCTTGCCCATGCTCTCCCCTTTACTTCACTTTGAGTTTTGTTTCCCCGGCTGTCCTGTCTCTGTGCCACGGTCCTCAGGATGGTTGTGTCTTCACCAGGAGAAAGAGAGGCCAACGTCCAGTGAGCTGCTGGTTCTTCCTGATGCAGGCCTTCGCAGGGCTTTGGTCCCAGTGCTGAGCCAGGAGGTACTGGGAGAGTCTGGGGCAAAGGAGTTTAGGTGGGGGGAGGATGGGGGTCTGTTGGGCCAGCACAGGGTGGGGGATCTTGTCCTAACTCAACGTTTAAGCACTCTTGCAAGTATTAACAATGGGTTCAGGGAGTGGAGTTTTGAAAATCCAGTCAAACCAACGCTGCCCCGAATGTTAGTGCCTGTGCCACCACAGTGTGAGTGGCCATCCCAGCTGATGACACTGTCTCATATCCCTTTTCTCTGTCTTCACCCCCATCTCCTGGCCCCAGTCAGGACTTCCAGCTTCCCTGTTTGTCTCGTGTGGAGTAGGCGTGTTCTTCTGGCACAATCCCTCGGACGTGGCCTGACCTTGCCTAGGTATGCTTCCCCTCCGCCTACCCCTGTTCTTCGAAGTATGGAAGATTCCAGAAATGGAATCTCGTCCTCGGGCTCACCCTGTTCTTTTGCCCCCATCTTCTCTTCTGTTCAACGGCTTGCCCTCTTTCACCCTTTAACAGCTGCTCCTTCCATCTTACTTCTGCTCGAAGGGTTTGGAAGTCCACCTCTTCCAAATCATCTGCTCTGGGGGACGGGGGAGAGGGAGGCGTGACCGGAGCCCCTGAGTTGTTACTGGCTGGGACATCCTTGACCATGTCTAAAGATGAGTTCATGAGGCAAGGAGAGCAGGGTTTTAAAGTCAGCATTAAGGTGGGGGCAGACCTGAGAAATCCACTAGTTTTGTTAGGCTGCTGCGTCTGATGAACAGGGAGCCCTTTCCCCTGGCTGCTGTGGGCCAGAGGAGTCAGAGCTGGGCGGCAGGTAGAGTGGTCTCCAGGCCACCACAGCCCCACCTACCTCCAGTCATGGTTCTTCTTCATTCTCAGTGAGTTTCCCTGGAGCCTGGGTCTGTTCTCTCCCACTCTGGAAGGCTAACAACCTATTGGAGTTGCAGGATAAAATGATGGTGTGAGAAGGTGTGCAAGGAACACTAGCCCTTTCATTTCACCCTTCTTGTCAAGCCTGGACCTCAGAGAGTTAGTTCTGAGACCCCTTCCCACCCCCTCAGTAAAACTCCTGAGCTGCACAGAAGCTGGAAGCTCACCTTGCCTCTCCTCAGCTCAGTCTTTGTTCTCCCATGGGCTGTGTAGGCGATTATTGGTTTCACAAGGTTGCTTGGCTGCTGGGTTGTGCTCTGGGTGGAGGTGAAGACCTGACCTGCTTGGCAAGGAAGGTTGCCCAACAGCTACTAAAAGCAGGGGCAGAATGACCCTGCCTCAGGTAGGAAGTGGCACTCAGAGCTGGAGAAGCTGACCAGGAAGCCTAGCTCTGTGGCAGAAGTGACAGCCACCTTTTCCTGAGCATTTGCTGTAATCTTAGTAGTGTCTATCTATTAGCTCATTCATCCTTACAATACCCCCAAAAGTAGTTACTCCTATTATTCTCTCTTTCCCTGTAAGAAAACCGAGGCATAGAAATGTCAGGGAACATGCCCTACATCCCACAGGTGAAGGGTACCAGGAAATTGGAAAGGAAAGGGCAAGAGGGAGACCAGGAAGTTAGGATCTGGGACCCCCAGGCTTAACCACTTCATGCTATTTAAACCATGAATCATGGTTTATTGTTGGTGATGGCTCAGGAGGGAGGAACCCACATGAACTTTATAGGACATCAAGTTTCCTGAGGTTCATTTGCTTGGCAAATTTGTTGAACATCTTCTATATACAAGGCACAAAGACAATTAATACGTGGTCATACAACAAATGTTTCTAAGATAAAATTTTATTTTTATAAAAATGCATACCTATTTGTTAGACATTTTAGATTACACAGAGAGAAGCTTAAAGAAGGAAATAAAAATCACTTGTGATGTCACCATTCAGAGATGATTATGATTAGTTTTTTTGTACATTTACATGAATGTATGCTTTTGGAAAATCAAAATCATGTTAGTTATTCAGTTTTGAATGCTGCTTTTTTTTCCTCTTAACATTATATTAGATATCCATCAAGCAGCCATTAGTGCAAAGCGCAGTGCTAACTGTTGTCACAGAAGTGAACTGGGTCCAGAGGTAGACGAATGAGGCAGTGGAGGAGGAGCTGAGCCTTGAAGGAAGATTATGGGTCATGGGCCAAGGGTTGGGGGGTGGTGGTGGCAGTAGCAGCTCAGAAGGGCACCTCAGGTAGCAAAAGCAGTAAGATCTGAGGCCGAAGTGTCTCACAAAGGGCTTTGCCAGCCATCCCTAGGGGCTCAAGCCTCACTGTGTAGGTGGATAAAGATACACTAATGGGCCTTACTTGGGGAGAAGCATCAGATTTGTGTTTTAGAAAGACAGCTATTTCCATATATTCTTTCTTAGTGATAGCTGAATTGGAAAGGAAAAGGCAAGAGGGGAGACCAGCTGGCAGATGATTGGGGGCATCCAGGTGAGTGATGGTGACAGCTTGAAGCAGAGCAGCAGCAGTGAGAAAGGGGAGTCAAGAAGAAAAGATGATTTCAAAGATATTTAAGTGGTAGTAAGGACAGGAGGTAATGGCTGACTTGGCAGCTTTGCCATGTGACTTGCTTTGACAAATAAGATGTGGGCATAACTTAACCAGAGTTATGAAAAGTGTGGTGCAGTAGGGCTTGCTTGTCCCTGTGCCTCTGTGCTTGCCATGAGAAAGCATGCCAGGGATGAGAGACAAGTGAATCAGAGCCACCCCAGGTAAGGATAGGACACAGGCCCCAGATGACCAGCAGTCTCATGATTGAGGCCAGCCAAGATCTACCAACCCAGAGACGTGCAAGCTGTAATAATAAATGAGAGTTGATTTAAGAGTTGAGTTTTGAAATGCTTTGCTATGTAGCAATTACGAACTGATTGAGAAAGGTCTTTTTTAGTTGAATGCTGTGTGCCAGGCACTGTTCTAGGCACTGGGGATGTGGTGCTGAACCAGACAAAGTCCTTATTCTCAGGGAGCTCATGTTCGGGTAAGGATGTAGCAGAGAAAGCTGGAATGACCCCAGGGCCTCTGGCTGCTAGCTAAGTACAGAGTGGGGTCGCAGGAGGAAGACAAGTTTTGGGGGAAAGATGAGTTTGATTTAGGAAAGGAGTTGGAAATGTCTATAGGATGCTTAGGGGGAGGTGTTCAGGAAGGAGTGGGATACATAGGTGCAGAACATGGGAAAGATGTCTGGATGGGGACTAGAAGTTACCAACATAATAAAAAATAAGGAAATCATCTGGACCGGAAAGAGACAGAGTAAGTGCTGTGGCTATTCAGGGGAGGAAGAGAGGCCTGTGGCAGTGGGGATGAAGACAATTTTATTCTGAAGGTCACCTGGAAGTTGGGTTTGTACTTGTGGATGGTGAGAGGAGAAAGGCATAGGAAACACTCAGATAGGATCTGCAGAGGCAGGAGGGAAGCCCAGGAGAGCCAACCTGTGAGAATAAGGCTGAAAAAGGAAGCTGGAGTGAGATCCTAGAGAGTCTTGGGTCCCAGGCCAAGGGTACTGTGGTGTTTCATTGGGAAATGGGGGGGGTCCACTAAATGTTCCGGGGGAGGGGAGTGACACTAGGCACACATGTTTAGGAGATGATCAGTAGTGTGTAGTGGGATGAGTACTAAAGTAGAAATCAGGAGATGTGGATTCTCATCCCAGCCTTTCCATTCACTGGCCCTGGGATATGGGACAAACGACCTCTCTGAGCCCCAACTGTCTCTCTTTAAAAAATGGGAGTTAAACTACTTGCCCTTCTCATGATCTTAATTTTGTAAGAAACAACAACAAAAATGTGAATGAAAGTGCTTGGAAGAACACAAAGCAATGCCCAGGGCAGGGCTGGGGTGCGCTAGGTATTACTGTGACAAGGTCTGCTTTAGCTGAAAAATGAGGCTGGGATTCCCAGACAACCAGGCAGATTGCAGATGTGTCTTGTTAACCTCTGTCCCCTCTCCCACCTTGGCAGAGGTGTCAAGCCTGGGGTCCACTGGCAGCTGGCAGAGCTGGGATTCCCGTTTTCATGCTCTGCCTTCCTATTCCTGATGCAGCCCTGAATTCTCCCCCCATTGCCCCCTCCCTGCCCCCACATAAGCCTGCATTATTTAGACAGTGCCTGCCCCCAAGAGGCCTGTGCCAAGGCCTGTGCACAAGAGCCATTGCCCTCGGGGAGTATGCAGGCTAGCGAGTTGGATCAAGACAGCAAATGCCTTCTAACAGGAAGCAGGGTAGCATGAGATAAAGGGCCAAGTGAGTCACCCAGACAGTCATTGATGGAGGGCAAGGGAAAGCAGAGAGGTCTGTGGGCCAGGCCAATCTTCATGGAAACAGGATGGGGCCTTAAAGCCTGATGGGGCTTATTAAAAGAGAGGAGGGGAAGGGAATAAGAAGTAGAGAGGAGGATTCTCTCCTGTCAGCCCACTGGTTTCCTCTCAACATGGAAACTAAACACCAAAACCCACTTAATGGAGCAGTTAAAGACAAATGTGACCACAAGGAGCTGCTGCTTTACACCCATCAGGATGGTCATCATCAAAAATACAGAAAATAATAAGCGCTGGCAAGGATGTGGAGAAATTGGAAGCCTTGTGCATTGCTGGTGGGAATGTAAAATGGTACGGCTGCTGTGGAAAACAGCAAGCCGTTCCTTAGAAAATAAACATAGATCCAGTAATTCTACTCCTGGATATAAATCCAAAAGACTTGAAAGCAGAGACTAGAACAGGTATTTGTATACCCATGTTCATAGCAGCAGTGTTCACAATAGCCAAAAGGTGGAAGCAAACCATTAATGCATGGACAGACGGATAGTACAATGTGATGTATCTAGATAGATAGATCACAAAGGAATGAATATTATTCAGCCTTTAAAAGTGAAGGATATTCTGACACATGCTACAGCATGGATGAGCCTTGCAGACACTATGCTAAGTGAAATAAGCCAGTCACAAACAGACAAATGGTGTATGGTCCCACTTAAAAGAAGTAACTAGAGTAATCAAATTCACAGAGCTAGAAAGTAGAATGGTGGTTGCCATGGGCTGGGGAGGGGTTGGGGAGTTAGGGTTTAATGGGTATGGAATTTCAGTTTGGGATGATGAAGTTTTAGAGATGGATGGTGGTGACAGTTGCACAATAGTGTGAATGTACTTAATGCCACTGGAACTATCTACTTTAAAAATGGCTGACATGGTAAGTGTTGTGTACATGTTAACACACACACATACACAAAAGACATGTGATAGGTTGCTTAGAAAGATCTCAGAAAGGGATGCCTGGGTGGTTCAGTGGTTGAGCCTTTGGCTCAGGGCATGATCCTGGAGTCCCAGGATCGAGTGCCTCATTGCACTTCCCACAGGGAGCCTGCTTCTCCTTTTTTTTTTTTTTTTAAATTTTATTAATTCATTCATGAGAGACACACACAAAAAGAGAGAGAGAGGCAGAGACACAGGCAGAGGGAGAAGCAGGCTCCATGCAGGGAGCCTGATGTGGGACTTGATCCCAGGTGTCCAGGATCAGGCCCTGGGCTGAAGGCAGCGCTAAACCGCTGAGCCACCTGGGCTGCCCCCCTGCTTCTCCTTCTGCCTATGTCTCTGCCTCTCTCTGTGTGTCTCTTATGAATAAATAAGTAAAATCTTAAAAAAAAAAAAACTCAGAAATATGAGTGATGTGGAGTTGTTTGAGAAGAAGTGGAGGAAGAAATGGTGATCTCAGTGGATGGGCCTGATGAGAAATCAGCTAGCAGTGGAGGTAACTGGTGGGCCTGGACAGCCAGGTCTTCCACTGACCACAGATAATCCAAGAAAAAAAAAAAGCCTAGGGAGTGTAGCAGACACCTCCTTCCGAGTATCATTTGAATAGAGTTGGTCAGAGGAAACCAGTGGGACTTTTAAGTGTCTTCCCTTCCTTTCTCATGCCCACCTGGCCAAGGTAAGGAATGGGGAACGAAGTAAGGGACATGAAATAGGGCCAAGAATCTGGTAACCAAAGAGAAAGTAGAGGCAGGTTTGGAATCCCTTCCAGCCTGGTCATGCCAAGACTTGGGCTGGGCATGGGAGGGCGGGAGGAGGGGTTTCCTCCTTCCCTCCCTGCCCCCCTCACCTGTCACCTCTGTGTCCCAGCAGCCAGCCCCCCTCGGCAGCATGGCATCCTCGGCCGAGCCTCTGACGGCGCTGTCCCGCTGGTACCTGTATGCCATCCACGGCTACTTCTGTGAGGTGATGTTCACGGCGGCCTGGGAGTTCGTGGTGAACTTTAACTGGAAGTTCCCGGGGGTCACGAGCGTGTGGGCGCTCTTCATCTACGGCACCTCCATCCTCATCGTGGAGCGCATGTACCTGCGCCTGCGCGGCCGCTGCCCGCTGCTGCTGCGCTGCCTCATCTACACGCTCTGGACCTACCTGTGGGAGTTCACCACCGGCTTCATCCTGCGCCAGTTCAACGCCTGCCCCTGGGACTATTCCCAGTTCGACTTTGACTTCATGGGCCTCATCACCCTGGAGTACGCCGTGCCCTGGTTCTGCGGGGCCCTCATCGTGGAGCAGTTCATCATCCGCAACACCCTCCGCCTCCGCTTTGACAAGGACGCCGAGCCCGGGGAGCCCGGGGGCGCCCTGGCCCTGGCCAACGGCCACGTCAAGACAGACTGAATGGGGCTGGTGTTGGGGGGCGGGGGGCGCTCACGGACCGGGTGGACGGAGGTTCCCAGCCGGCGGGGTTACATCTCCCGAGCAGCACAAGCCCTGGCCCGGGCCCGGCCCCAGCCCCAGCCCCAGCCCCGCGGCGCCCTCCGCTGGGGGCGGGGCCAGCGGCGGGGGCGGGGCCAGGGGCGGGGCGGAGGTAGCAGAGCGACTCTGGGAGGCCCCGCCCAGCTCAGGCTGGCGGCCTCAGGCCTGTGGCTGAGCAGCGACTGGACACCCCCCGCCACCCCCCCCCCCCCCCGGGTGACTTTGGAAGCAGCAGGCCCTGTCCTGGCTAAGAGGCTCTGAGAACTGGGCAGAAGGTGGGAGGCAAGGCCCGAGGAGGCTTTGGGCTGCTGCGTGGCCTCCTCCCTCTCACCTGGTTTCGTTGGGCTTTGGCTGGTTCCATTAGGCAATATTCAGGTGCTTGCTTGCAACCAATACCTCCCCCGGGGGCCTGCTGAGCTGCAGCCTAAGGAGAGACTGGGCAGCCAGGAGGCTGCTTGGCAGCAGTGCTGGTGTGCAAGGGCTGGAGGCCTTCCCTTGGCTCCCCTCCCCTCCCCCAGGGCGCCGCTGCTCCCTTGGCCTTCTGGGGGCCCCCCCTGGTGCTGGATTCCCACCAACCTTGGGCTTTTGGAGGTCTCAATCCCTGTGTGTTCGGTGGCGTTTCCCCCTTTCCTCTCTTATTCTCAAGGCCTTTACCACTAGCAGCCCTTTTTCCGTGTCAGTCACCACGCCGGCTCTGTTCCCCAGCTCCCTGGCCAACACAGCAGCTGCCAGAGATAGATCCCTGAGAGGGACCCTGCCCACCCTCTTGCCGTCTTCCCTCCAATGACTGGGAAGTTCGCTTTTACACCTCCCCACCTGTCTGGTGGGCTGTGGCAGCGCCCCCTGCTCCCTGCACCCCCTTCCGGCAGTGGCCCAGCTAAAACTGAAGAATACCCTTCCCAACACACAGGCCAAGATGGGCCTCCCCAGACCCACAGTGGGACCTAGAGACAAATCAGTTTAGGGGAGCTGGGGGGTGGGAGGGAAGAAAGCATATGGTTTCTTTTCAAGCCAGTTGGAGTCAACAGAGCTTTCTAGAGGAGGAAGAAGCGGGTATCCAGTGTTGGAGACCCATGGAGAATAAGGGAAGGAGAAAAGAAGACAGCCTTTGAGCTTTGGGAAGGTCTTTGGAGCATCATTAGTGGGAAGGAGTCAGCTAGTTGTGCCGTAGTCCGAGCCCTGCAGCAAAACCTCTTCAGGGCGACCCCTGTCCCACCCCTCCCAGCAAGGCTGACCCTTTGAGCTTACTCCTTAAACAGTATTGACCCTGCCATGCTCATGGGCATTGTAACCTTGGTTGCCCCCACCTGTCCTCTGGGACAGGTCCATTGCTGGCAGTGGACAGGTGAAATCCTCACTCCAGCCCACTTCTGGCTCTGTCCCCACTCCCTGAGGGAGAGGTCCATCAGAATGCAACCTATGCCATGGTACATGGTCTCTTCTTGACCACACTAGGACTCTTAGAATTAGCCTTTCCCTTTTTATAGATCATTAAAAAAATGATAATACCACCTGTGGAGAGAATCTCCTCTTCCTTGCTCTCCTGCTTCGCCTAGACTGTGTACATAGCACCAGCCAGGGTGTGAGCCAGGGCTGGTGGGCTGGGGATGGGCAGGAGTGGTATCCTGGGATTGGGAGAGAGGCTGGGAGACTCTGCCTTTGACATGGTTGTGTTGTGCAGCTGGCCTGTCTGGGACAGGGTGAAGGGCATTTCCCAGCCTCTGTTTCCTGGCCAGGCTCTTTAAATCCAGGCATGAACTACATTCTGCAGGGCCCAGACCTACCTTCGAATTTACTGTGGTCCCAATTCCAGGGCTTTGGGGCATCCAGGGATTCAGGTTTCCATCTACAGGTGGAAGGGATTCCAGAGGAAAAAATATTGTCTGGATTCCCTGTCCCCTCTAGGAAATTATTTCCTTGGATTTGTCCCCTAACTCTGTGGTATCTCAGTCATCTGGACTCCCAACACCCTTCCAGGCCCCTCATGGGGACCCCCAGACCACACTACCCACCTTTGCCCTCCTCTACCATGACCGAATCTGTGGTCAGCTTGTTTGATGTCTGCCAGCACAGGGCCTCCGTGATCTCAGACAGAGCAAGCCCTCATATGGCGCATCAGGTCTGGCTACTCCAGATGTTGCCCAGTGGGCATTACCTGGCACCATCTTTTCTCTGGGCCCTACAAACTCTCAAGTACAGGAGGTTCCAAAGTAAACCTGACTGCCTGATAGGTGCAGAGCATTGTCTATCTGCTTCATCCACGTACCCCATGGCTCTTGCTGTCCCTCATAGGGCACAGAGTCCCTAGCAGAGGGAGGCAACCATCCAGGTCTTGAGCTCAGGGTCTGCAAGCTCATAATCCACCAGAGGTAGCCCAGACTTCAACTCTAGCTTTTCGGGGTATCTTCAGGGCCCTCATCCCCTAGTGCTCAGGCACCCCAGCTCTGCCAAGCGGTGGGGGTGCTGGCGGGAAGTCTGCTTCCTGTTTGTGAACCTCCAGTGTCCTGGGTCTCTCTCCACTGGACATGGCAGCATTTCTGAGTGACAGATTGCCACGTGCTGCCCTGCATGGTTGAAATGCTTCTGATGTCTGCTAGGCATCCTGTACCTTGTGCCCTGTCCCCTCTGTTGCCAGTAAGTCACAATGGCCTATGCTTATCTACAGCAATAATACATAGAGAGTGCCCATGAAATCCCCTTGTCTTAGTCCCTCACTCTCTGCATGGGTCTCCTTGGGGAGGTAGTGTCGAGTGGGTCAGTTCCTGAGAACCTGCATATATGAAGCTCTGGGCTGTGTAGACATCATCAGGGGCGGCGGGGATGCAGAAAGCAGAGAGGCCTGGCCCACCAGCTATGGCTAAGGCGGGGATAGTACCTTCCACCTTGAGGCTACCACAGACCCAGAGCTGCTGCAAGTCCCGGCTCTCCCACTTTAAAGTGGTGGTGGGGGGCGGGGGGGACTGTCTCCCAACTTCAGCAGCTCTTCAGGACACAGGACTGGTTTGTGCGCCCATTGCCTGCTCTGTCTCCATTGGTCTCTTTGTCTCTTCCTTTTCGCCTTTGTGCACATCAAATATACTGGTGTTTGTGTTCCAGGACTGGCTCTGATCCATCTCTATTTTTTTCTATTTTGGAGTCCCTTTTCTAGGGGCTGCTGGAGGCCAAGCCCCTTACACCGAGTCATGCTGCTGTCCTAAACCAAGAGGGCTGCTGGGGAGGGCAAGTGGCACTTCCTGACTGTCTTTTTCCCTATCTCTGCTCTGATCCTCCTGGTAACCAGAATTCTCCACCTAACCCCCCTACTCCTCACCAGTAGCATAAACCTGGCCCATAATCTTACTTTGGTCCTAGGCCGCCCAGGGAGGCCTAGGCAGATATCCAGGTTGGCTGCATCGGCTCTGGAGATGAGCTCCTCTTGAAACATTCCAGCCATGACCTGGGGTATCTCACAAGCCAAGAGGGGCCAAGGGAAGAGGCTGAGGGTACTCCAAAGGGCTAAGCCACCTTAGCCCCCTACTTTTCATTACATCAGAAGTGATGCTTTGAAGTAACAGAGCTCTGCATTCCTCCCTGGCAACTCTTCATTCCCTGAGAGGTGCATTTAGAGGGAGATCAAGAGTTGGGCACCTTCCTATTCTGGGTACTTCTGCTCTGTCTAGTGTCCCTCGTCCTCCTTTCCTCCCACCATGCTCCTGCCTACTTTCCTACTTCCAGATAGAACGTTGGGTTCAGAAATTGTTCAGTCAATTCAACTAAACCCAAATGGTTTGTCTCTCCCTAGCCCCCCCACCCCCCGCCACCCCACCACAGTCACTGATTTTCTGGATAGAACAGGCAAGTGTGCTCTCTGAGTCATTGTGAAGGCCCTCTGCCTCCCCCCACTCACTTGAAAGTATTCATTTCTTCGACTGAAACCTTCTTCCCTTACACAAGCAAGCGGGACACCTGGGTGGCTCAGTGCTTGAGCATCTGCCTTTGGCATGATCTAGGGGTCCTGAAATCGAGTCCTATATCGGGCTTCCCACAGGGAGCCTGCTTCTCCCTCTGCCTATGTCTCTGCCTCTCTCTCTCTGTGTCTCTCATGAATAAATAAATAAAATCTTAAGAAAAAAAACAAGGAAGCATAAAGCCCCAATAGCCATTTACATGTTAGTATAAACAAATATATAAGGCTTTGCCTTAGAGCAGGTCTTTAGAGAAAGAGTCAAGTGTCATGAAACAGGGCATACTTTATGGAGCTTCAGAGAAAAAGCAAGAGGTAGGGCTCAGAACAAGAAGTCTGAGGAGACCCAAGGCCCTTCTTAATTGGCCAGTTCCTTCTGTACTCTACTCAATGGATACCTTCCTTTATTGATACTTTCCTTTTTCATCTCCTCTGCCCCACCTCATTCAATCAAAGGGACCATCTGATGATGCTACATTGAGAGAAATGCCCCGGAAAAGCAAATGCCAAGGACATTGGCTGATCTTCTGACATCTGCCCACCCTTCACAAGAGCCTAATCTTTCATTAATAACAAGGAATGAATGACCATAACCTTGCCTTTCCTTCTGAGGTGCCCATCTCAGTAGGGTAGCTTGGTCCACACCCCTGCTGCAGCTGGGGATGGCTGGGCTGTCTGTGTTTGATGAGGGAAACAGGTACGGAAAAAGGTAGCAACTGGCTGATCACACCACAAGTTAGAGGGACTGGTCGTAATAATTTTAATAACAGCCGCGGTTCTTACCACTGTTAACATCAAGACTTGTACTGACCATGGGGACTGCAACTGGGCACAGTGCTGAGTGTGCATGCATGATCTCAAGTGTTCTCCCACTCAAGATGGGTACTGTTCTCTTGATCGTTAATAGAGGAAATCTGGTGGCAACCAGTCTGCAACACGGATTTACCACATTTCTCTGCAAGTCCCTTTTTGTTTCAGTGTAAGCAGAAGACTCTTTCAGGAGAATTTGTGATGAGATTACTTTGATGAGATTCCGGATGTCATTAGAGTCCAGCCCATCTGAATTCTATTCACAAAGAGAAATTAATCTTTAGGAGGGGAAGAGTTGGGAGTGGGGGGTTTGGGTTATAAGGAAGAAGGTATAGGATGCCATCTTAGCCAAGACCTAAAAAAATGGGCACAAGGATCACAAGGATCCCTCCTGTGGAGAGAGGGCTGTAAAATTTTTGGCTTCTGGCAGCCCTGGGTTTGGGACTGAAATCTTCTTACCCTCCCACATGTGGCTTTATTTTTGCCCTTGGCCTTTCCCTTTGCTTCTCCATCTCTTAAGATTAAGCCTGAGCCCCTAGCTTTTGGCACTCTCTGAGGGTTTGAAACAACTGGATGAAATCTTTCTCGAGTGTACATGAGAATTGGCCTGTTTTGTTCAATTTCTCATGGGACACCTACAGTGAGCCAGGGGGAGTCATGGGGGCGCTTACAGCTAGCCAGGGAGAAAGACGCTGGATGGATACTCACATAGATAAGTTACATCACTGCAATGTTGACTAGTCCTCCAAAAGAGAAACTTCTAACAGAGGAAGCTGACTCATCTACAGGAGTAGTTGAGGATTCCCCAGGGAAGGAGGGAGGAGACAAACACACAAACAAACTCACACACACTCACACACGCAGGGCAGACCCTCAGGTTGAATACTGGTGTTTCCACTGGTGGGCTCTCTGCTCACTGCAAATGCAGACATTGACTGTGCTGTGGGAGGTGCCTAGATGGGTACAGTGGAGAAGAAAGCCAGTACACAGTGGATATTTTAAGGAACCTTTGATGAATGAAGTCTGACAGTGTGTTGGCCCTAATAAGCCCACCCTGAAGACCAGGCTGAACATTCCAGGGCCCCACAGTCCCTTTTGGGAACCTGAAGCTATGTATCCTCTTTGAACAATGACCATTCCTACCATATCTGTGCCTACCACCATTGAGCAACCCGCTGTTCTACCCTCTTTTTCCAAACCATTAGTCCCCACAGAGCCCTGCCAGTTTCACTCTCAGAGTCTTTGGAGCTTGGCCCAAGACCCAGCTCCACTAATTTGCCCATTGCTTCATTCTGCGGATACATTTCTTGATGTGGGCAGAGATGTCTTTCAGTGCCAAGAGCTACAGAGGAGGGTCCATTGAAAGGCTGGACTGGCTCCATGCTTCTGTCACAATCATATCTTCCAAACAGAAAAGAAGCTTCCTGATTTATAAGAGTCCACCAGTGGTGAAGGGTTCTGAGGCTGAATCTTCTTAGTTTGAGTACAGAACTGTGTTAGTTTCCTAGGGCTGCCATAACAGATTGCCATAAACTAGGTGTGTTGTTTAAAACAGCACAGATTTACTCTCTCATAGTTCAGAAGTCAGAAATCTAAAATTAAGGTATTAACTGGGCTTTCCCTCTGGAGACTCTAGGGGAGACTCTTTCTTTGCCTCTTCTAGCTTCTGGTGGCTTTTGGCATGTCTTGGCTTCCTCAGCTTGTGGCGGCAGCACTCCACTTTCTGGCCTCACGGCCTGCTCCTCTTCTGTCTGGGTCTTCTCCTTTTCTGCCTCTTTCAAGGTCACTTTTCAATGGGTTTAGAGCCCATCACACCGATCCAGGATCTCATCTCAAGGCCCTTAGTTACATCTGCAAAGACCCTTTTTCCAAATAAAGTCACGTTCACATGGTTCCAAAATGTGACTAAACCTTTTTGAGGTGGGGGGTTGGGGGCACTGTTCAACCTACTATAGGGATTGAGGGGAGATTTCTACTGAAGCCCTTGCCTCCTATACCGATTAAGAGCGAGTGCTAGAAGTATCGTGTGGAGTAATCTGTGAGAGAATTCAAGGATTTAGGTTGGGGATGGAGCTCCCCCTCCCAAAACACATCCACCTGCTGTGGTTTTTCTGTTTAGATGCAGATCTGACCATTTCACTACCTACTCCAGACTCTTTAATGATCTCCCATTATCTTTAGTATCAAGCTCTCTGCCTCCTCCAGGTTTATACAGCCCTCTTGTGGTTTGGCCTCATCCCTCATCTCCTCATCAGTCCCGTGCAATCTGGAGAGAACAGCATGTAACTTCCCCGCAGCCCCTGCCCCCTGCCCCTGCCTCTCACTGGATCACTCTTACTCCTCTGGCAGCAGGCAGCATGGTCTCCATCTACCGCAGCTCAGGGTGGGAGCTGTCTCCCTGGAAACGCTCCGTATGACAGCCTGCCAGTGGCAGTGGATTTCATTCGTCCACCCACCCTGCTGCGCACCAGGTCCTGTGCTTGGCCCACGGCACAGCAGTGAGCAAGGCGGACTCATCTCTCCCCGCCCTGCGTGATGGCTTCACCTGAATTATAGGGTGCTGAGAACCCTGATGGGTTGATGGAGGGGAAAAGGAATGAACTCGATGTAGGGGTTGGCAACTATTTCTATGTCTGATATAACCAGGGGAGGGGGTGAAGTGGGAGGTGGAGTGAAGAGCAGGCTCCAGGTAGAAAGGAAGCCATGCGCAGAGGCTGGGAACTCAGAGAGAGCAGGGTCTCTGATGGTCTGCATTAGCTCCCAGGGGTGAACAGTGGCATTTGCAGGAAGCCGGGCCTAGATCATGAAATGGTCTTATAAACCAAGGCAGGGAGAGATGGATGATAAACAAGAAAATTACAGGTTGTAATACATTAAAACAGAGGGGTAGGCCAATGAACAAGCAGCTCCTTTAGACTGGGCAGCCCTGAGAGGTCTTTGGGGAGAGATGATACCTAGCCTGAATTCTGGATAATGAGGAGGGTCAGCCTGTGAAGATGGGGAAGATATTGTGCAGAGGAGACAGCTAGTATGAAGGCCCGAAGCTGGGAATGAGTTCAGATAGTCCGTGAAACGGATAAAAGGCCCCTGTGGCTGGTGCTGGAGAGGATGGGGGTAAGGAGGAGTGCAGGACAGGTATGGAGGTCAGAGTGTGGAGGCCCTCGGAGGCCTTGTCAGGGGGAGGGGATGGGAAAGAGAGAAGGAATTTTTAAGGATGGAGAATTGTGAGACCTGGCCCAGTCCCCCAGGGAGCCCCTCCTGAAGAGGAGGACAGCAGGCAGAGGCTGGGGTCCCTCATACCCTCAGCATGTGTTCTGTCCTCCTAGAGGCTGGGTCATGGGTTGAGTTAGCATAACTGAAAGGGGGGTCTGTTTGGTTTCTGCAAACCCTTCTCTCTACCTGTTACATAAACATTCTTGCCCTGGGGAAGATTGCACCAGGCTGGGTCCTGCAGGGCTCTACAAACTAAAGCTGTCTCTGTCTCTGTCTCTCTCTGTCTCCCTCTCTCTCACACACTCACCTCACCTCACCTCACCTCACCTCACCTCACCTCACATGCTCTAACCTTTGTGAGATGGGCCTGCAGAGGCCCTCCTGAAGCTACCTGGAAGCTCAAGTCCCCATCCTACCCACAGACCTGGGAGTCTCTAGGGTCTGGCAGTATTAGGACACCCTGGAGTAGGACAATGGTGGGGAAACAACACAGCTATTGAATCAGACAGACTAAAGTCTAACCTTGGCTCTGCCACTTTTTATCTGTACAGCTTTTGACGAGACACTGAGCCCCTCTGAGATTTAGCTCAGTGGATGCAGTTCAAATATAGTCAGTTTAGTTTAACTCACTGGGAGCACATTCTAGCTTCCTCTTTAAGACTGAGTGTAAAAGCAACTTTGGGGGTGCCTGGTGGCTCAGTTGGCTAAGTATCTGTCTGCCTTCAGCTCAGGTCACTATCCTGGGGTCCAGGGGTCTGGGATCCAGCCCTGCATCAGGCTCCCTGCTCATCGGGAAGTCTGTTTCTCCTTCTCCCTCTGCCTGCTGCTACCCCCCCCCCACCCCCCCGGCTTATGCTCTCTCTCTCTCATTCTATCAAATGAATAAATAAAAATTTAAAATATAAAATAAAAGCAACTGCATTGAAGGCTTAGAACAACCAGAGGGGGCATTAGATTCCAGTGCAGCGCAGCAAACATTTTTTTTTGTTGTTATGGCAAATATTTTTAAATGGAATATTAGACATTCCTGTTTTTAAGTTTTTTTTGGGGGGATGGGGGTGTACCTGGGTGGCTCAGTGGGTTAAGCACTTGACTCTTGATTTCAGCTCAGGTCATGATCTCAGGGTCCTGAGATTGAGCCCCAAGTTGTCGGGCTCAGCAGGGAGTCAGCTTTGGATTCTCCCTCTGCCCCTCCCCCTGCTTGCTCACGCTCTCTCTCTCCCTAAAATTAATAAATATATATTTAAAAATTAAAAAAAATTAAAATAAATGTTTTGGGGCATTGCCCCTAGGGGATTTTTCACTGGTCAACTCTGGCCCACCACCCTGCTGGTCGTAGGGTGACCACCCATCCTGATTTGTCTGGGACTACAGGGTTTCCTAGGATATGGGGCTTTCTGTACCAAAACTGGGAAAGTCTCATGCAACCAGGGCAAATTGGTAACCCTAGCTGGTAGGATTTTAAAACATCCTACCATTTAGGTTTCTTTTGTTTTCTTAGCATGTTCTTTGGCCTTTGCTTTAACTCCTTGGGGTGCTCCTCACAGTTCTCCAATTAATTCCTTTTTGGTTTATTTAGTTGGTTGATTCTGTTGCTTATAACCAACCCCTCCCCTACTCTCTGCACAGTAGTGAGAATCTTGTGCAGGTTGACAATACAGATCCCTGCTATACACTTGACTTCTTTTAAACATTTGTCACCTGTGATCAGATCTTTAGCCCTCACACTCCCTCTCCCTAACCTTCACAAGATGCCGCTCATGCCTTGAACTAACACCTCCTGTCTCATTCCCACTCCACCTCCAGGAGATCTTGCCTGTTACAGTCTAGGCTTGACACTCCTGCACTTGTCATTGAGTCTTAGGTTGACTGCTGAAACCTGGAGGAAGTTCTGACATGGGAGCACCCCAACCCAAGCTCTTCTCTCATAAATGGTAAAGCACCCAGAAGTGCAGATCATGACCTTTCAAGTTTTGTATATACCCCAGGATTCAGTTCTAATCCAGTTGAGATTAATCTGATTTAGGAGCTGCCCTTCTCTGCAGTAGGGTCCTTAGGAGTCCTTCAGAGGTAGGTAGCCTGCCAACCACCTCTGGGTGGACAGTCAAGATCATCTAGTGCTCACTTCTTCCTTGGTTTGCTCACAGACCCTCCTTTTTGCTGAACAAAAGCTGAGGGTCAAGACGGGGCAGAATCTTGTCTGGACCTCTTCAATACCAAAAAAAGCCAAGACTCCTCCTTGGATTGCTTTAGAAATGAACTCGAAATGACAGTAGGTGTTATTTTGCTGACTTTCACTCAATCTGTTCCCCCAGGGTTTAGGCCTGCTGACCAGCAGGACCAGATGGCGCCTTTTGCAGGACTATCTCATCATTTCCACCTTTGTATAGGCCCTGAACATCCTAAGAAACAACTCGTTTCCTTCTTTGGATTGACGTATCTGTATATCAGATATATTTTTCATATATTTTTCCTTTTTATAACCTGGCCAAAGACACTTGGCACTCAATCCTAACTTACACTTCAAGTCCTTGAGATGATGGCTGACCTTATTGCACAGAAGGATAAGGGCAAGGGGAAGGGAGAGGAAGGAAAGGGGAAGGACCAGGAAATGGAAGGAGCCAGATTGCTCTCCATTCATGATTCTCTTTTGCCACCAGCCCCTTTCTCAGTCTTTCTGGAACATGGCCTTCTACACTCTGAGTTGCCCTGAGAACTTCCTGATTGCCTAATGAAAAATGCAACATCCCAGGCCTTGAAATCGTTATACCTGAGATTGGATCCCAGGTCCCTGACTTTCTTGGGAGTTATGTAACCTAAGCCTCAGTTTCTTCATCTAAAAATGGGGCTAATACTAGTCCAAACCCCTCAGAGTTGTGGAAATCAGATGAGACAATGTTCAATAAGTACTTGGCATGCACTCAGTGTCAGATATTAGGAGAAATATTCTCCTTCGTTAGTCTCACAAGTCAAATACAAGCAGCTGTCACTCCAGTAAGCATTTCTGGACTCCTCTGGATGTGGTCATGGTGGCCAAAATCACTGGCTTTGAATGCTTCTGATCTGAACTGGTCTACTTGTTTTTAATAGGGAAACAAATTACTTAATCTCCAGACCACAAGTTTTCTCATCTGTAAAATGGGAATGAGAAAGCTTATTCTGTGGGATTATTGTGAAGGTTAAGTTAAATAAAATAATAAGTCTAACATGCTCAGTACAGGTCCACAATTCCTTATTGAAAACCTATGGGATTTTGACCCTGAATAGCCAAGGGAATATTGAAAAAGAAAACCAATGCCGGGGGCATCACAATGCCAGATTTCATGCTGTATTACAAAGCTGTGATCATCAAGACAGTGTGGTACTAGCACAAAAACAGACACATAGGTCAATGGGACAGAATAGAGAACCCAGAAATGTGCCCTCAACTAATACTCAGCAAAGCAGGAAAGAACATCCACTGGAAAAAGGACAGTCTCTTCAATAAATGGTGTTGGGAAAATTGGACAGCCACATGCAGAAGAGTGAAACTAGACCATTCTCTTACACCATAAGATAAACTCAAAATGGATGAAAGATCTAAATGTGAGACAAGAATCCATCAAAATCCTAGAGCAGAACACAGGCAACACCTTTTTTGAACTTGGCCACAGTAACTTCTTACAAGATACATCCATGAAGGCAAAGGAAACAAAAGCAAAAATGAACTATTGGGACTTAAACAGGATAAAAAGCTTCTGCACAGCAAAAGAAACAGTCAACAAAACTAAAAGATGATGTACAGAATGGGAGAAGATATTTGCAAATGACATATCAGATAAAGGGCTAATATCCAAGATCTATAAAGAACTTATTAAACTTAACACCCGAGAAACAAAAAACCCAATCATGAAATGGGCAGAAGACATGAAGAGAAATTTCACCAAAGAAGACACGCATAGCCAACAAGTGTATGAAAAAATGCTCCGCATCACTGGCCATCAGGGAAATACAAATCAAAACCACAATGAGATACCACCTCACACCAGTGAGAATGGTGAAAATGAACAAGATAGGAAACAACAAATGTCGGAGAGGATGTGGAGAAAGGGGAATCCTCTTGCACTGTTGGTGGGAATGTGAACTGGTACAGCCATTCTGGAAAATTGTGTGGAGGTTCCTCAAAGAGTTTTTTTTTTTTTTTAAGATTTTATTTATTTATTCATGAGAGACAGAGAGAGAGAGGCAGAGACACAGGCAGAGGGAGAAGCAGGCTCCACGCAGGAAGCCCGACGTGGGACTCAATCCTGGGTCTCCAGGATCACACCCTGGGCTGCAGGCGGCGCTAAACCACTGCACCACTGAGGCTGCCCTCCTCAAAGAGTTAAAAATAGAGCTACCCTACAACCCAACAATTGCACTGCTGGGGATTTACCCCAAATATACAGATGTAGTGAAACCCCGGGACACCTGCACCCCGATGTTTATAGCAGCAATATCCACAATAGCCAAACTGTGGAAGGAGCCTCAGTGTCCATAGAAAGATGAACGGATGAAGAAGATGTGGTCTATACATACAATGGAATATTACTCAGCCATCAGAAAGGACGAAGACCCACCATTTGCTTTGACGTGGATGGAACTGGAGGGTATTATGCTGAGTAAAGTAAGTCAGTCAGAGAAGGACAATCATCATATGGCTTCACTCATATGGGGAATATACGAAATAGTGAAAGGGATTATAAGGGAAAGGAGGGAAACTGAGTGGGAAGAATTAGAGAGGGAGACAAACCAACTAACTCTGGGAAACGAACAAAGGGTTGCAGGAGGGGAGGTGGGCGGGGGTTTGGGGTAACTGGGTGACGGGCACCAAGGAGGGGACTTGATGGAATGAGCACTGGATGTTATACTATATGTTGGCAAATCGAACTTCAATTTAAAAAAATAATAAAATTTTGGGCAGCCTGGGTGGCCCAGCAGTTTAGCACCACCTTGGGCCCAGGGCCTGATCCTGAAGACCCAGGATCGAGTCCCGAGTCGGGCTCCCTGCATGGAGCCTGCTTCTCCCTCTGATGTTCTTTTTCTCTGTGTGTCTCTCATTAATAAATAAATAAGATATTAAACAATAATAATAAAAATAAAAAATTTAAAAACCCATGGGATTTTGCAAAGCTTTTTGGATTTCATAAAAATAATATATTTATATGCTGTATATTTTGTAGCTTCTGGGCCAGGTGTGAGTCAGTACCTCATAGTCCAACACATTACTTCCACATGGAAATCTAGAATAAAAAAAAAAAAAAAGGAAATCTAGAATATCATATCAAGTGGGGGTAAATAGAAAACTCTAAATGGCCATACAATCCTTACCTTGTGAAACAGACAGGGCAAGTATAAAATGACAGATAACAAACTAAAGATCACAATAGTGGACTGTTCAAGATCACACGGTCCAGAATTGACAGCATGAGGATCCTTGGGTCATCTGAGTCCCAGGGACTCTCTCCATTACACCACACAGTGTGACAGACTCGACCCTACAACCATTCTCTTTGCTTAATGAACTTAATCCATACACATAAACACACAAAGGGCCTACTAAGTTTTCTTCTCATCTTTCTACATGTATGTATATATATTTCAACACTCTTTTCATATTCTGCTTTTTTTCACTTTGGTACCTGGTACATATTTCTCTGTGTGGCATCATATTGTCACTTTTAAAAACTATAGAGTCTTCCAGAATATTAATATAACCCAGATAGTTTAGCTATTCCCCTATCATTGAGAATTTGCATGTTTCCAGTTTTACGCTGTTCTAAAATAATGCACACTCACTTTAAACTTTGCCTTGGGGATGAACAAACACGTGGATCTGAAAACACCTATCTCCCGAGCCCCTGGCTGACTGGCAGCCTTTGGGAGATTGTATTTCCAGACACTTCAGCTATATATTTGTTGTTCCCAATCAACTAATCAATTAGGGTTTATTGAGTGCCTGTGTGGGGAACAGGGTGCTCTCTGGTGCTGGAGGAAGCGAAGAAGCATAAGCATAGAAGCACGATATTCTCTGAATCTTAGGAAGTGTACATGTAACCAAGCAGGCATTACAACTTCAAACCAAGTTGGGTTTGAGTTCAGCCAGTAAGGTCTTCTAAGCAGAACTGGTCGAGATGGGACCAGAATGTGACGGTAGTGGTGAATAGCAAGAACTTTAAATAGATCTCTGATTTATTCTTTTGCCTGTCAAGGGTGTTAGTTCTATTCAGGAAGAAGATGCTAAAAATGATAGAGTGAGTAGGAAAAACAAGGTCAGGGTTCCATGAAGCCTTCCCTAATTTGTCACATTTTACTTTCAGACTCTAATGGTGAGGGTCAACATTAAAAATCAATATAAAGTACCACTTCCCTGACTCCCCTTGGTGGGGCTCGGCAAAAGGATAAACAGGACCTGGTTGCTAGGTTTATCTTACTTCCCCTTAAACAAATTACTTAACCTCTCTCTGCCTCTCTTGCCCATCTTATCAAATGGGAACAACAGTAATAGTCTCATGGGACTCACAAGACTATAACAAGGATTGCTTGAGATCCTGACAAGTGCTTTAGAAAGAACAAAATGTTGCGTAGATGGTCTGAAGGAGGGAGGCTGGGACCACATCTCATTCAAGCACCCAGGACAGCGCGGGTCTGGCACACGGTAGGAGCTCAATAAATATTTGCTGAGTGTACAAGGGAAATGGCACATATTACCATGAGTCCTTAAAGGGCAGAGAACCCCACATCATTCCATCAACTCAGAGCCTTGAGGGGGTGGCTCCCTCCACTCCAGCTGCACCTCCATATCCATCCTCCCTAGTGCAGTCCCCAACCTATCACCCCTGTATCTACTACAAGAAGTTCTACATTCAGGGCAGCAGAGATTCAAAGCCTAAAGTTTATCCCCAGTGGAGGAGCAGAGGCAAGCACCGACCACAGGCCAATCTCCTCAGGTTTCAAGGGCTGCAGGACTCACTGCCACAAGGGACTGGCCAGCTCAGCCCTCATTTCCCGCTCCTGGCTGCTGAAGCAGGGGAATGCGAGGCCATTGTGTCAGCAGCCAACAGCAGCCCTTGGGCCAGTGGAGGACACCTGGTACCAGACAACAGCTGTGCCCTGATCTACCTCCAGCTGGGACCTCAGGTGCTCTATCATCTCCTAGACCAGCCAGGCTGCTGCTCCTGAGCATTCGGTACCAACAGCAGAGACCATCCCCCTGGCTGGCCTGAACTAGGGAGCCAGTTCAAAGTGACTCAAACCTGGCCCACTGGCTGGACTTTCCCAAGGAGCTTTCCTGCATTTCTTGAGTCAATGCCATCTTTCTCATTGTGATATCTGAGAGGACAGGATGAGCTGTGAAGATCTACAGCTGTGGGATTGTGACAACTAGTCACTTTCCAAAGCCTGATTTCTTTCCTCATGCCTTTGTCTCTGTATTTGCTCTCCACCCAAAACAAGATCCAGAGGGCAAGGCACATGGCTAACTCTCTCACGGCTTTCTCATTCCAGGGCTAGGAACTGTGTCTGCCCCAAAGCAGGTGCTTCATTAATATTTGTGAGTGAACAAATGGACTTTTTGCAATGTTTATTATAATAAATGATAGTTATTATAAATATGTGATTATTATAAATAACTTTAAAAAAGAAGCGGTAATTTACATAGTCTTTCAGGATTAACATATACACTGTCCTGCCTTACTCATTGATTATGTAGTCATTCAGCTATTCATATAACCTTGTGTTTGATCTGTAGGAGCTAAGAATTAAATAGTCGTATAATGTAGTCAGGGCTATCAGACAGGGGCATAAACTTCTATGAGTGTCTCTGCTGGGGAGATTTGACCTAATCAGGGAGGTCAGCAGAAGCTACTTGGAGGAAGTTCATTTGAGCCAAGATCCAAACAAAGAAAGTCATTAACTGGGAGCCACAGAATACTGGAGAAAGAGGAGATGCCATGTGAAAGGCCCAGTGGCAGAAGGGAATGTGCAAGGAGGAGAAACTGAGGGTCAGCTGGGGAGTAAGGAGTAAGGGAATAAGACTGAGTCAGCCACCTTGGAGGGGACAGAGAAGCAGCAGATATTCAGTAGCATCCAGATGTGCTCGATAGGTGCCGTGGGCCAGGGCAGGGTGCCCTTTAGGAGGTATCATCTGCTCCAGGAGACTGTTTCCAACCCCCCAGTCTACGTTAGGGCCCTCCTTTGTATTCCAGTGGGATTGAGGGCTTCCCATAATTATTTAACTTATCAAAGTTTACTTCAATGATCTGTTTTCTTACTTTTTGGCTTCCTCATCTCTTGGCTATTCATCTTATGCATGCATACCTGACACAATGCCAAGGACATGATGGTGTCTCCATTAGCGTTTGACGAATGAATGCATGGAGAGCCCTCAGATCACAGAGCACATTGGATATGTCTTTGAATCTCTGCCTTCTCAGGAAGCCCCCCGCTGAGTCCTGTGCTGCAAACAGGAAAGAGGGGATAGTGGTCTATGCTGATTTTTGGAGGAGAATGGAACCAGAAGGCTGGAACAGGGAAAGGTTGGGGGATGCTATGCAGTTAGTGTTACATGAAGGAAAGAAGGATTTATAAAACGATCCTTAATAGAAAGGAGGGCAGACAGTATCAAGGAGGATTTGTTTACCAGATGCTGAAAAGAAATTTCAACAGGTAAAGTTGCATGAGATTATAAGGATGAAAGAGAATATCAACTGATATTTAACAGATTCTCACGTATTATGTGCCGAGCACTGTTCTAAGTGTTTTTAAAGTAAGTTATTATGCCATTTAAATCCTCATAATGATTGCATGGAGCAAGTAACTGACTCTATTTTATTTTTTATTTTTTTAAAGTTTTTATTTATTTATTCATGAGACACACACACACACACACACACAGGCAGAGACACAGGCAGAAGGAGAAGCAGGCTCCATGCAGGGTGCCTGACATAGGACTCGATCCTGGGTTTCCACCTTCACCCTGGGCGTGAAGGTGGCACTAAACCGCTGAGCCACCCAAGGATCCCCTATGACTCTATTTTATAGGTGGAACAAAGAGTACTCCTCCTTACCCTCCACCCTACCTCTGGAGCCAAGCAGCCAGGAAGTGATAGAGCCAAGCTCTGAACCCAAGCACTTTGACCTGGAAGCCAGGCTCTTAACTCCCATCCCATGCTGCTCTGAAGCCAGCCCTCGCTCTGCTGCTGGTATACCTGATGATTTGGTATCTTTTCAGAGATCCTCCTGAGAAGGAGGTATCCTTCCCCATTTTGCAGATAAGAAAACTGAGGCTCAAAGACATTAATTTGCCAAAAATCAGCCAGCTGGTAAGTGACAGAGCCAGGATCTATGATGACGTCCTCACTGCCTCTCTTATTTCCTCAGTGCCCTCGGCTGAGCTCTACACCTGAGTCATCTCCGGTGCTACTCTCTTGGCAACTTGGGAACCTCAGCCAAAGCCCGGCAGGTGGCCGTACCCCATGCACATTGCTGACTCGGCAGCCCCTTCTCTACTCCCTGGCTGCTCACCCTAACTCCGAGCCTCTAACCTGCCACAACAGAGATGCCAACCTGGCACGGGATTAGGAACAGCTAAATCCATCAGCAACTTTTTGGGGAAAAAATAAGTGCAGATGAAATCTATTTATATAACTCTGATGGGAAGACAACAGCCTAGGGAAGTTGGTTAAGGATTCAGCAAGTCAGCATCGAAGGGACCTGCAAAGCTGATATGAAACATTCCAGGCAGGGCTTGGAGCCCCAAGGAGACTTGCTGTCTTACCAGTTGGGTGCCAGAGTGCTTGTCCTAGGCTGCCCTACCCCTGCTTTCCTGCTCCATCCCTCAGGGGCTCCCTTTGCAGGCAGGCTCATGGTGTACCTGAATCGGGGCAAAAGGACAGGTGGACCCAATCCAGGCTCTTTGATACAGTCCTGGGGCCAAGTTGATAGCTCAGGCCTATTATTCTGCATGGTGTGGTTGCTTTTCACCTCAATAATCTGATTCAAAAAACATCTGATGCAGGCTTCACTATTCAGTTCACCTTCCTAAGGTGACATGTTGCTGTGACAGTCTGTGCCTTGGTTTCCCCATGTATGAGAACAGAAACTTCTCAAGCTTCTAGCACATACAAGCTTGACCAAGGGAGCCCTCCCTGAGACCAGAACTGAAAAGACTTCCTTTTGTGGGCCAAGGGAGGCAGCCTGGTGAGGGTAGGGGTCAGGAGACACTTGGTTTTCAGGACCAGGTAGATCTGGGTTCAAATCCTGGATCTGCCTCTTCCTGTCTATGTGTTCTCCGAGCCTTGGAAATCATAACCAATCCAATCCTCAAGAAAATCCTCTGAGGTAAGTGCTATCTCTAGTTACACCTTTTTTTTTTTTTTTTTTAAGTAGGCTCCACACCCAGAATGGGGCTCAGTGTGGGGCTTGAACTCATGACCCTGAGATCAGCACCTGAGCTGTGATCAGGAGTCAGATGTTTAACCAACTGAACCACCCAGGCACCCTTCTAGTATTATCTTATAATTGAGAAACGGGGCTACGAAGAGGTAAGTTAACTTGCCCAAAGTCACAGAGCTGGTAGGTCAGAGTCAGGTGACCTACCTCTGGTCTGTGCTCCTAACCACCACCTGATACTGCCCTGCTTCCGGTAAGACCTAAAGAGTAGAATTTTGATCCTGGCCCTACCAGTAACTTAAGTCACATGTCACTTGGGCCTCATCTGTAAAATGAGGGGAGAAGACCTCTGATTCTACACAGTGTAGCCTCTAAATTGTTTCTGAGAGTGTGTTGTCTCTGCTCATCAGAGACACCCACAAGGTGCTGGGATGGTTGTCCGGAGATCTCTCCTCACTGCCCCCTACGTTGCCATACCCTGCCTCTTAGCCTTGGCTTCAGGGATCAGCAACCAGGGCAGTGAAATAGCATCTTCCCCAGGGTCTCCTGGGTGTCCATAGCAGCCCTCTTACAGAGCTCCCGGGTGCTGCGAGGAAAGAGGTGGGCTTCTGGACAGTGTGGACCATGCCCATAAGTTGCATCTCCCCCCTACACACACATCAAAGTTTGCTGGGCTCCTTAGTCACACTGCATGACCAATTTAATGTAATTCTGAGAATCTCAGTATTGGAGGGGAATGGGCAGCTAGGTCAGGAATGCAGGAGTGTCATCTTCAGCAGCTCTAACCCCACTGACTGGCATGCCCTTGTAATGGCCAGCTCAGCCTAACATGGGCCTCAAGCTAGGGCTAGGGGAGTCTCCTAGTTGGCCCAAACAGAAGTTCTTCCTGAAGTTGGGCTACAGTGTGACTTTTCTGTCATGCCCATCTTCTGGAGCTAGTGTGGCCCTTTGGAAGATTGCAGGGTCTCTCTCATGGGACAGTCCTCCATCAACTTAAAGAGAGTCCTTGTGTCCTTGCCAACTCTTCTATTTTCTAGATTAAACATCCCCATTTCCTTTCATTCTACCTCTTAGGTCAGAGTTCTTTGAGGCTTTTTCCTCACCACACTATTCCCTCTCTTCCCGATCTGTCCTAATGGGTTTTCCAGGAATCCCAATTCAAGATCCCTTTCAAAATACTATTCTCAGAGCACAACACTCCAGTGCTTGGTAGGCTGAGACTATGTCTATTGTCTCTCTTTGCCATGTCTTCTCTCCACCCCCTCCAACTCTCCAGCCTTTCTTCTGGAAACTGCACACCACAAAACTCCATGCATGTGGTCCTAATAGGAGATGTCATGTTCAGCTATGATTCTGCCCCTAAGGCCAGTTGATTGGCCAAGAGGTTGGCACTATATCTAAGCTGCTCCAATCAATTAATTTCTTGGGATTTGGGGATGAGTGCTTCTCTGGTGGCTAAAACTGTGAGATATAAAACTCAGCAGCTATTGGCAGCTATATTGATTGGACAGAGTAGGCTATGCTATGGAAAAGAATCAATCCTGAGATATTTAGTGCCTTAATCCAATGAAAATATATTTCCTTTCCATGCAAAGTTTGATGGGGGTTGGATACTTCTCCTGGGACACTCTTCTCCAAGTGACGATTCAGGGATCCAAAATCCTTCTATCTTGAAATTCTATCCTCTTAAAAGTCTTTCACTTCCAGCTGCAAAGATGGGTGGAAGTGAAGGGAATAGAAGTGTAGGGGGAGGACATCTTCCACCCACATTACCCAGTGAGGTTTCAGTCTAAAGCCTCACTTAACTAACCGCAGGGGAGACTGGGAGATATCATTTTTCTATGCACTGAGGGAGAAGAGAAAAAACAAAGATTGGTGAAAACTATCAAACTTGTGATAGGAAACTTGCTGTTGCCATGCTTCTTTGCCATGTGCAGAAAGCTGGTCTGTACTGAGAGAAGCAATCACAGGCAGGAGGGGGAGAGATGGGGAAAGTTCCAGATTAAACTGCTCCTGATACTCATCACCTTCTCTAGGGCTTGTTTTCTGCTCAATACCACAACCACAGTGTCCCTCCAGGACGTTTCTCCTGTGCTGAGCTAATTCTGTATTACTTTTGGTCACATACATCTAAAGGAGACTAATTATCTAATACATTCATCTAATACATCTAAAGGAGACTAATTATCTAATACATTCCTTGTCTTCACATTTAATGCTATTAATGCAGACTAAATGATCACACACTCTTTTTTTTTTTTAACCTTTTCCCTTGAGCTGTCATAAATTCAAATCTCTCCAATTGGACTTCCTTATCTAATTCCAGTAACCTCTGATAGCAAATATTTTAGACATTGTAGACCATACGATCCCTGTACAACTACTCAACTCTGCTGCTGTAGCGTGAAAGCAGCCACAGATAGTATATAAACAAATGAACGTGGCTGTGTTCCAATAAATCTAATTTTACAAAAACGGCTGCAGGCTGGATTTGGCATGCAGGCCATGGTTTGCCAACCCCTGATCTAGCTGGTTTTTTTTAGATCTGAGCTTGGGATTCTCATTTCTCCCTATTAAACATAATCTTGTTAGCTTCAACCCATCTTTCACTCAGCAGACATATTTTTGGATCCTAACTCTACCATCAGCATAGAAGCTCTCCCTCCCTCCTTTGTGTCATGTGCATATCAAATGGGTTTTCAATGTCTTAATGGTTCATCAGACTAGCAGGCCTTTGAAAATGTAATGAATGGTGATCTTGGTGCCCCTCCTGAGAAAGGTCACACTGGGAAGCCAAGATCCAAAGGATAAGATGCTTGATGGCACCCCCTTCTAATCACTCAGTGCACAGCTTCTGCTGACCTGGGGGCAGAACCCTATCTGTTTCTCTTTATTTCATGGAAGGCATATGGCTCAGGACAGGGGTGGGAATAATTTGGGGCTGTGTTCTTCTCTGAAGAATTCTTTTATTCAACACTCATTGCAATTCAATGTGATAAATCCCATGTCCTTTCCTTCCCGGTGTCCTCCAGCAATCTCTGGGTATCCTCCATAGGTTAGAGCCATGGATCCCAATCTTAGTGCTGGGGGGAATTTAGCAAATCATCAAGTCCAGTACTCTTCATTTTACAGATGAGAAAACACGAAGGCCAAGATGGAAACAACTTGCTCAAAGGCAAGGAGGGCATCTGTGGAAAAGAAGTCTGGAGCCTGGGGTCCTTCATCCTCCTTCCACATCTCTCCACAAAGAATTGCCTTCAGTGAGCTTCCAGGCCATGAAGCCCTAGGAGCCCTCCTCTGATACCAGCCCAGTGGACAAAGAGGATAGGAATTGGGGGACATTGTGTACTGCAGTGCCTCTATCTGAGCCTCCCAGCTTGCCATAAAATGAAGAGAAGATAGAGTTTTTCCTGGGATGCCCAGGTTTTGTGGACTGTTTGTCTCATAGGTTGGGTCTAAAGCCAAAAAGTCTTTGCATTAGTCATAAGCAAAGTGAAGTTCATGAGCTGCTTTGTAAATTGTCTTCTTTAAACCAAGCTGATGATGTTTCCTTATGAATCGCAATTTCTATATGCATGTTTCTTTTCCTGACTCCCATGTGTTTTTTTCCAACACCAATATGTGTTGTTTTTCCACATTAATTCTCCAATTCTCTATCACCACCTACATGTCCAACAATTCAATTCAATTCAGTTCTAACACTATCTACCTGGAGTTAACATCAGATCTCATAAGCTAAAGGACTTGGTCCCATATACTGTCCCTACTTTAAATACCAGTGTTGTGGGCAGCCCCAGTGGCACAGCGGTTTGGCGCCACCTGCAGCCCAGGGCGTGATCCTGGAGACCCTGGATCGAGTCCCATGTCGGGCTCTCTGCATGGAGCCTGCTTCTCCCTCTGCCTGTGTCTCTGCCTCTCTCTTTCTCTGTCTCTATGAATAAATAAATAACATCTTAAAAAAAAAAATACCAGTGTTGTGCCCAAGATTGTGAATCCGAGAAACCACCGAGGAGCTGACAACGATGCAAACACACGAGGGTGTATTCACAAGCTCCAGCTTGGGTCCAAGTGTACCCGACACAGCGGAGCAGGGACTTGGACCCCAAGGTGGGTTTCAGCTTAGTTTTAAGGGCTGGTCTAGGGGCAGCCCCGGTGACGCAGCGGTTTAGCGCCGCCTGCAGCCCAGGGTGTGATCCTGGAGACCCAGGATCCTGGAGATCGAGTCCCACATCGGGCTCCTTGCATGGAGCCTACTTCTCCCTCTGCCTGTGTCTCTGCCTCTCTGTGTGTGTGTCTCTCATGAATAATAAATAAATAAAATATTAAAAAAAAAAAAAGGGCTGGTCGAGGGGACCTCCAGAAGGAGTGGAGCAATTCCTCAAGTTCTGTTTATTTTGATATGGGGCCTTCAAGGGCATTGAGCTCTGTTCTTATTCTAATATGGGGCTTCCTGCCCTTGGCTTGGGCTCTGTTTTTATTCTAATATGGGGCTTTCTAGGACATTAAGCTGTAAACTGTCTTCTTTCTGTAAGGTAAAGTTCAGCTCTTATTCACAGGGGCCTGGGATGGCTGTACTTGTGCTAACCCTGAACTTAAAGTGGAATGGCCTTAATTTTCTCAGCCTCCACATTTCCCCCTCTCAGAGGAACCTAAGGAAGGACCCAATCATGGGTCCAGGGTGCTCTCAGAGTGAGCCAGGGGGAATGATTAAACCAAGATTCTAACCAACCTTGTTGCTGTTCTCGCTCCCATTTACATTCCAGTGAAGAAGCAACATCCTACGTTTAAGGCAGCACATAACCCCCCACACACACCCTTTGTTGTAAGAAGACTAAGTCTAATCCCCTTTTACGTTGAAGGACAACCTCAGACTAGGGAGTCTTGGAGGTGGGAAGTAAGTGAGAACGGCCCAGTCTTAGCTTTAGGGGATTGTCCTTGTCTGGTTGGCTTTTCCATTCTGGAACAAAGTCCTTGAGAACGGCGTGTGGGTCTGCTGGCCAGACGTGGGTGTAGTGGACCCGGGGAGTAATCCCATCGACCTTGAGAGCGGTGGGAGTGGTCAGGATCATGATGTAAGGTCCCTTCCAACGAGGTTGAAGTGTCTGGTGTTGGTATCTCCACACGTACACCCAGTCACCTGGTCGATATCGATGGGGGTCCGGGGGTGGCCCAGTCTCATAAAGGGCCCTCATCTTAGGCCACACCTGCTCATGGGTTCGTTGTAACATTTGGAGGGAGAAAAGAAGTTGGTGATCATCAAATTCAGCAAGTACCTCAGGTTTTAAATTGGGGATAATAGGTAGAGGACGATCGAACATGATCTTGTACGGAGTCAGTCCCCTCTTATATGGGGAGTTCCTCACCCTATATAGGGCGAAGGGGAAGAGTCACCCAGTCCCTGCCAGTCTCCAGGGCTAGTTTAGTTAAGGTCTAATGTTCTGTTCATCCCCTCTACCTGTCCTGAGCTTTGGGGCCTATGTGCACAATGTAATTTCCAATCTGCCCCAAGTACTAGTGCCACTCCCCGTGTTACCTTAGAGACGAATCCTGGGCCGTTGTCTGATCCAATTTTAACAGGAAAACCATACCTCGGCAAGAGGTCTTCTAGCAGTTTCTTGGTCACGGTCTGTGCTGTTTCATGTTTGGTGGGAAATGCCTCTGTCCATCCTGAAAAAGTATCTACAAACACTAGTAAATACCTGTATCCATATTTTCCAGGTTTTACCTCAGTGAAGTCCACTTCCCAGTAGGCTCCTGGGCGGTCACCTCGGAGCAGGGTTAGATCCATGGGCGGTGGCATTAGTTAACTGGCATGGGTGGCAGCTCGCCACAATCTGCTCCATCTTTGCTCCAGAGTCTTTAATAGTGATCTTTGCATGTCGTATGAGGTCTTTCATCTTCCTTGTTCCCATGTGAGTACTTCAATGCATTCTGGATAGGACTCGCCATCCTACTTCCTCTGGCAGGATGATGCTGGAGTCTGCGGCCCTCCACCAGCCACGCAAGCACTGGGTCATGGGCAAGCATTTGATCCAGTGTAAATCAGCATCAGTATAGTTGGGGGTGTCCGGCAGGGTCGGTGCCCCCCGATCGGGTCTCCGTTTCCATGGTTACAGCCCCCGCATCCGATTCCTTCTCAGATGGAACGGCTGCCTTCTGTGTACCAGGTGGTGTCCGCATTCTACAGTGGCTGGTCCTGGAGATCAGCTCTGATTCCATGCACCTGTGCCAAAATTTCTTGACAGTCATGCAGACGGGGGTCCCAGTCTGGGTTAGGGAGATGAGAGGCATGGGGTATTGGCGCACCCTGACATGGTCGGCCCCCGGCTTTAGTTATGGCCGGTGGGTGCCGGGCCAGCCCAATTCCCTCAGGTTCTGCCCACGCTTCGGGAAATTCCGGCAGCCAACAGTCCATGTCAGTCATTGGGACTGAGGGCGTTTAGAGGAGACAATATTTGTCTTCTGAACTCAGGAAAAGCACCTGAATCGGGTGCCCCTCCTTGTTTAGGATTTTTGCCCCTTCGGGGTGGAAACAAATTTGTGCCCCCATCTTGGTGAGCAAATCCCGACCTAACAACGTAGGGACACTCAGCGATGACCATGAAGGAGTGGGATACCTGGCCCATGCCGAGATTCCCAGTTCTTCGGGTAGTCCATGAGTACTGTTTGGTGCCCGTGGCCCCTTGCACCCATGAAGTCTTGTTTGCCAATTTCCCTTGGGGTTGTAATAAAACCGAATGTTGTGCCCCAGTGTCCACTAGGAATTCAACAGGCTGCCCCTCCACTTTAAGAGTTACCCTGGGCTCGGGGAGGGGTGCTGAATTCCGACTCCCCTAGTCGTCCAGGTCCTCCATTTTCAAGATCTTGGCAGGGGCCTTAGATCTTTTGTTAGGGCAGCTTTTTACCCAGTGGCCCTCTTCTTTGCAATAAGCACATTGGTTTTTGTTCAGCTTAGGGCGCTCCTGAGGGGGACCAGGGCCATCCTCCTTACCTGTCCCTGAAGCCAGCTTCTTGAGGTGCCACCGTCTTTCCCGTGGGTTGTCCATGGTTGTGGCCAGCAGGACCATGGCCAGGTTTCGGGTCTGCCGGTCACTTAGTTTGGTTTGTTGTTCTTCCGGACTTTCTTTATTATATTATTATAGACTCATTCTGCTACTATCACTACGTCCTGCAAGCTCTTCTCTTCCAGTGTCTCTACTCTTTGCAATTTCTTTTTAATGTCCGGAGCAGCCTGGTTAACAAAAGCCATGATAATTGCGGTCTTTGTTTCCGGGGCTTCTGGGTTCATAGGGGTGTACTGCCTAAAAGCCTCTATGACTCTCTCTAAGAAGGCTGCTGGACTCTCGTCCTTACCCTGTCTCACATCATATACCTCGGCCAGATTGGTCGGCTGCGGGCGGCAGCCTGGAGACCTGCCCTAGAGTCCGGCGGTGGACCCGGGGTCTCTCCTTACCTTCAGCCGAGTTGTGCGCTTTCGGGGGTAAAAAAGAGTTTTAGCCAAGGAGGGGAATTTCCGGTCATGTCCTGCCAGACCAGGATGTTGGGCACCTGGTCAGGGTGGCCGTCTGGTTTGTCCCTGAAGATCACGGCCTTAACCTGTAAGATAATAGGTAGGTGGAAAGTTCCTTCTCGGGGCCATCCCACGCCAAAGGTTGGCCATTCTGATATGCAATAAATTTGAAATCTCCATCTCCTTATGTAAACAGTTATGACAGTTAACCAAGACACAGTAACACAGACAAATGCACAAACAGTTAACAAGGACATAGTAACACAGACCAGCACGCAAAACGGGTAACAAGAACACGGTAACAAAGGTTCCAATAAGGCGGCAGAGACAAAACAGAAAGCAACCCGAAGGGCTGGCAGCCGGCCCTCCTTACAGGTGAGGACCCCGTCCTCCCGGTGGGGGCAAGGGACGTCTCCTCAAGATCCCGGGTCGACAGCCCGCCAGCGCGTCCGCCTAAGCCAATGCCGACCTAATACAGATTGGAATTCCTACAGGTTAGAGCTCTCAGAGAATATGCGCGCAAAAGGTGGAAAAAGTTGAGTGCACTCACCACGCGTGAAACCCTCCGGATAGGGTCCTGGGGTCTCTCGGATCCCGGACGAGCCCCCAAATGTTGTGCCCAAGATTGCGAATCCGAGAAACCACCAAGGAGCCGACACCGATGCAAACACACTAGGGTTTATTTACAAGCTCCAGCTTGGGTCCAAGTGTACCTGACACAGCGGAGGAGGGACTTGGACCCCAAGGTGGGTTTCAGCTTAGTTTTAAGGGCTGGTCTAGGGGACCTCCAGAAGGGGTGGAGCAATTCCTCAAGTTCTGTTTATTTTGATATGGGGCCTTCAAGGGCATTGAACTCTGTTCTTATTCTAATAGGGGCTTCCTGCCCTTGGCTTGGGCTCTGTTTTTATTCTAATATGGGGCTTCCTAGGACATTAAGCTGTAAGCTGTTTTCTTCCTGTAACTGAAGTAAGGTAAAGTTCAGCTCTTATTCACAGGGGCCTGGGATGGCTGTACTTGTGCTAACGCTGAACTTAAAGTGGAATGGCCTTAATTTTTTCAGCCTCCACAACCAGCTGCAAGTGGAGTCCCCAATTGACCCTTATTTCTGCCTGACCAATTATAAATTCAGAGGTTTCCATGACTCCCCCCAAGTTTGATAATTCACTGAAATGACTCACAGAACTAAAGACAGTGCTTTACTTATGACTACCACTTTTTATTATAAAGGATACATCTCAGGAACAGCCAAATGTAGAGGTACATAGAGTAAAGGATGAGGGGAGAGAGGAGGATGGAGCTTTCAGGCCCTTTCAGGGCACATCACTCACTGAACACATTGATGTGTTCACCAACCTGGAAGTTCTCAGAATTTCATTGTTCCAGAGTTTTTATTACTCAATCTCCAGCCCCTCTTCTATCCTTAAGAGTTTGGGAGGTGGGGAAAAATTCCCACCCTATAATCATGTGTTTGGTCTTCCTGGCAATCCGCCCCCATCCTAAAGCTAGCTGGAGACTCTGCCCTGAGTCACCTCATTAGCATAAACTCCAGCGTGTTCAAAGGGCTCATTATGAATAGCAAAAGACATTCCTATCAGGGAATTACAAGGGTTTTAGGAGCTTTGTGCCAGGAACCCAGAAGAAAGACCAAAAAAAAATTTTTTTTATTATACTATATTATACCATATAGTTCATAAATCAGCTAGGATGTTTATAGCTACAGCCCTAGAAACATCTGTATACACAGTTTATCACACTTAATCACTAAGAGGCCACCCTCCTCCCACAAAAGGCAAGGATACTCCTTGTCTTAGCACCTGTTTCCTTATTTGGGATAAGAGGCTTGACTGGGGCCATGTAATTGTTATGCTCCCATTTCTGACTTGACAGGACTACCTGCCATTCCCAGAACCTGGCCTTCTGCCCCTTTGCTGGCACCGAGCCATCTGCTTAGAATGCTCTTCTTTCCCTTCTTTTCCTGTCAAGTTGCAGGTGAGCTAAAAGGTCTCAGGGCACAGAATATTTTGTGGTGATGGTAGGTCTTCTATGACAGGGTGCTCCTAATTTACATTTATTTCAGGGGTTTTTGTTTGTTTTTTGCTTTTTGGCTAGAAGAAATCATTTTACACTGTCACAGAACAAACAGTTGTACTTTTTGGCTCACAACTTACAGAGCTCATTTAATGCAACTTTTGTTGGCTCTACACATTTCTGACCATCCCAAACAAATTCATTCCTACAGAAGGATACATGCCCATACCCTCCCCTTTTCCCTGAGGCTACATCTGTGGTCAAAATCATATTTATCCTTCCAAGCTCTGCTCAAGAGCTTCCCCCTCTGTGAAGCCTTCATGGTTCAACCAAGTAGAATTAAAATAGACCTTTGCATAGCACTCTGTACTCTGTGCTCTCACAGCTTGTTTATGAGGCTTTTTGCCTGCAAAGGCTGTAAGCATCTAGTCGTTTATCTTCGCCCTGAGGAGTATCTGACACACAATGTGGGCTTACTAAATATTTAGTTCTGATCTATAGGAGAGAGTAGTCAACCTAATTAGATGGGAACCGGGACAGGACACAGAGGAAAACTGGTGGTGGGGGTAGGGAAGGTGCTCCTTGATAGTCATCGTCTTTTCAAAGGAGAATCTATTACTATCCTCCGCCTCATTCTGGTTTACTCAGCTTTCTGGCCTGGTAGGCCCACCTCCCACTAGAAACACACATAGTTCTATTAATAGATACAACTCAAAGACACCAGCTCCAAAAATAACCTTTTCTTCAGGATCCGTGCAAGGTCACAGAAACACCATCCTGGTCAATCTACTGAACCAATGGTAGATGTTGTGTCCCAGGTAAAAAGACAGTGCCCCATTCATCCAATCCTCATAGATGGGGCACTGTGGAGTGTTAGCAGAGTCATATTATGGTTTTCATGGGACTTAGGCACTTGTGCCTTTGTGGGTTCATTCCTTCATAAAAATACACTTAAAATTATATTTTACAACTACATTGGCATGAAGGCAAATATAATCCAGCCTTGACTCATATTTACATATTCATTATTATTATATTCATCTCCTGATTTAAAAAGAAATTAAAACATTTTCATGGGTCCCTAAAAGTATTGTGGGACTACATTAGTCTGGGTTCTTCAGAGAAACAGAACCAGTAGTATACAGATATTTAAAGAGATTTATTGGGGGCATCTGGGTGGCTCAGTCAGTTATGCATCTGCCTTCGGCTCAGGTCATGGTCCCAGGGTCCTGGGATCAAGCACTGGCATCAGAGTCCTGCTCAGAAAAAAAAAGTCCCTGCTCAGCAAGGAGACTGCTCCTCCCTTTCCCTCTGCCCCTCCCCACAACTTGTGTTCTCCTATGCTCTGCTCTCTCTGTCTCAAATACATAAGTAATCTTTAAAAAAATAAAATAGAGATGTATTATAAGGAGTTGACTCATGTGGTATTGGAGGCTGAGGAGTCCCACAGTCTGCAGTCAGCAAGCTAAAGACCCAGGAGAGCCAATGGATAAGTTCCAGTCCAAGTCTACAATTAAAGGCAGGAGAAAATCAATGTGCCAACTCCAAGGCAATCAGGCAGGGAGAGTGAATTCTCCCTTACTCTGACTTTTTTGTTTTATTCAGGCTTCCAATAGATTGGATATGGCCTACCGACATTGGGGAGGACAATCTTCTTTACCCAGATCTATGGATTCCAATGTTAACCTCATCCAGAAGCACCCTCACAGACGTTCCCAGAATAATGTTTAGGCAAATACCTGGGCACTCAGTAGCCCAGTCATGTTGACCCATAAAATTAACCATCAAAAGTCCACCCCTCATCAACTTGGCATCCATGTGCATCTCCTCAAACCATACTTGTTCTCCAAAATAAAGACAATAAAAAGGCTATAATTCTGCCTAACATGATACAAGAATCTTACATACTACCAAAAATACACTAACTCCTTCCCCAGAAGAGGAGGTAAACTCCTTTAAAGATGTTTCTTCTTGATATAACATGATTACTAGGATATAAAACTAACAAATATTAAAAACTACTATATAAAGACAACAGATGTGTCCTCATTTCTGTAACTGGTCATGTGGTCATAGCTGGTACTTATAACGATTTTTTTCCACTAGCCATTCTGTATTCCTTTTACCTTCAGCAAGTACCTCAGTTAGGTTCTTTACCTGGTGGGGTGATCCAAACCTTCATTCCTGTAGGGTCTGGGCCATTGAAAGTCCTACATGGATTGAGCTGTTGTAGTTTTATGCTAGCCTTACTCACGGGGCACGGTAATAGCAAGGGACACCCTTAGAGATCTCCTAAATTCCTGACATACTCTTCTTTACCTCCATTGTGCGTTCGCAGCCCAATTTCTCCTTGTTAGCAAAGACCAATCACCCAGTAGGCACAGTAACTCTCTTCTTTGTTGATTTGGGGACAGAAGGGGTCTAAAGTGGGGGCGGGGCTGTAATCTTAACTTCCAGTTCAATGGAATCATTGTCATGTGTCCTGGTGAAAACATTCCTTCCTTTGGAACTAAGACTTCTAGGCCAGTAGAGCATAAGGTCATGGGAACAGGAAGCAAAAATTTTTCTAGTGAGTAACTAGGGGTGATAGTGAGAGACACCCCTCCCATTTCCATCTCTTGATTCCTGGACCTATGAATCCTGGCTATGGAGGGAAAGAGCTCCATATATTGACCCTAATTCAGAGTTGATATAGCTTTCTGGAGAACTTCACCCCAGCCCTGCAGATTATTGCCACCTCACTGGCATTATAACGGAGTGTTCAAAAGATCATTCTACCATTCTATCATACCATATGCTTCAGAATGGTGGGGAACATGGTAAGACTAGTGAATTCCACGATCACAGACCTACTGTGGCACTTCTTTTGCTGTGAAGTGAATTCCTTGATCAGAAGCAATGCTGGGTGGAATACCATGATGGCATATCAGGCATTCTGTAAGTCCATGGGTGGCAGTTTTAGCAGAAGCATTATTATACAGGCACATTTGTATTCAGAGTGTCTATTCTAGTAAGAACAAAGTGCTGCCTCTTCCATGATGGAAGAGGTTCAGTGTGATCAACCTACCTGCAGGTAAGTGGGAAGATCACCCTGGAAAGTGGTGCCATATCAGGGGCTCGGTATGTGTGTCTGTTGTCAGCAGTTTAGGCACTCGTCAGTGGCCATAGCTGGACTGGCCTCGGTGAGTAGAAGTCTATGCTGCTGATCCCTAGATAACCACCATCCCTGCCACCATGGCCATTTTGTTCATGGGCCAGATGAGTGACAATGGGGTGGCTGGGGAAAGAGGCTGACTGGTATCCACAGGACAGGTCATTCTATTCATTTGAATATTAAATTTCTCCTCTGCTGAGGTCACCCTTTGGTGAGAATTCACACAGGAAACAAATATCTTCATGTCCCCCCCAACTCCCACAATTCAAAGAAGTTAATCCACATAATTCTGCCTCACATTTCTTTGTCACTAATTTTCTAATCATGTCTGTCCCAAATCCCTGACCATCCAGCCGAACCATTGGCCACAGCCCATGAATTGTGTAGTGTGGTATGGGTGTCTGGTATTTCTCCTTTCAAACAAAATGAAAAATCAGATGCACTGCCCAAAGTTCTCCCCCTGGTAGGATTTCCCCTCACTGTTGCCTTCAAGGATGTCCCAGAGAGGGGCTGCAGTGCTACAGCTGACCACATCCAGGTGTGCCTGCATATCATGCAGAGTCATCTGTAAACCAGGCCTGAGACTTCTCTTCCCCTGTCAACTAATCACAGGGAACTCCCTGTGAGGCTACGTGTGCAGACTGGAAGAGAGAAAGCAGTGAGGCAGGAGTGGGGACCATAAGCATTTGGGTCACTTGTCTGTGTAACTTATTCTGTCTTCAGGTCAGAGTCTGCTTAAGTGGCTCATGTATATATGATTTCTGTTTGATGATGGAGTACATGCTGAGTTTCCCCATTTGGTGGGTCAGATAGCCGTCTGGTTCATGATGGGGAGCTCGGGTCGCCTGGTAACTTGGTGCCCCGTGGTTAAGTGTTCTGTCTTTGCTGAGGTCCAGGAGCAGACAAAGAGCTGTTTCTCAAAAGGAGAATAGTTAACTTTGGAGGATGGCAGGGCTTTGCTGCAAAATCCTAAGGGCCTAGTGCTGTGATTCACCACTAATGGCCTGCCAAGGACTCCAAACAGCATATTTGCTGCTGACACTTCAAGCACCATTGGATCTCCTGGATCATTGTTCAAGTTGCAGAACAGCTTGGACAGCAGCCTAGACCTTCTCCTTTGCTGAGCCCACTGAAAACTGGCAGTTTTTTGGGTCCCTTAGTAAATGGGTTGGAGTAACACACCCAATGAGGAGTATATTGACTCCAAAATCTAGAGGCCCACAAAACACTGTGTCTCTTTCTCGGTTGTTGGAGGAACCAGATGCAACTTATCCTTCACCTTACCAGGGATATCTTGACATGTTTCACACCACTGAACATCTAGAAATTTTACTGAGGTAAAAGGCCCCTGGATTTTTATGGGATTTGTTCTGTACCCTCTGACATGCAAATGTCTGACCAATAACTCTAGAGTCTGCTACTTCTTATTCACTAGGTCAGCTAATGTCATCAATGTAATGGACCAGTGTGACATCTTGTGGAAGAAAAAAATGATCAAGGTCCCTGTGAACTAACACCTATATATTCAAATCATAAACTACAGTTTATGCATCTAAGGCCCATATCATATAGCTTTCCATCCACATCAAGGAAGTTCAATCTTTGAGAAAATAAACATTGACCAAGCTTCAAACAAGTCAGACCTCCTGTTTATTTTTAGTTCTGTGGATGTGTGCAGATCATCACTGATGCAATGAAGAAAATGCAGATGCTTCCCATAATTACCCAGCTAATAAATCAGGGCTGAAAGGCTGCTGGGGATGGTGTGTTCTGTTGACCTTGGCTGAGGAGGTAGCTCGGTCTCTGAGGAATATGTGAGATGAGTGGGATGGGGGATGGATTAGACACTCCTGGCTGGTGCATCCTGACAGAAGACTTGAGTGAGGATATAATGTGTCAAAAAATGGATCTTAAGAGGCCTACATAGAAAGAGGAGTGTGGTATATGCGTGCGCGCATGTGTGTGTGTGTAGTATGTATGGTATGTGTGGTGTAGTGTGTGTGTGTGTGTGGTGTGTGTATATGCATGTGGTGTGTGTATGTATGGTGTGGTATGTATTTGGGGTGTGTGTGTGTGTGGTATGGTGTGTATGTGTGTGTGTGTGTGTGTGATGTATATGGTGTGGTATCTATATGGCGTATGTTTGTATGTGGGGTGTGGGTATATGTGTGGTGTGGGTGGGTATGTGGTGTATGTGTGGTGTGTATGTGTGTGTGTAGTGTATGTGGTATGTGTGCATGTGTAGTGTGTGCTTATGTGGTATGTATGTATGGTGTCATGTGTGGTGTGGTGTGTGTATAGTGTATAGTTTGTATGATTTTGTATATATGTATAATATTGTGATATGTGCATATTGTGTGGAATGTGTATTCTGTGGTGTGTGGTGTGCATATGTGGGGTGTGTGTGTGTGGTGTGTGCGGTATGTGGTGTCATATGTGTGCTATGGTGTGTGCATTTGTGTTGTGTGTGTGGTATGTATGGTATGATGTGGGCATGTGTGTTGTGTGTGTATATAGTGTGATGTATATGTATGTGTGTGGTATATATATGTGATGTGTGGTGTGTGTGGTGTGGTGTGTGTGGTGTATGTTTATGTGGTATGTGTATTGTATGTATATGTGTGTTGTGTGTGTGTGTGTTGTATGTAAGGTATGTGTGGTATGGTATGTGTGTGTATGTATGATGTGTGTTTGGTATGACATGTATATCTGTGTAGTATTGTAGTATGTGTGTATGTGTGATGTGTATGTTTGTGGTATGTGTAGTATACATTTGTATGTTGAATGTCTATTATGTGTATGTGTGTATGTGTGGTATATGTGTATATAAGTGTGGTATGGCATGTGTATATGTTGATGTGTGTGCACATGTGTGGCATGTGTGGTGTAGTGTTTGTGGTATGGTGTGTATGTATAGTATGTATGGTGTTATGTCTGTGATGTGTGTGGCGTATGTTTGTATGTGATATGTGTGTGCATGAGTGGTGTATTTGTGGTATATATGTGGTGTGTGTGGCATGGAGTGCATGTGCATGTAATGTGTGTATGGTGTGTGTGGTGTGGTATGTATGTGCATGTAGTATGTGTGCAGTATGTACATGCATATCGGGTGTGTGTGGTGTGCTGTGTATGAGTGTGATGGGTGTGTGGTATATATGAACATGTGTTGTATATGTGGTATGAATGTGATGTCTGGGTGGTGTGGCACATGTATGTGCACGCAGTGTGTGTTTGTGTGGTGTGTGTTTATGTGTGTGATTTTAAGGGATAAGGATGGGAAATGAGGAAAAGACTGGGGGAGCCTGCTCATGGATTTTGAACCACAGAGGGGGACTGATGGTGATGGCATCTATTCCCAGGTGTTTCATGAGCATCCAATGTTTTTTCCTGCCAAGATTCTATTTCTCTTTTTTCCTGTTTGAAATTCTTCTCCAATTCTTCCCTTTTGTCAAAGACAGTTTGAGTTTAGTTTCTGTCGCTGGCAAGCAAAGGAGCCTAAACAGGCCATAGAAGAGTCCTGTGAAAGCTAAAAGGAAGACTAAAAGTCAGCAGCAGGGACTGTCACAAACTGGGCTTGTGACCTAGGCAAGTCACTCCTCATCTGGGGACTTAGTTTCTCCATTTGTAAAAAAAATGTGTGGTTTTCAGATTTTGAATTTCATGGACCAGTTAAAATCATCACAAATAACCATGTTGCCCACAACTATCACTAACATGTTATAAAGAAAGAATATATTTTTTTAAAGATTTCATTTATTTATTTATTCATGACAGACACACAGAGAGAGGCAGAGACACAAGCAGAGGGAGAAACAGGCTCCCTGCAGGGAACCCAATGTGAGACTCGATCCCCAGACACTGGGATCACGCCCTGAGTGGAAGGCAGACACTCAACCACTGAGCCACCCAAGCATCCCAAAGAAAGAATTTTTTTTTAAAGATTTAATTTATTTATTCATGAGAGACACACAGAGAGAGAGAGAGAAGCAGAGACACAGGCAGAGGGAGAAGCAGCCCCCCCACCCCCCACAAGGAGCCCGATGTCAGACTCGATCCAGGATCCTGGATCATGCCCTGAGCCAAAGGCAGACACCCAACCACTGAGCCACCCGGCTGTCCCAAAGAAAGAATATTTTAATATCAAAAGTGTAAAGGATAAAATCTCAAAATTGAAAAACAGAATCCAGTTAGACTTCAGAAAAATCCACGACATCACTTATATTTTTTTCCCCATATTGCCCGAGATTGAAGAAAACATCATTGCAGACAGGTTCTGCTCCCGTGTCTGGGGTCTGGGGACTATGAGATATCAGGAATTCTTGGGTCCTCCTTCAAGCTCGAATATAGCAGGCTCAATCTTTAACCTCTGCCCCTGCTTTCAGAAGGCCAGTCTGTGACCTGTCAGTAGCCTAGTCCTTAGCTATTCTTTCCTCCTCCGGTGTCTACTCTAATAAGGAGACATTTCCCTCTAGAGCACACATGCTGATGAAAACCTCCTCCTTCTGCTGCTGCTGCTGCTGCTGCTGCTAAAATATGACCAAGAGTCTATCCTTGACACTGTGCTAAACGCTTTCCTTGTTTAGTGTTTACAAAGCTAACTCACTTAAGTTTCACAACAACATGACTATTCTCTCCATTTTGCAGATAAGGACACCAGCACAGTGACCCCAGGACAGTCCTGGAAAAGGCTGAGAAAAGGAGGAAGGCTCGAGGGGGGATGGGGGACAGGACAAGATATCTTAGGGCCAGAGCAGCCAGTCCTGGGTACTTGGCCAAGATGGCTCAAAGTGGCCTTGGTAAGATATCTGGGAGGGGGTTTCAGACCTGGGCTGGGAAAGAAGGTGCTAGACTGGATGCAGAAGAGCCCACATGGCAAACGGACTCTTTGGTATTATCTCTCAGCTCTGACCCTTGACTTCAGCAGCTCAACGTGGTTTTCTCAGTCTGTAAAGTTGGGTTACCAAGCCTTACTTGTGAGGCTGGGAAAGAACCTGAGATAATAACTTCCTTGACTTTGGAGTCAGGACAAGACCTTGTCCTATTCCCACTTGCCACCCCCACCGCCATGTCTTCCTGGCTCCCACCAGGCCTCCTCATGTTAGCAATTGGCACCTTCCAGCACTGGGGCTGCTCCAGCTGGAAGTCTGACACTCAGCCTGACTTCTCCCCACTCCCCATCCCAGCTCATCAGGAAGTTGTCCGGGTCCAACCTTCCACTGAGCCACTCAGGTGCTCCGCCCCACCCCCACCCGATGCCTTTTTAAAGATTTTATTTATGTATTCATGAGAGACACACAGAGAGAGGCAGAGACACAGGCAGAGGGAGAAGCAGGCTCCCTTGCAGGAGAGCCTGATGGGAGCTTCGACCCCAGGACCCCGGGGTCATGACCTGATAGGGTCCAACCTTCCAAATATGTCTCCAAATCCCTACCTCTCTCTCAACTCCCCCAGCAACTCCAAGCCCCGTCCCTTCACCTGGACATGGCAGGGGTTCCTAAATGCCCTTCTTTCTCCCATTCCTGCCCCTAAAGCCTGTTCCCAGACCTGCAGCCACAGTGATGCTTGAAAATGTAAGCCACATAGTGTCATTGGCTTAAGCCCTTCAACAATTTGCCATTCTATTCGGACAAAAATCAAAACACCTGAACTTGGCTTGACTGGTCTTGTCCCTGCCTACCTCTCCAACCATCTCAGGCCACAGGCCTTAGCCTTCACTCATCGTACCCCAACCCCAATGAACCTGCAGTTCCTAGAATACACCAAGCTCTTTTCCATGGTAGGGCCTTTGCACCTGCTGGGCCCTCAGCCTGGAGCTATTTCCTATCTACTGCTCCCTGTCACCCAGACTCAGAGGGGCCTTCCCTGACCATTGTAACCAAAGCAGAATTCCATTTTATTTTCTTTCCTTTTTTTTTTTCTATTTTATTTTCTATCATGGTATCTGTTTATTTCCTCTGAGCATTCATTACAATATGAATAGATCATCGTATGATTTTGCTGGCTTATTTTTTGCTTGTTCACTGGACTGTAATGTCTGCGAGGGCAGGGTTGTGTCCGTCTATTCATGGCTATAGCTTCATAGCAGAGCGTTTGACACATAGTGGGCACTCAAGAAAAACTTTTGGGTAAAAGAGGAAGGGTCTATTCTGCAAGTCACAACAGGATCGCAGCCCACTATGTCTCCTTGCCCCCCTCCCTGGGCCCACCCACTCCGCCCCTGCTTCTGCTCCTCTACCCTCTTCCTCCAGAGGCTGGGAAAGTGCCGCATCTGTTCTTGGATGGTTTCTGAGCACCCCACCCCGGCTGTTTCTGTGGGAAGGGCTCCCACAAAGTCTGAAGGGGGCAGTGAGATAATGGGGTGGCAGGTGGAGGCTGGTTCTGAGAGAACTCTTTCCCCAGTCTGGTCTCCCTTAAGGAAAAGGGATCCCCTCTGCTGGACCTTTAGCGAGGCTGCTAAAGACTCTTACAAGGCAGAGGGGGAACTGTGAGATAGCCAAGAAGAGGTGAAATTTGGTATTTTAGGACCAGGGAGCTGATGCGCTAGTTTAAGAGTTTAGACTCTCTCTCAGGGCTGCCAAGCATCAAGAATGAAATCTTGGGCATGTTGTTGCCTGGCTACCCCACTTTTCCCCAGCTACTCTGTGGTACAGGGTGGACTCTTCCCTTCCTACACAGATGCACACTGGCCTGGCATCCTGGGCATTTGCCCAGCCTTCGTGGGGGAGGCTGGCCAACCCTGACTGGAAAGTAGTATCCTGTGACATCCACAGATCCTGGCAAGAGGCCCCAAGGCTTCGGGCAAGAATGCATCTGTAGGTTCCAGGAAAGACGCCTCTGTGGGAAGCAGAGCCACAGTGGCATTTCTGCACCTCGGGGATCAGACCACAGGAAAGTAAGCCCTCTGGGAGCCAGAGAAATTCAGAATCAACATTAGCAGCACACCCTATCAGACCGACCTCCTCTCTTCATCCTGAAAATGAAATACTTAACAGTCTCCGGCATGCTGCCTGCTAAATTCTCCCGCTGCTCTCAATTTGCTGCAAAAATGTCTTGATGGGCTCATCCCCCACAGCAGCTCCAATGCTAGACATTATCGGGGATATAGTGGGGGTGACGCCTAGGGGATACCAGGCCTTGGATCAAATAACAGGCGATCTCCTGTTATCACCAGAGATCTGGGGGGTCCAAGGGAGGAAATGGGCAGGGAGTGACATCCAGGCAAGAACGGCTGGAGGCGGGAATCCTAAAGATCTGGTGATCTGGTTAACTCTTCAAGTGACCCTCCTAGGAGTTTGATAAGAAAAGAATCTTCCTACGACCAAAGGGGATTCTAATTACAGAGTCCTGAGAACCCCCTTTAAAAATACTGATGTAGAAGTCACTGTGCAAGTGGTTGGTTTCTGATGTTTTTCTATTTAAATAAAGCTTTTCTATTTCAATCCAATGAAGAAATTGTAGGAAAAAAAAGATTTTTTCTTTTATATTATTTTCTTTAGATGTTTTCTTGTAAGTAGGATTATGGAATCAAAGGACAGGAATTGTTTTTGTAGTTTTTGCCAAATTAGTCTCAAAGGGAATTTGAATAATTAAACATTAAGTTTTAGCATTTAAATTGATTTTTGTAACAATATACAAGTTGCTCAAATTGCAAGTTCAAGATTTATAGTGGGGCTAATCCTTTTTCTATGCGAAGCTTTGTGTGTAAACTATCTGCTCACTTCCTTTGGCTGTTTATCAAAAAAAGGAACAGGATACTGGCCTTTTATAGTGATATCAATTTCTTAGCTATTTTGGATAGAAAGCTTTATTTGCCACATATATTTCTCCCCCTTCTGTCGCTTTTGTTTTTGCTTTATTACATTTGGTGGCACAAAAGGCTTTTAGAAACACATTTGGACCCATCCATCCTGTCCCTGGTATCTCTTTCATCAATAGTCAAAATGGTTTCTCCTCCTCACGGTTGAGACACATTTGCTTTACCATTTCCTCCTCTGGCTATTTATGACCATTTGAAATGTATTGGAGTGTATGGGGTGAAAAATATGGATATAAGCTAATTCTGATTCATGCTTATGTCTTGCCATTTAGATGATATTTGTTCAATAGTGACTCTTTCTTATAGCATTATGTTGATGCTTATTCATTTTACTTCAAGTCCTTAAATAACTTCAATCTGTTTTTTGCAGTCTATTTCCCTGGTCAATTTTTCTTGTCTTTACCCTGACAAATTATACTGATGGCTGTCTGGTTATTTTAACTTCCACAAGACTTTTTTTTTTTAATTTTTATTTATTTATGATAGTCACAGAGAGAGAGAGAGAGAGAGGCCAGAGACACAGGCAGAGGGAGAAGCAGGCTCCATGCACCGGGAGCCCGATGTGGGATTCGATCCCGGGTCTCCAGGATCGTGCCCTGGGCCAAAGGCAGGCGCCAAACCGCTGCGCCACCCAGGGATCCCTCCACAAGACTTTTTTTTTTGGTATTTTGCCCATCCATACTCCAGATGAGTTTTACTACTTATACGTAAAACACTGCAATGCATCTCACTGTGTCTTTAATTTATCTTCTATTGTAATCTTTATTTAGATTTCACATTCAAGATCAAGGTATAGATAGCTCTTCATTTGTTCATATTTTCCTTTATTCTTCCCACTTTAAAATTTTCTGATTTTTTAAAAAGATTTTATTTATTTATTCATGAGAGACACAGAGAGGCAGAGACACAGGCAGAGGGAGAAGCAGGCTCCCCGCAGGGAGCATCCCAACCACTTTAAAATTTTCTTTGAGGGGCACCTGGGTGGCTCAGCTGATGAACGTCTGCCTTCAGCTCAGGGCATGATCCTGGGGTCCTAGGATCCAGTCCCGCATCAGGTTCCCCGCAGGGAACTCCACCTTCCTGTGTTAGGATATAGCTGGTTAAGGAGCACTCTGCGTATTCTAGTTGTACCATCTCTATTTATTGAATAAAACAGGAAGATACAGGAACACCTGATGGTCCCGGGATCAAGTCCCGCATCGGGCTCCCTGCATGGAGCCTGCTGCTCCTTCTGCCTATGTCTGCCTCTCTCTGTGTCTCTCATGAATAAATAAATAAAAAAATTTAAAAGCCAGGAAGATACAGTGCACTAAGTTGAATAAGCATCCTCTCAAAACTCATGCCCACCTAGGACCTCAGAATGTGAATTTGCTTGGAAATATGGTTTTTATGGATACAGTTAGTTAAGATGAGGTCATGCCTGGATTGGAGAGGGCCTTAAATCCAATGACTGGTGTCTTTATAAAAGGGAGAACAGAGACACAGGCAAAGACACACACACACACACACGCGCGTGCGCGCGCGCGCACGCACGCACACAGATGGGAGAAGGCCATACCATAAGATTATAGGGTCAGAGATTGGAGTGATACATCAATGAATTGATGAATGCCAAGGACAGTTGACAACCACCAGAAACCAGGAGAGACCTGAAACAGACTCTCCTTCTGGGCCTCCAGAAAGAACCAACACAATCAATACCTCGATTTCAGACTTCTGGCCTTCAGAATTGAGAGAATAAGTTTCTGTTGACTTAAGCCACCCAGTTTGTGGGACTTTGTTATGGCAGCCCTAGGAAACCAATCCACATAGGATCCTTGCTCTCACCTGAAAGCTGTTCCCAATGCTTTTAATTGTAGGATTATTTAAAACACAGAGAAGTGTCTTTGTAAACCTGCCCCAAAGCAGAGAATGAACAGTCCACTCTGGAATGTAAATACTTAAGAAATGATGGGGTTTTTCCTGTTTCCTAACCAACTACAAGTCTCTCTGTAGAAAGTAAACTATTTATGGCATATTCCAAGTTCTAAAAACCCAGGACCTTTTTGCCAAGGGAGGTAGCATGGTGTGATTCAGAGCGTTCAGAAGGTGGGCTCAGACCACCAGGGTCTTAATGTTGGCTCTGCCAACATTACTCTGAGCAAGTCATAAGCTCTTTGAGCTGGATTCCCAATCTGTAAAAGGAGACAAGAAACACTTATGTCTAACATATTTTAGGAAGCTGTTCCTGGGATCTGATGAGATAATTTCTGGGAAATTATTGTTTAAATGGTAAAGCGTTGGGCGGATGTTACCAATCAATAGTGGCTGCCTGTGAGGTGGGAGGAATAGGCTGAGAGGGTGGGAGGGAAACTTACTCCTCACTCTATCTCCTTTTGTTCCATGTAGTATTGAAAATAACATATTAAAGAAAAGTTAATGTGCAAGGATGGTGAAGAAGTAAATAAGCTGCATGCTTGGGTCCCACCTCACCCAAAGAGGACATCTAGAGTGTGGGCACTGATGACCTGTGAGGGAGAATCTGTCTCTCCTGAGCTTCTAGTGTGGGAACTTCTGGGACATGATCCAGCTCATACCTCCTGAACTATTTTTGCCTTGTTCCTGTTAACTCAGAGTTTGCAAACTATAGTTGGGTGTTCAGCCCTGCCATGGGTTTCACATTGTCTGATTTATCTTTCTGAAATCTAGAGAGAATAAGGAACCCTACTGCTAAGTGGTTAGGGCAACCCATAGGCTTGTATGTAAAGCAAAGGCATATTTGGAGAGACATTTTCCCAGAGCTTTTTGAGGTCTTATGCTCATCAAGAGGCACAGCAAGAAGTAACAGCTTGGATTGGAGTCCCCAGGGGATTGAAATGGGAAGCTAAGCCTTATGACCTACTCAATGAACCTCTCTGCCTCACCTCCTACAAGTGATGATCAGGCCTTCCAAGGTCCTGAGGTCTTATCTGGGTCCTTCTCCTTGCCATGTCTGATACTTGCACCAGCCACTCACAGCCAAAACTCCATTCTGCCAATTGTCACCACTGGGCTCCAGATTTCTACCCCCTTAACACTATCAACACTAACTGGTCAACAAGATATCCTACTTGGGTCTCCTCTTTGTCAACACCACTTCTGTGAGGGTGGAAGGCATATAGAAAAGTCACCTGAGCCCCTCAATGGGAAGGCTCTCTCAATTTTGCCATGCAGCTCTCTCCTTCAGAGTATTAAAACATTCCAGGGCTGGCCACCAGGCATGGGCACAGTGTAGGCTTTGACCAGAACCAGGGCCACCTGGCCAGGATCCTTCCTCACATATAGTCATTTTCCTCTCCCTGTGTCCTGATTTATTCTCCATTACCTACCTTTCTTCAGCCCCAACTTTCATATAGATGAATCCAAATAGTACACAGGATTTATGTTCTGTCCCAGGCAGCCCTGGGTTTGGTCCCTGTCATCCAACATATGTGGTTTTGTGGAGCACAGGAGGGGATTGAAATGTAGGATTGTAGCCTGCCTCCATGTGCCATTGTATCTGAGCCTGGGCTCCAAGCAAGACATAACCAGGTTTGCTCTCCTCTTGCAAGAGTTTAATAAGGATGCTTGTGATTCCCTGACAGACGGTGATAGTTCAGAGCAGCAACTTAAGTGTCAAAGACAGACCTGTGTTCAATCCCAGCCCTATAGCTTATGAACCATGTGATTTTGAGCAAGTTACTTAGTCTCTTGGAATCAGTTTCTCATTTGTAAAATATGGAACAGAGATAGGTTATAAGAACGTTGAGTTAAATGAAATAATGCATATAAAGGTTCGGTACCTGATATGTTGTAAGTAGTTAATAAATGTTAGATGCTGTTGTTGTTATTAACAGAATAATCTGGTTTCTAGTCATGGCTTCAGCCCACTTAAGCTTTGTGAATTTGAGTGAGGTATTTCACATCTGCAGGCTCTTATTTTATATAAAATGAGAGGCTGGGTCTCGAGCTTTAATATTCCTTCTGATTCTAAGATTCTATGATCCCTTTGGCCCTGAAAGAGTAATTCGACTTGCCATGAGAACCAACATTAGGATAATCAGATGAGGTGGCTACCCATAGGGCAAGATAAGAGAAGCTGCTAAAAATTCACCTGGCTTCTGCAGACCAAAGCCTGTCTCTCTCTCTTGGCCTAGATCCTAGAGCAGCAGTAGGGAGGAGCTGTGGGGAGCTCATCTGTGGAGCAGCCTGGTAGATAACTAATACTGAAGGAAGGAAGGAATGCCAGGCCCTTCAGCCTACCTGAAAAACAGAATCAGAGGTCCGAAGGAAGGGGAAGCACTGAGCAGGGCAAGAGTCTATCACAGATTGAGTCCCAGTGAGAAAGGAGGCTATGAAGAGGCTATGTGAATATGCAGTTTCTGGAGCTCTTTGGAGAGGCGTGGGCACTGGTTAAAAACCTAGCTGCAGAGCCAGATTGCCTGGGATTGAATCTTGGCTCTTCCACTTACCATCTAGCTGTGTGATCTTGGTCAAAGTACTTAACCTTTCTGGGCCTCAAATTCCCCATTTGTGAGGCAGGGTAAGAATAACAGTTCCCTCCTACTGGGTTCTTGTGGAGAATAAATGTATATATGTAAGGACTTAGGAAAGTGACAGGCACATGATAAGTGCTATGCAAGTGCTGACTATGAGTATTTTTATTTTATTTTAATTTTTTTATTTCATTTTTAATTTTTTTATGAGTATTTTTATGATATTGGGGAAAAAAGATATCAGTTGGGCCTTGGTACACTGGGGGCAACTTCGCGTGTAGGTGGGTGGTGGTTGTGGGGAAGCATCCCCATGCTGACTGTGGAGGTCTGGGGCATGAGTGGAACTTCTATAAGATACCCTCTGGAGACTCCTAGAAATATGGGATCATTCAAAAAGTCTCTTGCACACGACAGTGGCAGGATATGCCAGAAATATATAGAGCCTTACAGTTACTATAGCTCCTCCACGCAGGCACTTGAGGAAATGAAGTTTACACCATCATTGTTAAGGTTCAAATCCCCTCAAGTAGGAGTAGCCTTGGAAGGGCTAAATAATAAATTGTGTTCAGCCATGCAGTGCAAATGCGTTTCTCAGAGGAGCCAGTATTTTAATAGAATTTGCAGGAATAAGAACTGAAGTTGGATGGGGCAGGTCAGTCCTACCACGAGCTGTGTGGAGGCGGGTAGAAGGTGGGTGGGGCCCTGGGTGGCAGACATGAAGTTCTCAGTGTGCTTTGGGTGTCATCTGAGGATTACAGAGAGGAAAGAGGCGCTCGACAAAGGGGCCTGCTTCAGTGGGTCCGTGGGTTGGTAAAATTTGCGAGGCCACAGCCTGGGAAGGCTGCCCCTCCCACCCTCCACCCTCCTCCCCGACGGGCCTTACCTGCCAGGGATCTCTCAACTGCATGGGACTTGGCTGCCTCCTAGTGGCCACGAGGCAGAAGTTCTCTTAAAATGGGCAGAGACAACAGGAAGATTTTACAAAAGCATTTGGAAAGCGCTTTACAGTTATAAGGCACTGCTACAAATACGAGGGTGTAGCTTTTCTCCTGGAGTATGTCCCCCACCACCCCCAGAGTCTTCAGCCACCTCAAGCGTATATGCCCAAGCCCTCCCCAGCCACCTCCAACACCGCATCTTTCAGTTTCCCTCGACTCATCTAGTTTCTCCCTTTAGAAAGGATCCTGGAGCCTAAAGTAAGGGGGAACGGGTGAACTCTGACTCCTCCAGGGCCTTGGGTCCTTTCTCTGGCCAGAGGACTAGAGCATGAAGCTGGAAAAATGAGGGCCCCTTGCACCTGGCTTATGCACACTCTCCCCTCTTCACCTGGTGGTCCTGGCTCCCTTGACATGCCTCAGGCCTGGGTTGCCTTTGCTTCCGAGCTACAAGCCCAAGATCTTTAGGCTTTCAGTTCCTCTTAAAACCAGACTACTGACCACCACTCCCTTCCCCAAACCAGCCCAGTCTGTCCTTTCTCTGCTGCTACAGAAACTAGTCACACTTGGCCATTTGAGTGGTTTAGCAATTGTTCCTATAGCAAAGGGGGGCAGTGGGTAATGAAACCTCAAATGGAGCAAGTTACAAAGGGTCCCACACTTTCAAAGGTCTCACAGTCACGGTCCCCAGTCTTTGTTCCTAACTCTGCTGAGATCGTCGCAAACCCTAAGGATGAGGCTGACATCCTCTTCCCTCCTCCATAGTTTGGCCCAGATGCTATAGACCCAATAATATTCTCCCTTGTGTGCAGAATATCCTAGCGACTGTTGTTCTGATTATCTTTCCACAGGAAAAGGTAATCTGAGAGTCATACTGAATATTTTAAATGTTTGATGTGGAGTGTGTTTTGGTTTTTGATGCATTATTTTGAGAAACCACTTAGAGATGGTTTATTTAGGGCAGCATGAGCCAGCCATTAAAATGGTTTCGTTTTCAGTATTAAACTTTGTTTCCCCGGGCAAGACAAAGTAGTTGAGCCTGCTGGGATGTCCTTCCTTTCCAAATGGGGCTTGGGAAGAATTAAGGATGCAGTGGAGGAGGGTGGCCTTTCTCTGATGGACAAGAGCTGAGCCAGGACCATGGGAAATCGACTTCCAGGAACAAAGTGGAATCACAGCAGAGCACACCTCCTTTCTGATCCCATGGTACCCCAAGAACAAACCCAACCTTGTCAGCTTTACCCCTCATGGAAGCCTCAGCAGGGACCCTGCTCCAGCAGGTTCTGACCCAAGAAAGAGAATCCCAGATACTGAAGGGACATGAGGGGAAGTGGGGAATTGGTTCTACTTCCTTCTCTCTTAACTACCCCCAAAATTTTAGCTTCTCTCCCCTGCCTGCTATCAGTTTTCAATTCCATAGGGCCATAATAGGTAAGAATAGAGAGGAGGATTTAAAAGTCTTTAATTAAAAAAACAAAAAAAAAAAAACAAAAACAAAAAAAAATAAAAGTCTTTAATTCCTCTAATTACTGCAGGAGTCATCAGAAATGCCCACTAAGGATTCATCTGCACTTGGTTGCTTCTGAGGGGAGTGACAGCCATACACTTGCCCTCTCTGGAAGGAAACAACACCCCTAGATGGAAGAAAACTTTGGGACCTACAGGAAGCTGTGTTGGCCAAACCTCTGGGTTTACACCCTTCCCTTTTTAACAGCTCCTTACCAACTGTGCCAATATTTGCCACAACTCTCTCCCTTCTCTTCTCAGACTTCCCACTTCCTGTTTCCTGTGCTCTGAGCACTGTGATATCCACTTTCCCTCTGAGTTCCCCAGTTCTGTCAATGGACACAGCCACCTTGGCCCTTCCCTTCCTCTCACTCTTGGCCACCTTAAGGGCTGCCCCTTCAGCAAGCACCGTGGGTGCCTGGACAGTGCTAGGGGCTGGTGGAGGATATTCCCAGAATAACCTCTGTTAGGAAAAAGCCAGTTGGGGAAGCTACTGGGGAGGGGTAATCCCAGATGAAGAGTCAACTGCAAGACCGTGTTGTAAGTACCACCCTAGAGGCTGGTACAGATGGCCACTTTATTGTTTAAATTCAATCTTGCAAACAAATACCCTCACAATCCCTTTCCTTCCTGCTTGGGACACTGTTTTGAGAGAATGTGATGTTCGTTGCGGTAGCAACAAATGCACAGATGATGACAGGGCAGAAAGATGGGGGAAGCCTGGTTTTGGACAGCAGCATTGAACCATTGAGTGAACTCTAGAATTGCCTACCTCCAGACTTCTTGTTAAATAGATTAAAATATCTCCCTAGAGTTTAAGCCACTATTAGTTGACTTTTGGGTTACTTCCAGCCCAATGCATCGTAACTGATCTTCTTCCATATATGAGAGAAGGAGTTAAGGATGACATAGAGATGGATTCATCATGTCCTGGTGAAAAGACTCGACTTCTTTATGGAAAGGGGCAAGAAAGCGGCACCTGGGTGGTTCAGTGGTTAAGCGTCTGCCTTTGGCTCAGGTTGTGATCCCAGGATCCTGGGACCAAATCCCAAATCGGACTCCCAGCGAGGAGCCTGCTTCTCCCTCTGCCTATGTCTCTGCCTCTCTCTGTGTGTCTCTCATGAATAAATAAATAAAATCTTAAAAAAAAAAAAAAAGGAGGAGGCAAGAAAGCCCCATTGTGGATGGACCCACTTTACCTTCATTCATTGACCTGATTCAACCCATATTTATGGAGTGGCATCTATGTGTCAGGCATTATAGTGAGTTGCTGTGGCTAAAATCAAAAGCAAAACCACACATAGTCCCAGTTCTCCTGAAGCTTAGAATCCAGTAAGGGAGTAAGACATTAATCAAATAGTAATCCTAACAAATAAATAATCAGAAGCTGAGCAAAGCACATGGAGGAGAGGAGAAGATGTAGTGAGAACACGCAACACAATATACACAATATAAAGCCTAGGAGGCAGAAAGACATTCTTGAGAAGGTGATCTTTAAACTGAGAGCTGAAGGAGGAAGAGGAGGGATGAATGAGGCAGAAGCTAGTGAGGGTTGGTGTACAGGGAACTGTGTGTGCAAAGGCCCTGGAACATGAGGCAACCAGGCTGGCTTGAGAGCCCTGAGAGAACAGACAGAGTTTAAGTGGGTTGAAAGTGTGCCTCAGTGCCTCCCCAAAGTCTGGCCTACTAACGGTTCTTGCCCTGTCCCCTGCTTCTTCACTCATCCCACACTGCCCCCCTGGAACCCTGTGTCTTCAAGGCTCTTTGACTAGCATTTGTCCACCCAGTTCTGCCTTTCCCTCTACTGTACCTTGCAAAGGACTCTCCCCTCTATCAAAACCTCCTTTTCCTCCCCATTAAACCAAACTATTAAAGAACCTCTCCCATATTTTGTTCAGAAATAGAATCTTTGGTGGAATTCAGATGGCAAGCAAAAAATTTCAGGCAGAAGGAAGGCCCTGGACATCATATGTCCCACCCAGCAGTCTCCTGGCCTCCTCCATAAGACACCTGTGAGCTGGAGTGCAGGTGGGGCTCTGTGTGTAGTCCGGCCCCTCCTCTGCTTTCCTGGATACACCAGTAGCTTCACCTCACCAGCTGAACTCAGAAGTCTGCCTAGCCCAGTTTCTCACGGTGGTGCAGCACAGCAGTGCCCAGGGCTTGGTGAGAGGGCTGGGCCACCTTCTGGTGAATGGGATGCCAAGGCCCTAAAGAAAGGTGGTGGGCCAAGCCTGGCTTTGGAGCCAGACAGCTCTATAGGAGAGGCTGAGCCCCAGCGTGCCACATGACCTCCGGCTATCACTTAGCTCTCTGGGCCTCAGTTGCCTCATCTGTAAAAATTGAGTAAGATGATCTTTACAAAGTTGCTGTTATGGGACACCAGAGATGGGATGCCTGGGTGGCTCAGCTGTTGAGCATCTATCTGCCTTTGGCTCAGGGTGTGATCTTAGGGTCCTGGGATCGAATCCCACATTGGGCTCCTTGTGGGGAGCCTGATTCTCCCTCTGCCTATGTCTCTGTCTCTCTGTGTGTGTCTCTCATGAATAAATAAATACAATCTTTAAAAAAAGTTGCTGAGGCTTATAAATAAAAATGTATAAAAAGGGGACAGAGATGAGGTTTTAAATCTAAGCTCAAGTACAGATGTAACATAGGGATTAACAGTCCAGATCCAATTCCAAATAGTTTGCCCTACATATCCACTCCCACCTACCAGGCCCTGGTAGCTGAGATTTTATTGGTCCTGTACGTCTAGATCTATGTTGTCCAATTTGCTAGCCACTGGTCACATGTGGCTATATAAATTCTAATTAAAATGAAATAAAATTTAAACTTCAGTTCCTCACACTAGCCACATTTTAAGCATTCAATAGCCTTTCATGGTATTGGACAGAGCAAATACAGAACATTTCCATCAGAGCTGCCTGGGTGGCTCAGTTGGTTAAGCGTCTGCTTTCAGCTTGGTTCATAATCCCAGGGTCCTGGGACTGAGCCCCTCACTGGGCTCAGAGAGTCTGCTTCTCCCTCTCCTTCTGTGTGCTTGCTCTATCTTTCTCTCTCAAATAATTTTTTTTAAAGGAACATTTCCATCAGCAAAGAAAGTTCCATTGGATAATGCTGGCTTAGAGAAAGGAGCCACATGTAATTAGGAGGTCTGTTTATTTTACTTGTCATCTCACTCCTGGACCAAGACACCAATTGGAACAAACCGGCAGTTAGAGAGTCAATGGAGGGTTGGCACACACGAGTGTGTGTATGTGTTGCATGTATGTGTGTGGGTAGTGGATAGACCACGGCTCCAGCTTTTAGGCTTTCTAGATGATCTCAACACTCACCACTTGTAGGGCTGGATGTGGTAGGGAAAGTCACAGAATGAAAGCCCACAGTAGAGGACTTGACCTTGCCCTACCTCTGAGACACAAGGCTGGGGGCAAGGAGGAAACCCACTAGCCTGGAATCCAGTCCTGACCCAGGACCCCAGGAGATTGCTGGTGTTGCTTCTAAAGCAGGAGGGGAAGAAGACATAGAGCTACAAGGCACAAGGGTGCAGCCCATGGGGCAGAGGGATGTGCAACTCTGATTGCTACCTCAGTTCAAGGACAAAGACAAGGACATGGTAGGTAAAACAAATGGGCTCCTCAGGGAGTTTGCTGTACAAAAGATACATAAGAAGAGGATTGGGTCTTTCCAGAGCCTGGGCCAGGGCTGCCTCATACCAGTCACTACACTAGGTCTGCCCTCCCCTGAGTGCCTCCAGGTTTCTCACTCACAAGTGTGGCATTCTCTTAGGTTATTCCTGGTCAGGAGAGACACACGCATGGTTTTCCACCAGCCCTACTTCCCAGAGACCTTGGCATCAGAGATGACAGACTGCCTAGCCGACTCCACTTCCAGGAGCCAGAAATGTCCTGAGCAGGCCATAGCCACAGAGGAACACCCAGGGCACTGTCAACCATTTCAACTCTGGAAACGAGCTGCAGAGATGCCTGCCCTCATTCATTCATTCACTCATTCATTTCATTCAGAAGTTACCGAGCCCCGAGCCTCTGGTCAACTTCTTGGAGGATCATCTCCATAGTATATGATACACTATTCAGTAAACCTCTGAAGTTAAGAGCCCCAAATGTGGAGTCAGCCTGTACAATTTTGGCATGTTACTTCTATTTCATCACTTGCAAATGCAAATAACAGCACCTACCTTGAAAGGCCTTTGGGATTAATGGATGACTTAGCGCAGCGCCCCAAATATGGCAACTATTACTACTATTACTTCTATTAAGCTGTGGTAACACACAGGGCTGAGCCCCAGCTCCAGGGGTAGCTGAAGGGAGCTTCAGAAGAGGGGCCACAGAGGTGGGTTTGAGAGATAAGCAGGATCCTGCTGGAGAGAGAAGTGGGGAGGACTATTCTGGGAGGACAGTGGTCTTGCTCAGTCCTTGGGCCTCCCTGAATGGGTAGACACCCTGAGGCCTCCTCCATTGCTTCCTTCCTAAGCCAATCATGAGACACCTGGGGTGGTAAGAAGGGAGAAGGAAAGAAGAGGTAGCCATGATCTGTGCCCCGGTTTGGGGTAATCACAAATCTTCTCACTACCCCACCTTCACATCTCTGGCCACAGTGCACCCCAGTGTCTGGAAGTGCTGTTCTCAATATAAACTGCCTGACAGTGGCCTCTAGAAAGAGAAGGCACAACTGTTACCGTGGCATGGCTTACCCTGGCATAATAGGAAGTGAAGAGCTGGTCTGGTTCTCAGAACAGCCTCAGAAATTCATTGTCAATCTTCTTGTCCTAATAGTGTCAAATAAAATAGTAATAATTGCAATAATTCTTAAAACCTGCAATCTTTCTTTTATCAATTTCCTTATTGTTACAGTGATAACTCGTTCATCCAGCATTCAGTATCTGGCAACCTCACTCATGCAAAACAAAACACAGAATCAGAAACCAGGTGAAAAAGCAAAAGCCTGGAGAAGCTTTGGAGAAGCACAGGTCATGTGACAAGAGTACTCAGACACCATTTATCCTTATTTTAAGCACAGTTGTGATATCTTGGGTTATTATTATTATTTTTTAAGTAGGAGTTGAACATGGGGCTTGAACTCAAGACCCTGGAATCAAGACTGAGATCAAGACTGAGACACTTAACCAACTGAGCCACCTGCGCACCCCACCCTGGGTTATTTTGTTAAGTATAATCAGATTGTAAGCAATTTATAGAGTAGCTGCTGGAGACAGGCACCCTGACAGCAATAAGTGGCAATAAGGGAGGAGATAGAGAAACTGGAGGGCAGACCAAGAACCACAAAGCACAGCAACCGGATCTGTTTCAGAGGCAGTGGCTGAGTGCACCTGTACTCCTTCCACATAATTCTAGGCTCCTACAAATGGGCTCAGAACACACATCCCGGAACATGTGAGTGATCCAATGGTCTGGACTGTGTTCATGCAGAGCCAACCTGCACCCAACCAGTCTCGACCTCCTCTCCGCATCTCTGAGATGCAATGTTACCTCCCTGCCATCTACTCCTCCACCCTATCATACACACACTGAGTACACAGCCCTGAAGGAAAAGCCCTGGCCTAGATATCTGGAGGCCTGAGTGTGATCTCAGTAAATTGTCCCACTGGGCCATCATTTATCCTTTGAGCTCTTCCTATGAAGCTCAATCTCCTCCCCATAAAATGAAGGTTGGACTACATAAGGTCTGACAGTCCATGTGTTCAGCGAGAGGCTGTCTGGGGCTGAGCAATAGGGATCACTAACGTTATCAAGGATTTACCACCTGGGTGATAGCTAAGTGATTTACAAACTGACCTTTAATCCTCTCTAAAGCCTGGCGGGCGAGGCTCAGGCAGTGGCACAGGGCCCCACAATTGTTCTTACGGTGTGCTGTTGATGCCTTGGAATTCTTCATTTTTGAAGCAGAAGCCTACCTTTTCATTTTGTATTGGACCCTGCAAGCTGTGTAGCCAGTCTTGAGTTCAAGGTCTCCCCTTTACGGGAGTAACTCCTGTGGCTCCAAACAAGGGCAGTAGCAGCACCTGAGAGCTGGTGAGAAAAGCAGAGTCAGAGTTGTCCCCGCACAGCCCTCCAGAGTCAGAGTTGTCCTTTAACAAGGTCAGGTGCAGAGTCTGCAACCTCCCTCATGTCTGCTGTTTTCTTCCCTGTCTGCACTCGCTGCAAACCCAGCCTTCACTGAACAGGAAAGCTCCCCACTTCGGATCTCCAAGTGCGAGGAGAGTCACCGTGCTCGGGGAACGCGGGCTTCTGAGGGCCCCTGACTCTTTGAACGGCGTGGGCGAGCAACCCCACGACTGTCAGGACAGCCAGCTGATCCAGAAGCAGCGCGGCCCGGGCGGGACCGGCAGGAGGCGGCCCCACAGAAGGTAAGGAAGCACGCGCCTTCAGGCGTGCACCCTACTCCTCCAGGACTCCGAGAGCCTCCTTCAACCCTGCACGCGGGGCCCCTCCGCGCGCCCGCCCTCGCCTTCCGCGCCGGGAGTTCGCGGCTCAGGCTGGAGCGCGCCCCGGGCCGGGACCGCCCACGGGGGCGAGCGTGGTTGCGCGGACCCGGAGCTCCGCCCTAACACCCGCTGCCTGCTAACCCCAGGGGGCCCGCAGCAGCCCCCCACTCCTGTTGCCCCTAAGCTCACAGCTCTGCGTTGGGGGGTGTTGGGGCAGGTTTCGCGCTCTTTCAATCTCCGCAGCGGAAGGCTGCACCTGAGCGGCCGGGAGCCTCTCCCATGCGCGGAGCTGGGTGCGTGAGGGCTGCGGACGCTGTTATGCCAGCCAGCCTGAGGGCAGGTGGAGACCCGGCTGGAGATAGACTTGCTCACCTGAACTCTGCTCAAGCCATCCCATCACCTGGGAGAGGCACAGGATTTCCGCCCACCCCCACCCCCCTCGTCCCCCGCCGCTCTCTTCCTCAACAGCCACGGAGCTGATCTTCAGCGGGCACCCACAATTGGGTTCAGAGGGCCCTTCCCCCAGGAGGGCTGAGACGCTCAGAGGTTTTCCAGGACTAAGGTTCCCAGAGCTGAACCACCTTCAGAGAGTCACTCCTTACCAGGGCAGATTTCTAAAATGAGGCTTCTCCCACCCACAAATCAGAATCTTCTGGGGGGCGGGGGGGGGGCCATGGCCCCTGATACTTTTTTTTTTTTAAGATTTTATTTATTTATTCATGAGAGACACAGGCAGAGGGAGAAGCAGGCTCCATGCAGGGAGCCCGATGTGGAACTGGACCCTGAGATTATGCCCTGAGCCAAAGGCAGAAGTTCAACCGCTGAGCCACCCAGGCGTCCCACCCCTGATATTTTTGTATGAAATAGAAGAAGGTGCCTGCTGTGGGCAGAGGCAGCCTTGCTGGGATGTGGCCTCGGCAAGTGGACAGAGGCTTTAGGTGAAGAAAAATCCACCTCCCTTTGGGGGAATGCAGCAGGGAGTTGGGAGCATGTGTGGACTGTGGAGCATGGCCTGCATTTTGGCTCCCATTTGCCCTTTTTATGCAATACACAACCTGCCTTGTTAGGTAGGAGTGGAGGCCCTGAGTGGGGCTGGTAAAAGCACTGCAGGTGATTCTGATGATTGGGCAGGTGGGTGCCTCTGAGGCCTGAGCAAACATAACCAGATGTGACACACAGTGGCCAGCACATGGCACCATGGCCACCCCCTTCCTGCTGGGGTTCCTCAGACTTTCACAGGCTGAGGTTCTACAGCTCCCTACCTTCCCTCCTTTTTTTGCACAAAATAAGCAAAAAGAAAGCCTAACCTCCAGGCATAACATTTAGAGAAGGGAGGGAAGGGGGAAGAGAAGGGGAGGGGGTCCTTATCTATATGGAACAGGTCCACTTCTACCTACACAGACAGCTGAGTCATGAGATGCATCCTGCTCCACCCCCTGCCCCTCCTGTCCACGAGACAGCTGCCACGAGACAGCTTCAGAAATGAAGGCATTTCTCCTTCAAGGCTGGGTTCTGGGCGGCTAGGCTGGGTTGATGGCACTGATGGGGAAGCAGGGGGTCTGGGCTGTCCCAGGACCACAGGCTGGCTGAGCATCCTGGACAGAGTGACAGCCCTCTCAGGGTGTTGCAGCTCTGTCAGTGGAACAGGGAGGTGGGTTGCTTGGGTGTTCGTGAGAGGGCACTCTACCTGCCCATGTCAGGGAGGTGCTCCAGGCGGTGCAGTCCCGATATTGCCCTGCAGCATCCTTCACCATCGGAAAGGCAGCTGAAATGGAGAGGTGGACATATCAATGAGTTTTACTGGTTACACTGTGGTAGCAAACAACCCTCCCACAACCTCAGTATCTACAACAAAGCCTTCCTTCTCACTCACTTTGGCTGTAGTTATCCTCCCAAGTTGTCTACATTCCTGGACTCAACTTGTAGAAGCAGTCCCTATTTGGACCAGGCCAGGTTTGTGGAAAGAGCAAAGGTGGAACCAGGTGATGGTGCTTAAATCTTCCACTGGGTTATGTAGCAGATGTTCTATTGGTAAAAGAAATTCACATGGCCCATCCTGAGTCAAAGGGTCAGGGACATATGTTTCTACTGCAGAGAGAGGGCAGTGAATAATTGGGAACAAGAATGCAATCTACCACAGTAAGGTAGGCCAAGGGGATTCCTTCTAGGGAAGAGAGAATATCCTTTGGCCAAAGGAAACAGTGTGAAGTCACGGCAAGAACAAGACTTACAATCAGACGGGTCTAGATTTTAAGCTGGGCTGAGCCATGTACTAGCTGTGTGATGTCGGCCAAGTTATTTAGCTTCTCTGAATCTTCATTTCCATCTACAGAATGGGTGTAATACTTAATTCACAGGGAATTTTTGAGGATTAGATGAGATAATATACACTAAGTCTTTGGCACATTACAAGAACACAGTAAATATATACTCTCCACTCTGCTACCTGCTGCCCAGCTTTTGTATTTTATCTAAAAGTAACTTGCCAAAATTCAGGCAGTGGCTGAAATAAGACTTGAAGATTCAGAACTCACACTTGAAAGCAATGCTTTTCAAGAGTGATCTGTCTGGTACAGCTCTATGACAAGAGCAGTTTTGTTTTTGTTTTGTTGTGGTTAGTAGAATCTTTTTTATTCAGAAAAAAAAAAAAAACCAAACCCAAAACCAAAACAGTTGGGCAGCCTGGGTGGCTCAGCGGTTTAGCGCCCTTCAGCCCGGGATGTGATCCTGGGGACCCAGGATGGAGTCCCATGTCGGGCTCCTTGTAGGGAGCCTGCTTCTCCCTCTGTCTGTGTCTCTGCCTCTCTCTCTCTGTGTCTTCCATGAATAAATAAATAAAAATCTTAAAAAAAAAAAAAGTTTTCTAACCACACACAGGAGGAGTTTGAGTAGGGGGGAGGTGTCTGTCCATCCAGCCCCAGCCCCCAGCCCATGTGGTTTTGGCAGTAATAAGGGGTGTGGGGTTATGACCCCCAAAATAAAAATGGTGTACGTGTGTGTATGGGGGTATGGAGAGGAGAGGGGTGCAAAAGCGGTTGGGAGTGGTGGGGGGCGGGGACGGAAATTGAGAGTGTTAAGAAACTTTTATGATGGCTGACATTGCCACGACATTCAAGTGCATGATCGATGGTCTCATTTCACTGAACGGAGTATAGACGAGTTTGGTTGATGCAGAAATCTCTGGTAAGCCTGTGGTGGAGGCTACCTTCCAGTCATGCAGAGTAGAACCATGCAATAGTCCATGACTCATGGGAAATCATAAACACTGGTCTTCACTACAGATGGGTGTGAGCAGCGCTGCTCCGAAACACGGCATTTTGTGTTGGTGGGTGTGCCCTGTCTGCCATGAAGGGGGGGGAGGATATCCATGGTTAATTAAAATGGTACTTTGTTTCCACTGATGTGTAAGACCTGGTGGCAGGTCTGTGTATTGCTCATGGCACCTGGCTTGTGCTTTGTACACAGGGCATACTCAATATGAGTCTCCAGCTGGGTGAATGAATGAATGAATGAATGAAATGATGTATGAGCGAATACGTTTCTGGTTGTAAGTGGGCAACTTGATGGCTGGTTTTGGGCAAAGCCAGGAATTGAGTAAAATTTCTCTTCCAGCTTTTTCTGTTGCCTGCACTTCTAGCTCCCCTCTCCTTCCTCTTGTCTCTGTCCATGCTTTTAAGCATCTTCAAGGTGCTTTCTTGGCTGCCCAAGACCCCACATGCCCTCCTTTTCCTGTGAGTGGTTCCCTACTCTGAGCCTTTCACTGTTATCCTTTCTGGCCTCTTCCCAGGTCTGAGTCCGTTCCAGGGGGGAACTCCTCCAGCATGCTGTCCTCAGATGAAGATAACACAGAGCCCACACATCTGGGAACGGCTCTGCTTCTTCTGATAAAATCAGCAAAGTTTTCTAAAAATACTTCAGGAAATGCTGGTGTAGACCCCTGAGACTGTCATTATCATATGCTGCTGGTGAAGGCATCTTGTAGTACACTTCTAGAAAGTTTGGTGATGTATATCAAGAATTTTTTTTTAAGACTTATTGATTTATTTGAGAGAAAATTTGCAAGGGTGGGGGGAAGGAGAGGCAGAGGAAGAAGGAGAGAGAGAATCCTCAAGCAGACTCCCCAAATGAGCACAGACCCCAGGCATCAGTCAGTCCCAGGACCCTGAGATCATGACCTGAGCCAAAATCAAGAATTGGACATTTAGCCAATTAAGCCACTCAGGTGCCCCTGGATAAATGTTTAAAGCATGCTTTTAGGTTAAAGGGTATAAAGTTTAAAAATTCTTGATACAATGAACACCTGGGTGGCTCAGCAGTTGAGCATCTGCCTTCAGCTCAGGGTGTGATCCTGGGTCCTGGGATGGAGTCCTGCATTGGGTTCCTTGCAAGGAACCCACTTCTCCCTCTGTCTGTATCTCTGCCTCTGTCTGTGTGTCTCTCATGAATAAATAAAATCTTAAAAAAAAAAGTTCTTGAAACATATGGGGGCCTGGGTGGCTTAGTCGGTTAAGCAGCCAGCTCTTGATTTCAGCTCAGGTCATGATCTCAGGGTCATGGGATGGAGCCCAGAGGTATTGGACTCCTCCCTCCGCGGGCAGTCTCCTGGAGATTCTCTCCCTCTCCCTTTGCCCCTCCCCCTGCTCGAGCTCTCGCGCTCTCTCTCTTAAAATAAATAAATAAAATCTTTTTTTAAAAACCCCATTTATCCAAAGTAATAAGGAATGTGGTAGAATGTTTATGTGTTAAGATATTTATCATAGCATCATTTACCCAGGAACAGAAAATTCAACCTAAATGGAAATGATGAAATACATTATGATACAGGTATGATGAAATGCTATTCAACCATTAAAATTACGTTTTTGAACTATTTTTAATGATCTGCTAAGATGCTTATTAGCTATTATAAATGATAAATGAAAAAAGACAAAGTTCAAGAATTTTTAAGTAAAAATATATATGTATGTAAAAATACTTATCTGCCTGGATAATGGGATTTGGGTGGTCTTATTCTTTTTTAGTATTTTCTAAATTTTCTATAATGAGCACAAAAATTATCTATGGTCAGAAAGAAAACATAGAAAACATTGCTTAAAGTCTTTTCTGGCTTCACAGATAGAACTCTTTCAGCCTGTGTAGTTACTAGCTCATGGCAATGCTGCTCTGGTGCAGGATACTGCTGAAGGAAGTGCCCCTGCATTTGCTGAGAGCTAGCCTTGAAGTATTCACACTGTTAGCCTGTTTTCTGGTCCTAGCATTGCCATGAAATGGCTGTGGGACCTTGGACAAGTCATTTTATTTCTCTGGACTTCAGGAGTTTTCATTTGTAAAATGAAGTGTCTAGATGGGATGATTTAAGGATTAGATTCTGATTCTATGATTTTGATACACTCATTAAGTCAATGTATTCATTGTAAGACTCCATGATTCACCTTTCTCCAAGTATCTTAAACAGTGGATTCTTATCCATAGCTAAATAAATGACTCTCTAATGGTGGAATTTCACATTGGGCTTTATGAATCACCTACACCCAAACACTGATCATATAGCTCTCTACAACCCACACATTCTAGATATTATCTGACCTTCTGAGAGAGTCAGGGATCCTTCCACATCAGCCTAACTCTTGAGAGGGAAGAGAGGGGTGTCTGCTTGGAAAGCAAGATAAACTCTTGTGTTCTGAGCTTCTTTCCTTTTCCTTCTCCCTTCCCTAAGACTCAGTTGTTCACCACTATCTGCTTCCTCTGTCTTCATCCTCTTCCCTATGGTTGAATCAGGCTTATGTCAGTGTGGTTCCCGGGTGGGCTGGTAGCTCATCTGGGTGAGGAAGGAGTGTGACTCATGCCGAGTCCAGTGAGTCCGACTGAGGGTGGGCTGGACCACGGGCCTCTCCAGGATAGGAACCAGGTTCTATGTATGCCGAGACCTTAGCTTCCTCCTCCTGGTAAGGGCACTGCTAGGTAAGTGCCAGGTAAGTAACTTCCACCTCCTGGTAAGTGCCACTGCACTCTTCCTCCTCTTCCATTTTTGTAAACTCACTTAAAAGCCCCTCTCATAAAATGTAATGCCACCTCTCTAAGCCTTAGAAAGTTGTGTCAATCTGTGACAATGCCTGCTTTCCTGGCATTTGGGAAGAAGAAGCAGATAAACAGACTATACTTGGAGCCAAAGAGGATAAGAATTTCCCATTCTATCCTCTCATGTCCTAGGTTTGAGCCCAGCAAGATTTCAGAGTTCATATTCTTTCCTCCTCTTTCCAGCCCAAGCACTGAGCATCACACTGCCCTGGAGTTGATGAAAATCCTACTTTGTGTGACCTTGGGCAAGTTATTTAACTGCTTTGAGTTTCAGTTTCCTTTGCTGGGGAAGAAAAAAAGGGATAATAAACTAACCTAATGGAGTTGCTGTGCGTTAAATAAAACCTAGCATGCACTACAGACCTGGCTTCAGAAGGTGAGTCTCTGTTTATTCTGAAATGGAGTGGTTGCCCCATTGCTTTTGGACTCACTGGGAGATCTGAAGTCATTCAGTGAGAAGGCTGAAGGGGGGCCATTTCCCAGTGGGAGTGTCCATCGTGGTTTGGGAATTCGCCCCAGGTTGCCTCTGAAAAGCAGCCTGGAGTACTTTGTTCCAACAGAAACTATTCTTCCCTCCTGGGCATCTGGGGCCTTTCCCCTTCCCGGTGAACAATCCGAAGGGGGGGCAGGCCTTTCACACTCAGCGCAAACAACGAACAAGCTGATTGTGTCCTAAGGGTTACTGGACAGAATCAGTATCACTTTTGTTTCCTTTTGTTTCAGGCTCCAATTGGTTGTCCTCATTTACAATTTTGATTACTTTGTTCATCCTGGATTTTCTGCATTATTGGTGATTTTCAAAAATATTGTGTTAAAATAGAATGTATCTAGATAGAGTTGCTTGCATTTCCTTCAAGTTTGCCCCTAATGATGTAATCTCCAGCTCTAGCTTTTTTTTTGGGGGGGGGGGATGTGGGAGGGGTGAGAGGGTGTATTTTGGAGGCAGAGGGCTCCGGCAATCCGTGCCTGCTTCTTTAAACCTGTGACTTTTTTTTTTTTTTTGCGAATGGGAACTTTGCTCTGTCCCCACCAGAGGCCCGGGATAAAGTTCCTAGCCTGGTTCCAGTCCATGCAGTCTGCCCACTCGCATTTCCCCTGAGCTCGGGGATGACTCCGGATTCTTGGCGATCCTGCGCTCCCTTTAGCTCCGTATCGCTCGGGGGGCCACGCGGTAAGTGCCGGGCAGGCGGCTGGTTGAGGCCGGGGGCCCGGGGGCCCGGGGGGCCGGGATGGGGCGCCCTGCGGGGCGGGGAGCGCGGGCAGCTGGCGACTGGGCCCCGGGCGGCCGCCGCAGACCCCCGGGCACCTCCGCGGGGCGAGCGCGCCGGCGGCCCCGAGCGGGCGTGACTTCCTGCCCGGGAGGCCCCGCGGCCGCGGGCCCTGGACGCGGGCCAGGAGGCGTCGCCCGGGCGGGCTCGGGGCGCTCCCTGGGCGCAGCGGGCGCGGGAGCAGCGGGCGCGGGGGCCGCGCACCTGGAGGCCGGCGGGCGCGCGCGGACATGGAGGACGGCGTGCTCAAGGAGGGCTTCCTGGTCAAGAGGGTGAGCGCGCCGGGGCCCCTGGGCACCCCCGGGACCCTCGGGACCCCCGGGCCCGGCTCCCCCGCCGCGCGGCCGGGCGGGGTGGCTGTCGGAGGGGCGCCCTGCTCGGGTGCAACAGAGCGGCCGGGGCGCCGGCGAGGGCAGCCCGTAGGCCGGTGATGTGGGGTGCGGGGCGCTCCCGAGGCGGGCGCCGGGGCTGCGGCAGCTAATTCGGGGGAGCGCCGCGTTGAAATACGCGCTGTTAACGCACCGGCAGCGCGCTCTGTGGCTCGCAGCGCCCGTCTGGGGAGCGTCGCCCGCGGTCCCCCTGCCCACCCCGGCAAGGGGGCAGCCCGGCTGCTGCACCCGCCCCGCGCCCGGCCGGCCCCTGTGCTCTCCCGCGCGCCCGCAGCGCGCACGTGGGCACCGCGTTCTTCCCTCTCCCCCAAGGAGAAGCAGTTCAGGACGCTGGTGGGTGCTGGAGCAGGCGCAGACCCACCAAGGTTGAGCCCACACCTTGTTCTGTCCGCCGCAGGGTGGGTGTCGTTATCACTGAATTCCAGGTGAGGAGACGGAGGGGGCAGAAGGATGAGACTTGCCCCAGAGCCCCAGGACTCTCTGGGACTGCACCCTCGGTCCTCGGTCCCTGCCCACGCCCGCAAGGCCTTCCCCTCAGCTAGCAAGAGCCCAGACAGACGCAGGACTCACAGAGCAAGGTGGAACATGAGCCAAAGAGTAGCAACAAGAGGAAGTTCGAGATTTTAGAGTTCTTTGAACATAGTTGTTCACACTAAGGGTTTATACGGGCATAGAGGCAGAGCCTAGAATCTGGGGATGATCCTTTTGGCTCTTCTACTGAGATTATAGCTTTGGGAGGGAGATGGATGAAGAGGGATGGATGAAGAGGCTCCCCCTTGCTTTGCCTCCTCTGGTGGCCAGAGCGCCCCGAAGTCTCAAATGGCTTTCAGGTCAGTGGGTGATATAGCCATGTAATGTCACACATTATTTGATATAGGAGGGCGGGTGTGTTGTTTGCTCAAAACTGTAAGCAGGAGCAGTAGTAGGCTAATGCCTACTTGATCAAGGGTCAAGCTGGACACAGCAGGTACCAAATTCCAAGCCACTGTAATTAGAGCGATAGGCTGGTCCCTCTGGGTTTGTGGAGGCAGCTGCACCCAGAGAGACAACCTGTGGCAGGGCTTCTGCAGTCTCCCACTTTCCTGCAGCTCATGAGGTGAGAGGAAGAGCGTGACTTGGGCAAGGGTCTTGGAGGGTGTTGTTGACTGTCCAGATAGCTCGCCCCGGTAGGGGCGTAGGGGCCTCCCTCTGTTCCTGGGGTTACCTCCCACCGTTCCCTACCACCACCACCATACAGACTCAGGAAAGCTAAAGAGGGAAGGAAGGACGTGAGTTCTCTTCGGGATGGCCGCCCAGACCTGGGTGGCTGGCTCAGGGAGTCCAAGGTGCAGGAAGATGAGGACAGTCAACAGATTTAGCCCCAAAAGCCCACGGAAGGGGGTTGGCTGAAATGCGGGAAGCTTATTCCAGCCAAACCCAAACACAGGAGTGTGGAGGCTGGCCCTGAGGCAAACGAAAGCCACACCCTTTCCTGAAAGGTGAGGGACCTGGCCTAGGGGGCGGAGGCACAGCTCACAGTTCCCGCCCACCCACGGATCTATCTCAGCTTTTCCTCTTCCCCCTTAATGTCTTTTCCTCCTGGTGGCAACAGCAGCTTCTGTGCCTGCTGGAGAATTTGCAGAGCTATGGCCTCGGGATTCCAGAGATTTAGGAGGGTTTACAATGGGAGACATGGCCTGAGCTGGAAGCCCAGAGTACTGAACAGTCCTCACTGGTGAGGGTGAAGCCGGAGACGGGCAGGGGCATGATGGATTTGGCTCTTACTCCCGCCCAGACACGAAAGAAGCAAAGCTCCAGGCAAAATGCAGGGCACTCACTTGGCCTAGCTTTAAAGGAGGGCCAGGGGGAAGGAAGTGGGATCAGCACGGGCAAGATTGCTTTTCCTTTACAAAGACGCTGAGGCACTTCAGGCCTTGCTGCCCGGCATGACACTCTTAGAAAAAGACATGGCAATGTTAACACGCTTTGGCCTAAAAATTTCCTTTGTGGGATTTTATCTCAAGGAAATACCATTAAAACTTGATGAACAAAGTTATTTTTGTAGTGAAAAACCTGGAAGCTACCTGTATATCCCCACATACACAAATGACTAGGTATATTATAGTTTTGCAAAAAATGCTTATAATATTATAACCCAAAGAGTAAGAATATACAAGGTATTAATAAGGAAAAAATAGGCATAGAATATAAAAGTCTAGAAGGAGTTCGGCTTCAGGCTAGAGGTCTGAAATCAAAGTGTTGGCAGGGCCATACTTCCTCTGAAACCCGTAGGGGACAGTCCTCCCTTGCCTCTTTTGCTTTGGTATTTGGAGGCTGTAAAAGAAAAACCCAGGTTTTTCTATCCGATGTAGGGAAAAACCTTGTTCTTCCCTATTTATGCCTTTATATTTTGAATCTGCTTTCTTTTATACAGAATACTTCCTTTCTGACAGGGCTGGTCACCAAATGTATGGAGGTTTCCCCCACACCAAACAATTCTCTGTGACACCAGCTCATTGCCTGCCGTTTAACTCAATTCTGACACTACGTGGAGACAGTATCATATCCCACAAGTTAAGGGCTCAGTCCTACAAGATTGCCCTCCACCACCTCCACCCTACTCTACCCATACTTTAGACAGTGGTCACAAGCCCGGGTTATCACTTGTGTTTCTGACCAGTGGGGTGTCCTGTGCATGTTCCAATGACTTCCTTTTCCATTTCAATTAATTTGCTACAGTGGCTCATAGAACTTAGGGAAACGCTTACATTTGCCAGTTTATTAAAGGATATGATAATTGCCACAGATGAACAGCCAGTTGGAAAAACTGTGTAGGGCAAGGTATGTGGGAAGGGGCTTGGAGCTTCTATGTCCTCTCCGGGCATGCCAGTAGTCTCAGTACCTCCATGTATTCACTAACCCAGAAGCTCTCTGAACCCCATACTTTGGTATTTTATGGTGACTTCATCACATAGGCATGATTGATCATTAACTTCATATTCAGCCCTTCTCCCTTCTCAAGAGAATGAGGGTGGCACTGAAAATTCCAAGCTACTAAATGTGGCTTTTTCTTAAGGATGACCAGCCTTCATCCAGAAGGCCACCGGAGTCAGTTCATGAGAATAGAGAGTGCTCCTATCACCAGGGCAATTACAAGAGTTTCAGGATCTCTGTGCCAGGAATGAGAGGCGGATATATATGTATGTATATAATACATATATATATATATATATATATATATATATATATATATATATATGTTAACCATCACCTTGCACAGGAAATCCTTAGCATTCCTTGGCTTGTGGATACATTACTCCAATCTCTGCCTTCATCATCACATGGCCATCTTCTCCCTGTGTACCTCAGTATCCAAATTCTCTTTGTATAAGGACACCACTTAATATTAGGGCCACCCTAATCCAGTATGATGTCATCTTATCCTGATTACATCTGCAAAGACCCTATTTCCAAATAAGATCACATTCATAGGTGCCAGGGCTTAAGAATTCAACATATCTTTTAGGGGGACATAATTCAGTCCATAGCAAGTACCATCTCTGCTTCTTTGGGGATTAGGGTCTTGGGCAAGAACTTTCTGGGCCTTAATTTCCTCACCATTAAAGTTAGGGAGTTGTATGGACTTTTACAAAGAGTCCCTCCTGCTGTAACATTCTATGCCTCTTAAGCCCAGCTGTGGATTGCTATCCCAGTTTATGGACTCCCCTCCTTCCTCCACAGGGGTCCTAGGGACCCTAAATCACTTGTGGTCTAGCAGGCCTCTGGCCTCAGCCAGTTACTTGCAGATAAGGAGCCCAGAGAGGGAGGAAACTGCCTGGGTAGAGTGAGGCCTAGGATATTTTTTCAGCTATACTACTGTGGTTTTGGCCTCTGACTCCCTTTACCTGGTGGCTTTGAACCAGTTCCTTGTTTCCTCTGAGCATGGCGTGTTTATCTGTAGACCAGGGATAATGGTGTTCTCCTTCCATTCTGTGGATTATTACCGCAGCCTCCAAGTGAGCTGCCTGCTGTAGTCTGGCCTGCTTCATTCAGCTGTTCTGGCACAGTGTGGTCAGGGTGATATTTTAAACATGAGAAGCTAAGCTTTTTGTCATCTTTCTAGTTAAAAGTCTTCAAGGACTCCTCTCTGGCCGCAGTATAAAGATCAACTTTACAACATGGAACCTGTTGGTTAACTGGACCGGCATCACTTCCTCTGGGCTTTGCCCACAGGCCTCTGAGCCTAATCCATATAGAACCACTTGGAGTTTCTCAAAAGTGGAAGTGACTCAAGCTCTCCCTTCCCTGCCTTCCTGACATAGCTAACTCCACATAACTTCCCAGATTCAGCCCTAGCATCAGCCCTTCGGAGAGCCTATGTCACCCCACTCATGCTCTTTTGAGTTTCCTCCTCCATTGAGCTGCTTCTTGGGGTTTGCATTGTGATATATATTATTTATCTGTTCTGTAATCATCATCCCAAAGTTTAACATCTTAAAACAACAAACATTTATCTCACACAGTTTCCAAGGGGCAGGTTGTTCAGGAACATCTTAGCTGCAAGATTCAAATCTCCCATGAGGTTCTAGCCAAAATGTTGCCCAGTGTGGCAGTCTTCTGAGGGCTTGACTGGCTATAGAATCCAATTGCAACTCGTCTGGCTGCTGTCTGGAAGCCTTGGGTTCCTTACCTCTGTGTAGGGGCTGGTCATGATGTGGCAGCTAGCTTTCCCGGAATACATGGGGGAGAGAGAGAGAAAGAGAGAGAGAGAGAGAGAGAGAGAGAGAGAGAGAGAGAGAGAGAGAATATGACCCCAAGACTGAAGCTACAGGGTCTTTTTTAACCTAAGGTCAGAACCAACAAATAATCACTCTGCCATAGTCTCTTGGTCACATGGACCAACCTTTATACCATGTGGGAAGAAGCTATATAAGGGTGTGAATATCAGAAGGTGGGGTCCCGGAGAACCCCACCAATCATCTGTCCTAGAACTTATCACACTAGCTGGCACCATTGTCTGTCTCCTCCACTGTCTTAGGTCAGAATCTTACTCATCCTTGTCTCCCTGCTGCCAGCACAGTGCTTGGTGCAGTAGTCGTTAGTCATTGATTGTTGAATGAATAGATAAATGAATGAACGATTTCCCTAGTCGTCTCATCAGGATTTTAGTTTATTTGACTTTCAATTCATTTTCCATTGTAAAAATAGTAATGCTTATGAATTTTTTTAAAAGCTAGAAAAGTATTCAAGGCTGTAAATTGAAAAATAAGTTTTTATTCTTTTTTTCTAAGGTTTTATTTATTCATTAGAGAGAGAGTGCGTGTATACAGAGTGAGAGGCAGAAGCAGGCTCGCTCAGCAGGGAGCCTGACACAGGGCTCAGTCCCCGGACGCTGGGATCCTGACCAGAGCTGAAGGCAGACACTTAACTGACTGATCCAGGTGCCCCATATGTTTTCATTCCTGTTGCCCTGTATCCAGTCTTAGTCCTTAGAGATGATAATTATTAACTCTCTTGAGGTATCCCTTCAGGAATTTTCCAAAATAACTACTAGAGTTATATTTAGGTATCACATGAAAAAACATAAGTAAAAGTGCTTTGCCTGGGTCAAAGACTATGGGCGCTCTGCTTCTTGGTGGCTCAGAGTGCTGGGTTTGACTTTGAGGGCTCCACCAGTGACCTTTCCTGCCATCTGTTGGGATTGGAATCCCTCTGCTGCAGCCACAGTGGGCATGGTATTGTTACACAGAGTATTTTGTATTATTTTATTATAAGCAATGATCCAAAGTGTCTCAATACATAAAACCTTTTCCATATCCTGGATGATTTACTCAGCACACATCCCTGGAAGTGGAATTATTGGGTCAAAGAATTTGAACATTTTTTATGAGGGTCACCAGCTTCTTCAGGGTTTCTACCTACACAGTAAATCCTTGCTTATTAGCCTTTCTCCTCAGACCTCTCTCCTTCGCTGGCAGGATTCGTAGTTGCTCTTAAACACATTCCACTGTAGTGAGTTTGAACAGAAAGGGATTTCATGGAGGAATATTAATTACTAAGTACCTCAGGAATACTTGGGAGGGCCAGAGAACCTAGCTAGGATGCTATACAGCCAGGGACAATGTAGCCAGGCAAAAATACCCAACAGCACCACCAGCCATTTCTAGTGGAAACATCACTGCTGACATTATTTGCCATTTGTCCCTGATAGCTCTGGGGACTGGGTGTCAAAAGAATCTGTTCTACCAACACTGTTCTTGCCAGAAATCCCCATTTCCCTCTGTTTGGTGACTGCCAAATACGCATCAGTTCCCCATGCCTGGAAGTGGCAGCAACTTAGTCACCTACCTGTTACCTTTGTGGCAGGGATTCTGGAAAATGTAGTGTTTTGTCCAGAAAAGAACAGATTCTCCATATTGGTTTGTTCTGTTCAACATCTGTTTGTGACACTTTTCTCTCTAACATCTCCAAGCCCCCGTTTCTCCTCTCCTTGTTGTTTTAGTTTGCTAGAGCTACTGGAACAAAAGTACTGCAGACAAGATGGCTTAAACAGAGATTTATTTTCTTGCAGTTCTGGAGGTAGGGTACAAGGTCAAGTTGTCAGCAGATTTGGTTTCTCCTGAGGCCTCTCTTCACAGCTTGCAGATGGGCACCTTCTTGCTGTGTGCTCAGGTGGTCTTTCCTCTGTGCATATGCCTCCCCGATGTCTCTCTGTATGTCTGAGTGTCCTTTCTTTTTATTTCTTTTTTTTTTTTTAAGATTTTATTTATTTATTCATGAGAGACACACAGAGAGAAAGAGAGGCAGAGGGAGGGATCCCTGGGTGGTGCAGCGGTTTGGCGCCTGCCTTTGGCCCAGGGCGCGATCCTGGAGACCCGGGATCGAATCCCACGTCGGGCTCCCGGTGCATGGAGCCTGCTTCTCCCTCTGCCTGTGTGTCTGCCTCTCTCTCTCTCTCTGTGACTATCATAAATAAATAAAAATTAAAAAAAAAAAAAAAAAAGAGAGGCAGAGGGACTAGATCCCTGGTCTCCAGGATCATGCCCTGGGCCAAAGGCAGCACTAAACCGCTGAGCCACCCAGGCTGCCCTGAGTGTCCTTTTCTTTTAAGGACCCCTGTCAGATTAGGTTAGGGCCCACTTCATGACCTCATTTTAACCTAAACACTTCTTTAAAGCCCTAACTTCACATACAGCCAACATTAGGAGTTAGGGCTTTATTTTTTTTTCAAAATATTTTATTTAAATTCAGTTTGCCAACATATAACACCCAGAGTTCATCCCATCAAGTGGGAGTTAGGGCTTTAATATATGAATGTGTGTGTGCCAAGGGGGACATAATTTAGTCCATAACACTTGTGTCCTAAGGTTTAAGATTATTTTGCCCTCATCAGCCAGGATTGCATTCTTCCTGTACACAATCTTTTTTTTTTTTTAAGATTTTATTTATTTATTCATGAGAGACACACAGAGAGAGAGAGAGAGAGGCAGAGACACAGACAGGAGAAGCAGGCTCCATGTAGGAAGCCTCATGTGGGACTCGATCCCAGGTCCCCAGCATCACAACCTGGGCCGAAGGCAGGCACCAAACCGCTGAGCCACCCAGGAATCCCCTGTACACAATCTTTTGAGCCAGCAATTGACTGCTAATGCTGGTCCAGGAGCCCCTCAGTACAAGGTCATCGAGAAAGAGGACCTGAGCTTGGGCCACGTGGAGAGCAGTAGAGAACCCCTGTTGCTGAGGAGTCAGAGACCAATCTTTTTTGTTTCTTTAAATACATCTGCCCACGTCAAGAAAACCTATCAACCGTCGTGTTACACGCCGATCCTAAGTATGGGACAGAGTGGAAAGAGCAAAAAATGTAAAATTCAACTTGACTACGAAAGTCATCTCACATGAACAGCTTGATCACCAGGCAGTGTGATAGCACTTAGACATGTTAATAAACTCTTGTCAGATTAACGTGGTTAGAAGTTCTATTTAGCTGCCGTAGTAAATTCTGTTTGGGCACAGCCCAGTGCTTGCTCAGTCAACTCCTACAACTTTTGGTTCCCTAACAGCACTTAGAATCACTGAGCAATCACAATACCACAGATAGGTGAATTCAAGGAGCCTTTGAAATTAATAAATGCTAGGAAATGTAAGGAAATGAGGGAATTGGGGAAATGGTCTCTGATTCAGATAAAGCGCATCTCTCTTAGTTAGAATCTAATCCTTATTGGGCTTTGCTCTGAGAAATATGCCAGGAAAGTTGTTTTAATAAGTGTATACTAACCCCGTTCTTTTCTGATTCCTCAGTAGACATTCCCTTATCTGTTGATCTATCTCTTTGCCTTTACCTGACTATCCTGTCCATTGGCTCTGTGGCTCACCCGAGAACACCCCCCAAAATACCCTGCCTTTTAGGCTTGCCCCTTAGCAAGATTATTAGGGTCCTTAGCACTGTTAGACTGTGGCTTCAACTTTATAAATTGTTCACGTCCTTTGACTAGTAATATTCTTTCTAGGAATATATCCTAAGGGAAAAAAAATCTGAGATGCAGATAAGAATTTATGTGCAAGGATATTTACTGCAGAATTGTTTATAACAGTGAAAAAAACAACCTCAGTTACAAACAGCAGATTGACAACTAAATGTTGCATCTACCTTGTGCTTATTAAAAAACATATTTCAAAGAAATATATTGGCGTGAGAAGATGCTCTGCAAAGCTCAACGAAACAAAAACTAGATAATAAAACTATATGTAACATGGTCTTGATTTTTTTAAAAACCAGAAAATAAAAACTAAGAGGAAAAAAAGACTTTAGGAAAATACAGTGTTAGCAATGGCTGTCTCCCAGTGATAGGACTTTCTTTTCTGCGTTACTTTGCAGTTTCTTTCAAGGTTTATAATCACAGAAAAGGTCAACTGGGAACTGGAAGGTCAATGCCAAGGATGTTTGTTACATACTCAAAAGAGTTGATAAGGAGATCCAGACAAATAATGCTTTTTTCATGAAAATGAAAATAAAAGGTATGATTTTGAACTGGATCCTTTGGCTATTAAGGACACTATTGGGCCAGTTGGCGAGACTTGGATGGGGGTTGTGGAATCGATGAAAATAACATTATTGGAAATTTCCTGATGTTTATGGTTGCGTGGTGGTTATGTTGGAAATATTCCCCTCAACCCTTTTTTTGTAGCAGACACACATGAAATACTCAGAAGTGATGGAACATCATGTTAAAAATTTACTCTTACACGATTCTGTAAAAAAAAAAAAAGTTCTTTATTACTATTCTTCAGCTTTACTCTGAATTGAAATTATTTTAAAATTAAAAAAAAAAATAAAATGAGGTTTTTAAAAAAGATAATGCTGTCTCCCTTTTTGAACAGTAGATGGCATGGCACAGTCTGGATACCTGTGCCGTAGGACAGACACCTCTCCCCGAACTCAGTGTTGTCCCCTCAGCTGCCTCACTGCAGGGCTCTCCTGTCCGTCCTCAGGGTCACATTGTCCACAACTGGAAGGCGCGATGGTTCATCCTTCGGCAAAACACACTGCTGTACTACAAGCTTGATGGGGGTCGGAAGGTGACCCCTCCCAAGGGCCGGATCCTTCTGGATGGCTGCACCATCACCTGCCCCTGCCTGGAGTATGAAAACCGACCGGTAAGTGAAGGCCCTTGTTCCCCTGCCTTGGACTCTCCCACCTCTGGCCTCTTTGGTGAGGGTGGTGTGGGTGAAGAGCTGAGTTATCATTGAGAAACCTAAATTGAAGTCCCGCTGCATTACGTACCAGATGTGTGATGTTGGGCAAGTAATTGAACCTCTCTGAGCCTTAGTTCCTCATCTATAAAATGGGGTAAGTTCATGACACCTTGATAGCTCCCATGATTGTGCCGAGGATCATGAGAGGCTAATGGTCTGTCAAAGCACTTTGTGGGCTAGGAGCACTACACAAATGGGAGCAATTAGTGCTTCCTTGGAATTTAATATGGTGGCTTTCATCCCCTTGAGGGGGGTATGTGTTCCTAAAGTCAGGTGCAGTTTCAACCCTATCGTCAAAAAAATATCTGAATTAGTCATTTTTGGAGGGCCCATCAGGTGCCGAGAAATCTGCTAGGCTTGCAGGAGTCAAGGGAGAAAGTGGTAAGAGCGTTTTTCCTTGAGTTATTAATCTTATTATGAAAGCAAGTGGTTAACTAAAAAACATTCCGAATTCCAAATGTTGGCACAAACATAATTAGCTGTAGAGAACACTGTATTCCCGAAGAGGAGGAAGATGTAATTATGGGCTCTGAGTCAGGTACAGCATTGGAAGGAATAGAGATTTGGCAAAGATCTGAAAGAGGAGAGAGGCAGACGTTCTGGGCAGGTGGAAAGTCTTGAGTAAATGTGAGGGGAGACAGGGATAGATTTGGAGATAACAATGGCCCCTGTGGCCAAAGGGGAATGTTCACAGAGGGAGCAATGGGAGGTTGGCTGGCGCCAGACGGAGGAAATGCGGAGTTGTTGAAGGTCCTGAGTGAGAGAATGGATGGGTGAAAACGCTCTTAGAAGGACTAAAATGAGGAACTACGCTCTGTTCCTAATAAGTTATTAGATCCATAAAGAAGGGTCTTACACGTTCTTCTTTCCTTTTTTTCTTTTTTTAAGTATTCTTTGTATGGGGCTCGAATTCACAACCCTGAGATCAAGAGTCACACGCTCTATTGACTGAGCCAGCCAGGCGACCCACCTTTTTCTTCTTTCTTTTTTCTTTTTCTTCTTTCTTATCATGTTTTTCTTCTTTGACTCTTCTAGACCAATTGACAAGCCTGATTACAAGAAAATATTCACACAGTCTACTCTGGGTGGTGGGTTTCCCGGTATTTGTTTTGTTAACCTCTGTACTCTTCTGTAGTTTTGAATCTTTCTCAAGAAAACAAAAGGAGCTATTAAAATAACGAGGCATGAAATAGGGCAAGAAGTAGGGGGAGCACAAGAAAACATTATGATATGTCCACAGGACATGACTGGAATTTGAGGACAAAGGAGAGGTAGATATTGAGTGTCATTCCAGCCTAGGAGGCTGCAAATATGAAATGTCCGTCTACAATTTCCACTGCCAACCTATAGGTGCTGCTGATTAAGAGGGAAAAGTCAGGCCGGGTAGTGTTCTGTTGGGTACCGGCAAGGCTGCTGGAGAATGCCCAGGCTGGGCAGACTGGGGCTACATCTTCCTCTTTGTAGCATCACAAGACCAAACACTATGGACACATGGCAGACGATTAGCAAATGTTTGCTGGATTCATGTTTAAGAAGGAAGACAAATTTACAGATAAGTGAGATGATTTTAAGAGGAAAAACACCTACTTTTCTAAGTGAATTTAAGACTCTAGTTCTCAACAACACCCCAGAATTTATAGGTTAACTTCTTGACCCGATGCCCCTTAATAATTATTAAGGAACAGTAGACAGGGGAAGTGCTGGTAGAATGGGCTGGAGATACAAAAACTTTCAAAAAAGGAAACAAGTTGGGGATCCCTGGGTGGCTCAGCGGTTTAGCACCACCTTTGGCCCAGGCCGTGATCCTGGGGACCTGGGATCAAGTCCCATATCAGGCTCCCTGCATGGAGCCTGCTTCTCCCTCTGCTTGTGTCTCTGCCTCTCTCTCTGTCTCTGTGTCTGTCATGAATAAATAAATAAAATCTTAAAAAAAGGAAACAAGTTAAATTTGCTAATTGGAGTTGTGAGCTTCCTGTTAATTCTCAGATTGTCTGTCATCTGCCTGGTTCACGAGTCCTTGAGCTGGAAGAGGTCATGAGGAGCCCATAGGTTCACTAAGAACAAGTTATAAAGTATATGTGTGTGTATATATTTAAATTAAGGAAGCTATATAAGAGTATGTGTGGATTTCACATGGAATTTTATAGTCTTTCCTAAAATTCTTTCATTAAAATATTGACTGCCAACAGAAAGTTGATTTTGTTCTCCCACAATGCTAATGAGTGAGTCAGTGTTAACTTGGAGGAACAGCCTCATGGTATTCTTTGAGACTGTGAGCCTGCCTTGTCTTTATCACTATTTAAAAAAAAGTTTATTTATTTGACAGAGAGAGAGAGAGAGAGCGCGCACAAGCAGGAGGAACAGCAGGCAGAGGGAGAGGGAGAAGGGTTTAGCAGGGAGCCTGACATGGGGCTCAATCCCAGGACCCTGGGATCATGACCTGAGCCAAAGACAGACACTTAACTGACTAAGCCACCCAGGTGCCCTGTCTTATCATCATTTTTGTTGTTAGTTGAGAGGAGGGATGTTAAGTTTACAAGCAAAGGAAGTTGGGAACTAATATATTAGAAAACAGAACGGTAATGAAACAATGCACCTGTTTTCCAACAGAAGCGGCAGGTCCAGTTTACTTGGATGAAATTTAATAGGGTCAACATCCAAATCCTACAAAGGTAAAAAAAAAAAAAAAAAACCCTCTGTGCACATTTAAAGAATGGAGGAGATGCAGCCTATATCAAAAAGACTCTCAGCTGGGCACCTGGGTGGCTCAGTGGTTGAGTGTCTGCCTTTGGCTCAGGTTGTGATCCTGGGATCCCAGGATCGAGTCCTACATCGGGCTCCCTGCATGGAGCCTGCTTCTCCCTCTCCCTCTGTCTCTGCCTCTTTCTCTCTGTGTCTCTAATGAATAAATAAATAAAATCTTTTTTAAAAAAGACTCTCAGCTGACTGCACAGAGTGTGAGTCTACTGAGTCAGATCCTGCCACCCTGTATCCCTCAAAGCTTTCCTGGGGCAGCAGGTTCCATTCCCGGGGTCCTAGCTTATGAGAATGTCGACCAACTGCAGAACATGTAGCAGAGCATGAACCAGTTAAGAGATGAAACCATATCCTATGAGAAGTGTGTGAGATACTGGAGATGCTGAGACTAAAGAAAAGAGCGCTGAAGGGAGCTTAGCGAACAGTGCCTCTGAGGTAGCTATTCGTACCCCCACATGACAGATGAAGAAAGTAAGGCCCGACGGCGTTGCTTCCTGTGCCCAAGCGTCTGTAGCTAAGTGGCAGAGCTGGGACTTGCATTCCCATCAGCCTGACTTGAAAGCCAGTGCATCTCCCACTTCAGCACAGCCGCCGTCATGGGAGGTCAGGTTAGTCTCTGTGGTTCTAGAAGGCGAATTGGAAGCAGGGAGGCAGAGTGCCCAGAAGCAGTCCCTGTGCTCAATAGTCTGTGCCAGAGGGAAAGCTTACCTTTTGAGGCGGAGGGAGAGCTCCCTGCTGCTTGAGGTATGCCAGGGGAATCTTTGAAGACCACTCCCTGGGACGCGGTGGAGGGATTGAGCTTTTGGCAGCCGCTGGGCCTCGGTGTCCCGGGTTTGCTGTGGCCCTGTCATCTTTGCTGCCTTGCCTGCGGGTCTCTCTGTGCTGGTGTGACCGGCCATCTCTTCCTGCAGCTCCTCATTAAGCTGAAGACTCAAACATCCACTGAGTACTTCCTGGAGGCCTGTTCTCGAGAAGAGAGGGACGCCTGGGCCTTTGAGATCACGGGGGCTATCCACGCAGGGCAACCGGGGAAAGTCCAGCAACTCCACGTTTTGAGAAACTCCTTCAAGTTGCCCCCTCACATCAGCCTACAGTGAGTGCCCAGCCCCGCCACCCCTCATCCTGCCTGGCTTTGCTGCGACCTCTTCTGTCTGTGGGACGCAGGGAGTAGGGCTCTGATGTTGCTCCACGGGCCTGTCCGGTACACCATTGTGCTGCAGGGCCTTCCGGCCTGCCTGGCTGCCCCGCTCCCAGTAACCTCTCAGGGCCTCTGCTGCTTTTGCCCACTTCGGTGTCCTGAAACCCTCCCTCCAGTTTCAGCCAAGGTGCCCCAGGCTATGTCATAGCCCCCCAGGAATCTCCACTTGCCAAATCATTGGTCTGATTTGCAGCCTGGGTGGCAAGAAGGATGTGTTTAGGCAGCAGCTGCATTCTTGCTTGGTGAGGTTCCTCATCCATCCATTCGGACAGCAGTTACTGAGTGCCTACTGCATTCCCTATATGCCCTGGCTGTTCAGGAGACACAAATGTGAATAAAGAAGATCTCATCTCAAGTGCTTTCCAACTCAAGAACATAGATAGAAAATGAGAAAAGATTTTCCACTGGTGGCCAGAATCATCTCACAGAACAGAAAACAGGTCATTGGTAGAGGCAGTACACTAAAGTAGGGATGAAGGAGTTCATCTGCAGGAAACCCCCCCTAACCTCCAAGATAGCAGAACTGTCAAAGACACAGGACGAGTCCACTTCTGGGCTCCCAGAGAGCTCCGTGCCAGGCCCTGAAGTCTTTTATTGTACATTCATTTGCTTTAAAATGAAAAGTCACACAGCTCTTTAATTGTACTACAAAAGGAATACCTGTCTCACATAGAAACGAAATCCTACCTCTCAAATTCTGATGCATCCCCAAATACTCCTCTTGCTTTGTAACATATATCACACCGGTTGCCCCTTGCTTTATACCTTTATACCTTGCTCCTTGGCCCCTCCCTCATATGCATTGGTGAGATGAGGGTTCCCTCTCCTTTGCCTTCCTTTTGTGTAGTCGCATTGTGGACAAGATGCATGACAGCAGCAGTGGAATCCGGCCAAGCCCCAACATGGAGCAGGGAAGCACCTACAAAAAGACCTTCATAGGTGAACCTCCCCTCTTGGGGGCTGGGGCGGGCAGTGGAAACCAAAGCATGGTGACCTGGGACTCGGCCATGTTTGACCTCCTATGTTGAGGCCAGAGCTGCCTCCGGCCAACTGGTTGGTCTGAGATGGCCACATGTGGGTGGGCCTTCAGTTGGCTTTTGAGTCCAGCCCAAGGCTGCCCAGGAGGTTAAAGTCAATGAGGTCACAGTCAAGCACCCCCAGGGAGGCTAATCTGTAGCCTGTCATCTGACTTGTGCTGCCCTTGCCCCAATGCAGGCTCCTCTCTGGTAGACTGGCTCATCTCCAACAACTTTTCTGCCAACCGTCTGGAGGCCGTGACCCTGGCCTCCATGCTCATGGAAGAGAACTTTCTTAGGCCGGTAGGTGTCCGAAGCATGGGAGCCATTCGCTCTGGAGATCTGGCCGAGCAGTTCCTGGATGACTCCACAGCCCTGTACACCTTTGTAAGTTAGGGAGGGAGTTCCTCTTGTCATTGGGTCAGGGAAGGAGGATGCAACAGAGTGAGGGCTGGGAGTCCACATTTTTGGGCGAAGGTCTAGGGCTTGGGCACCCCTTCACCTCCAGGTGGAGTGAGCTTTCTGTATTGAGAATTTTCGTTTTCCCCTGCGGTCGCCCCCAGAGTCTAGAACTGGGACTTTTTGGTAACAAAGTCCCTGTTTTTTCCTTTCTCACTAGGCTGAGAGTTATAAGAAGAAGATAAGCTCCAAGGAAGAAATGAGTCTCAGCACCATGGAGTTAAGTGGCACAGTGGTCAAACAAGGCTATCTGGCCAAGCAGGTATGCCTGCCTTGGAGAGGCAGGAGATGGACAGGATGTCCCCAAAGGGTGGGAAGGGCGAGAGGGCAGACGCTACTTACCAGCAGAATCTGCTACAGCAGGAGCTGGTGGCAGCTGCAGGGAGCAAATCAGGAGGCATGAGCATGCTGGTTCTCTCTCTCTCTCTATCTCTTTCTCTCTCTCACACACACACACCCAGACACAGAGACATTCAGAATAAAAGTACACACAAGTTGTTATCACAATACTAGGAAACGTCTGCAGCCCTGCCCAGGGCATGCACTCTTCTGGAAGGGCATTGCTTACGGGTTGGTGTTTTGCATTTGCTGGCCTTCAGCTCCCTGACGCTTCCTGGGGTCTCTGCCTTCCTCTGTGGGATGCTGTACACCTTCCTGATGCACTTTTTGAACAAAAAAAATAATACTTTTCTCCACCTACTTCAGTAGATTGAAGATGAAATCCTGTAGTGTGAAGTCAGTGTTTAAAAATGGACTGTGGCCCCTACTCCTAACCGTGTCTGGGGGAGTATCCCTGTTCCAGGCACATCTGACACACAGGCTGTTCTGTGAACAAAGTACCACGTCCAAGCCCATGAAGTGTGAGCAGACCTTCTGCACATGCCTCGTGTTTGTGCGTATCCTACACACCGTGTGAATGTGCACGACTGTACAATGGACACATGGTGCTCAGTGCCATTCCCATTGTTACTTGTGGCACGCATTGCTCTTGTCACCTGGTTCTTGCGTATTGGGATCCCCATCTACTCTTAGATTATTTACCATGCGTGTGGCTGCCTATCTGCCCCAAAGGGCCCGCCTCCGAGGCCTGATGCGAGCCTAGTGAGGGGAAGTAGCAAGTACCTGGAAGGCCACCATCAGGGTTCGGGAGGGACTCTGGATGTTCCAGGCTGGAGGGCTAAGGAAGCTTTGGGATCTTGGGGGCGAATCCAGAGAGTCATACACATCAATATCTTATACATTTGGACTTTAACATGTAATTGATCATTTCTTACTTTTTCTGGTGCAGAATTTCTATGTGTGCGCATAAATACATGCAACTGGGTCTGATTTTGTCACTTGAAAGTTGGTGCCCTTGGGTTTAGGTTTGCCTGTGAGTTCTTAGTCCAGTTGACACCTGCTGCCTCCCATCCTCCCTACACCCTGACTGCCGGTCTGGGTAATGCTCCCCTTTTCCTTCCATGCTGACCCTCTTTGCTTCTGTCAATTCAACGAACGGTGACAGTATTTTTGCTAAAATGTCTCTGAGCAGGGACATTCACGGCAACGGACATTGCCATTGCAGTGGCAATCCTTGGGTCTCTGGCGGACTCGTTCCAGAAAGTAGTCCCCTGTAGCAAGCTGTCTGGGGCATTAGATGCAGGGACATGGGAGGAAACAGCAGAGCTGTCACAGGTGAACCTTGAACCCTTTCTTTGCCTCAGGGGCACAAGAGGAAAAACTGGAAGGTGCGGCGCTTTGTGCTGAGGAAGGATCCGGCTTTCCTGCATTACTATGACCCTTCCAAAGTGAGTGCCACATGTTCACTTGGTGGCTGGGTGTAAGGCTTCAGTCCCTTCTCTCCCGAGCTCAACCAGCAGCTGGTTGTACTTCCTGCCTCTCTCCTGGCATCCGTCCCCTCGCTTCCACAATACAAGCTCTACTCAATGGTCTGGTCGTTTCTCTCTTTCAGCACGTTGTTGCCCGCCCAGAGGGTTATCATTATTTTGAGAGCAAAGCATTTTTTAGTTTCTGCAAAGCTTTCTGTGTGGCTGGAAGGGTGGGGTGGGCTGATAAGGAGACTCCTAACTGGTGCTCCCCAGCCGCTTTGCCCCTTTCTGTGCGGAAATCCCATGAATTCTGCCCCCAACATTTATTTTTTTTTGTCCCCACCGATGTTGTGGAAAGTTTCTTTTACCATGTACTGTTTAAGCCATAATTTACGGATTTTCTTGTTTTCCAATCAATCGAAGAATTGCTACTCTGAGTTTTGGATAATAAGTATGTATTATTGTATGAGGAGTTGATCTAATAACAGTCAAAAGCAAAGATAAAGGGCCTTTTAGCTGGCCTGTTCGGCCTTGTCTTGGTAGATGTATGATTTTCATTCAGTTTTTTTTTTTTTTTTTTTTCATTCCAAGTTTCAGTCAGGAATCCCAGCCCTAGGGGAGAGCACTGCAAGGAGTGAGAAGGAGCCCTCGGGGACCTTGCTGGCCAACAGAGGCCAGTGGGCCAGGGCGGGGTGTGGCCTTGCCCTGCCGCTGCTAGCAGTGAGACAGAGCCCAGACTTGTTACTGGTGCATGTAACACAACCACATGATGTCCTAATTCAGCTTCATCTTCTATTACAGAGGACTCTCACTGACTTCTTTAGCGGGCCCAAGGGTGGTTACAGGGCAAGAGTGCAACTCCTTTTTCCTTTTTGTGCATTCACACTTTGCCTAATCAGGAATTCTTTCTGCTGCAGGAGGAGAACCGGCCAGTGGGTGGATTTTCTCTTCGTGGTTCACTTGTGTCTGCTCTGGAGGATAATGGAGTTCCCACTGGTAAGGTGCAACTGGCCTTGGGCTCCTCCCAGCCTCACTCTCAGCGATCTGCTGGTGGACTGAGCTGTGGGGGCTGAGTAGATCTCAGGAGACGATGAATAGTGTGGGTTTTGGAGCCAATTTCAGAATTAGGGAAAAGGGCATATGGGGTGTTCTTAGTGGTTTTTTTTTTTTTTTTTTTAAGATTTTATTTATTTATTCATGAGAGGCAGATAGAGGGAGGCAGAGACACAGGCAGAGGGAGAAGCAGGCTCCATGCAGAGAGCTTGACACGGAACTCGATTCCGGGTCCCCAGGATCAGGCCCCGGGCCGAAGGCTGCACCAAACCGTCGAGCCACCTGGGCTGCCCTGTTCTTAATGTTTTAACAACACAACTAAATAAATCCTTGTCTCTCTTATGCTTTCCCGTTTCTGTGCTTACTGGCAAATAAACATTCACCTTAGAATAGTAGCCTACACAGTGTTTAAAGGTTAGCAACACACTTTAGTATCTATTAGCACACTAACCTCACAACAGGCAGCTAAGAAAAACAGTGTATTATTCCCATTTTATGGATGTGGAAATTGAGGTTCAAAAAGTTAAAGTCAGGGATCCCTGGGTGGCGCAGCGGTTTGGCGCCTGCCTTTGGCCCAGGGCGCGATCCTGGAGATCCGGGATCGAATCCCACATCGGGCTCCCGGTGCATGGAGCCTGCTTCTTTCTCTGCCTCTCTCTCTCTCTCTGTGACTATCATAAATGAATAAAAAAAAAATTAAAAAAAAAAAAAAAAAAAAAAAAAAGTTAAAGTCAAATCCCAAATCTGTCTACTTTTAACATAAACGTGTTGGATTATTTTTTTAAAGATTTTTTATTTACTTATTCATGAGAGACAGGAGAGAGAGAGAGAGAGAGAGGAAGAGAGAGGGGCACAGACACAGGCAGAGGGAGAAGCACACTCCACTCAGGGAGCCTAATGCGGGACTCGATCCCAGGTCTCCAGGATCACGCCCTGGGCCGAGGGCAGTGCTAAACTGCTTGAGCCACTGGGGCTGCCCCACGTATCAGATTCTTGGATGTGAATGGGACTGTAGATCTGTGGTTAGTGCAGGGAGCAGGCCAGGAGGGCACAGGTGAGGGATGGGGAATGAAAAGGACGAAATGAGGAAAGTGGGCATCTGGTGGGATTTCCTAACCACATGCATTGGTATTTAAGAAATACTTCATTATGTGTATTTTTGTTTGTGGTTCAGATGACTTCTAGCTGAAAGCAGACATGGATATCTACTCACTGATTTTTCTTCTGCCTAGGGGTTAAAGGAAATGTCCAGGGGAATCTCTTCAAAGTGATTACCAAGGATGACACACACTATTACATCCAGGCCAGCAGCAAGGCTGAGCGAGCTGAGTGGATTGAAGCTATCAAAAAGTTAACGTGACGAGGGAACATGTTCCGGAAGGAACAGAACCAGGATTCCTCCCTCCTACTGGATGGTACAGACAAGACTTCCTGGAGAATGGGATTGTGTTAAGACTTTTAGCTTCTTTGTAATATTTTGTATGGCTTTCTCTGAGACTGGAGTTCCTTAGATCACAATTGGCAGTGGTGCTATTTCCTTCCTCACCTTCAACAGCCTGGAAACGCTAGAACAGCTGTAAGACGTCAGTGTCTTGACTTTCATCCATTTTCACAGCTAGCCATCCCTTTGGCACCAAAGTAGGTTTTCCTGTCGTAACACTAACTAGCCAATATTGTAATACTAAATAAAACACTAGTCTCATGTTGGCTCTGAAATGCTGTCAAAAACTAACTTCTCTGGAATTAATAAAAACTGACATGTTTCTATTAAAATTGCTGTATAGTTTTATAGTTTTCATAGGTTTTTCATGCTTGAGGCTATACAAATTATTATGCAAGATTATGAAAACATCCCAAGTGATCTGTCACTAATGCTTCATCCTAAAATGGGGATGATGGCAAAATTTTGAACGTTGTTTTGCTTTGAAAAATAAGCCTATATAAGCATATTCACTGCAGAAATCATGGACTCAGTTGAGATAAGTCACCTATACAACAGAGTAAAATTACAGCATTTCTATGAAAAACAGCAACTCAGAAAAGAGGTGCAGAGCAGAAGCTGCTAAAGGACAGAGAAAGATGTAAACGGTGAAAGAATTAAGGAATGAAATGTTGGTTTAAAAGTGAACATTGAGACATAGATACGAAGAAGCTTCACCAGTTTGGGAGGTTAATCTGAAGTAGTGAAAAGTCTGTATCATACAGTATCTTTAAAAACATTTTTATTACTTTCAAGTTTATACAGTAATCTGGCACAAGCTACTGTCAGCATTCTTGCCAAGTACAAGTGCTTAGACTTCCTTTAATGAATAGATATGTAACTTACATTTAAGGGGAGTAGGTACTTCCAAAGTGCTTAAGGAAAAAATTTTCCTTTTAAATAGTTTGAACTGCCTCCTCTTAGTCTTGTCTAGAATACCCAACCTGAATGATCAGGAATTCCAAGCTAATGAGGTTTTATTTTATTCCTTACATTGTAAGAGACTGCCTTTTAAAGCACCATTTTCCGTTTGGCATTTCACCAAGGTCTAATGTCCCTGGAATGTTTTATTGCTCTTTGAATATCAACAGGTGTTTATCTAAATTAAACTGCATTTGGTTTGATGGCTTGACTCCAAATTGGCACAACTGCACCCTGTTCTGTATAGGGGTATCAGAATCTTCAGGTTGGAAAAGTAGATGGCCATCACCTTGAGGCGAATGAGGGGAAATTCTTGCCGAGGTACTATAGTACTTGAATTTTTAAAAATCCCAAACCATTTTAATATAATGATTCTTCACATAAAAGTAGCTAGGTCAAAGGGTTTGAAAGGATGGCCGCTGAATAACCGTGATGCCTACCATGTCTCTGTAGGTTCCCACTAAATGAGCATTAACCACATACATACTGGTTTGTCTTGTTTTGCTCTAAAATACAGAAAATGAAATGTTCCCATTTTTTCTCAGCTACTTTTCAATTTCACTTATTAAATGAGACCCAAACTATTGCTAATTTTCAGTTGTAGGAGTTGATAACCGCTTTACCTCACAAGCAGAATGGGAGATGACATTTTAAGGAAAAGGCTTGGCTTTGTGTGGAGATCCAAGATTTGGATAAACTGAGCAATTGTTTTTGTTGATCTGTTCCTCAGGTCATTTAGAGCTGGGTATGTAGCTTTTCCTCATATTTGAAAGTGATATTGTTAGGTCAGCAGGGTATATGTTTAATTAGTTCTCTCCTTCATGGTATCAGTGAGGTATTAATTAATCTTTTCTCTGGGAAAGATCGTAAATTTTGCAAAATTCTTGTGGAACTAAGCCAAAGGCTTGCATGGGATAAAATCACTCACCATGGAAGTCACCAGTATTTCTGAGTGGTTCTGCCTTTGAAGTGTAAAAATTCAGTAAACAAAGTGGAAATTCAATTCCCCTGCCTACAACAAACATTTAATGAGTACCTCATATATTCCGAGGACATTCTTCACGCCACAAGCTTTATCGACTTGTTTTTTAACACCTCAAAAAGACCAAAGTGAAAATCATGTGCCAATTTTGAGTACACCTAGATCCTCCTCTAAATATTCCCAATATGGCATATACTAGTGATCATACTTTTGGATTTAAAAAGCTAGTAGAGGCTGCTAAATTAAACTGGGACAAACCTTCAAAAATGGCATAAACTCTTTATCAACACACTCTATGTTCTAGTCCCTTTAATATTGAATTAAGTCTAGTATTCAATCAATTAAGGTGAGTTAGGTTTAATCTTTGAAGTATTTAAATAGCTATTCTTAGGAATAATTAATAAATCTAGTACCGCCAGTATCCTAAGAGATTAAATCTATGAAACAGAAACAGACTTGTTACACCTTGGCTACTGTAACTTCAAACCATGTGTTATCTATGAAGTTTATTTACCTTTATTATTTATTTACCTTTAGATTCATATACCTTTTAAACAATTAGCTCTCAAACATAAAAATGATGGAAATGTAGAAAGATCACTGTAACTGTGTTCAATCAGATCCCTACTCATTATAAAGAGTTGAAGCTCTAGGTGGCACCTAGTGAATATGTTAATGGGGAAAAAAAATCAAAAGTTGGGCAATGATACTCAAAATAACTAAAGCAGCATCATCTTTAAAACAAAACAAGAAACTTTACTACCCTGATTTACAAACTTAGGGCAAGCAGCTTAGTACACCAACAAGGACCAGTGTGATAAATTCCCCCTCATACCATATATTGTCCTCAGTTTCAAATTGGTAAAAGGCACACATCCTATGTAATCTTTAAATTGCATTTAAGGCTTTTTTCCCCTAACAGTCAACTTTAACTGTGGTTAAAATCAAAATTATTTTCTCTAAACCCTCCTTTTGAAAGGATCTGTTATATAGATCCTTTGGTCACCTGCCCTTATAGTTCTACATCTAGACTAAAATGAAAGTAATAGAATTAGGGTCTTAGTAATCATTAAGCTTTTAACTGGTGACAAGAAGGAAGAAGCCTATAGTTAAATATCCCAGAAATTTATTTAATGTTTGCTTGATACATTTTATATAGAAAGATTGAGGCTATTTGCTTTGGGTGCCCCTGGTAAATCTCATAGAGGCACTGAACTACAAAGGGGTGCCAATCTGGAGACATCAGAAATGGAAACCACAAGCCCAATTTTATGACTGTTCTTAAAGATTTGTCTCTAGTGAAATTAGGCCCACTCCCTTAAAAACTGCTGAATGTTGGAGCTCTTGTGAGAAAACAGCTGACTTTTAGGAAGGCATATCACGTTTTGGTCTGTTGGAACATTTAAATACTTGGAAATAAAAAATATTCAGCTTTGAAGTTTTCAATACTGGAAAACTTTCAAGTCTAGGGTTTACAGCCAGGAAGGGCTGCTCTGTGTTCCTTAAACTGGACTCTTGTTTCCCACAAAGTTAATCTTCGGCTTTGGCTTCCATTTCTTCTGCATCATCATCTCCATCCACTTCTGCATTCTCTCTCTCAAGCCTCTCAAGCTGCCTTGCAAGTTCGGTCTCATCTGTATCTGTGACCACTTTAGGCTGTGGAAGCAGAGGTATAATTTCAAAGTGAGGTAGTTCAACAGTATACAAATTCCATTTCAACACCATGACTGCCTAGTATTTTAACTCTTAAACACTTGTCTAACAACTCTGCCATATCTGTTCATTTTTGAGTGTTACTGTATCATTAATAAATTCCATTAGAAAAAAAAAAAAAAAAATAAATTCCATTAGATAAATGATGGAAGAAATACATAAGAGTAAGACAATATAGGAAAAAGAAATATGTTCGTAGTAAAACAAAATATTCCCTTTGGTCATTTCTATAAGCCAAAACTGGCTGTATCTTTCAAACCCACAAGATATCTTATAAAAATGCATCTTCTGGATTCAAAATAAATTCTAATTAGGTTTCATTTTTGCTGAGATGAGGAAAATACAGACTAATGTTTCTAATCCTGAGATCAAATTTTAAGCCTTCCACATTAAATTCTGATAACAAGCACTCATTTTTGTTGCCTAATTTTTTCCTGTTGCAGGGGAATAAACCTAACCCCATCAGTGACCTTAGTCTTGAGTGTCATCATATGACACTTCTTGTTTACTTATAAAAAGCCCTTTTAGGACCCTCTGAGTCTATGATTATTTTAGGGTTAGCAGAGTTATAATCCTAAATGTATCTCATATTTTAAAAAGCAATGATTAAGTATTTTAGATGATTTAAATTTTCTATCTAATCTGATCCCTAACCCCAAAATGGGGTTTGAACTCAAGACCCTGAGATCAAGAGTCTCATGCTCTACCAGATGAACGAAGTCAGAGCCCCTAATTTTTTTCTAATTTCTTATATAATTTAAGAAAAAGCAGAAACACTACAGAGCTTACCTCCATTTGAACATTGAAGACACCCCTCTTTTCCTCAATCTTTTCTTTTATAACAGCCATAGCTTGATTGAGAACAGAGAGGCCTTCTGTTCTCTCCAGGGTTGTTGTAGTCATCACATACCGAGGAGGAGCTATTAGATTAATCTAAGGAAGAAGACAAAAATTCAATTATGAACACATCTGTCCAATACCAAACTATTAGGATGTTTAAGAACTCTTTTGCTAATCTGCTACCTTAACAAAAATCACTCCAAATTTTATTTCCAATCCTGTAAATCAGCAATTTGGGGGTGGTTTGTTAATGTAGCAAAAGCTAGTTGATTCAGTGATATAATACAGCATAAACAGTCCATTGTAATATCAATTATGTAGAATTATGACTTCTGGATGTCTGGTGGCTAAAATAACTACAGTCATTATCAGTATAATGGATAATTTGTCTCCAAAACAAAAATTCTTATTTGGTTTTAAATTAAACTGACAGAAGAAAATCTAAGAGATTCTGAATAACCATCTGGATAACTGTATTGATTAAAAGATTCAGACCAAAAGTCCTAAAGATATGCATGAATACAAGAGAATACATTACCCATTTCAAGGTCTTAGGAGCATCATGGACACACCAACTCTATATTATAAAGAAAGTTTAGCACAGCTGGCCCTCTGGCACTAAATACCATAGAAATCTTTATCCACTGTGATAGTAGCAGTAGCATCCCTTAGACAACATCACTGAGAACCACTTTTCCTAACTCTTGTTATGAAACATGATCATAAAAAGAATCTTGACTTGGTTTAGGTTGGTATTTTAGAGAGAGAAAACTGCTCACCTTGATGGGCATGGTTTCTGTAGAACAATTCAAACCCGCTCTCAGGGCTTCTTTTACGGCATCAATGCCTTCATAACCGTAACAAGCCACTTCGATATCTAAAATTATAGAAATTCAAGAACTTATACCAAAAAATGCAAAGAAGTATTTAAAGGCTTAAAAGAAATCAGACGTGTGGCAGATATACTAGCATTCATATACTTATAAAAGCTTCCCTACCCTTTCAATTATAAATCAACCCCAACTATTAACTTTCTTTTAAGATTTCATTTTTTATTTTTTCATTTTTATTTTTTTTAAAGATTTATTTATTTATTTATGATAGACATAGAGAGAGAGAGAGAGAGGCAGAGACACAGGAGGAGGGAGAAGCAGGCTCTATGCCGGGAGCCCGACGCGGGACTTAATCCCGGGACTCCAGGATTGCGCCCTGGGCCCAAGGCAGGCGCTAAACCGCTGAGCCACCCAGGAATCCCCAGATTTCATTTTTTATTTGAGAGAGCGAAGGAGGGCACGTGAGCATCAGCGGAGGAGAAGCAGAGGGAGGAGACTCCCCGCTGAGCAGGGGGCCCAATGTGGGACTCATTCCTAGGACCCCAGGATCATGACCTGAACTAAAGGAAGATGCTTAACTGACTGAGCCACCCAGGAGCCCTTTAACTTTCATAATTATAAATATCTGAGTAAACAGTGAGGGGCTTTCCATACAAGCCCCTAAATGACAAAAACTATAAAAGACAGAAATTCAACAAACACCTTGATTTCTGGCTATGCCTTGATTAAAACTATGATTCCAACCTCTCCGTGCCTCAGTTCCTTATTTGCACAGTGGAGAGGAGTGTGATAAAGACTGAGTGAAACAATCACTGCAAATTGTTTAGAACAGTTTAGAAATTACACAGTCTCTGCGCCAGTGGTTCCACTTTTAGGAGCCTCCCTGACAGAGCACTAATACAACTGGGTAAGTGTCTGTGATAAGGCTGCTAATTTGTAGTGTTTTTGTAGTAGTGAAAAATTGGTAGAACCTAAATGTTCACCAAGAGAAGACTGGTTTATTGTTCTATGAAATATTACACCTTGCCATTAAAAAGAATGAGAAAAAGTCCCATGTTCTGTATGGAAGGGCCACCATGATACAAGTGGAAAAAGCTAGCTGAGGATAATTTTGCATAGTTTGATCCCATTTTTGTAAAAACAAAACAATTTACGTCTCAATGTAAACCGTATATATTCCTATATAGTGTATGTACCTAAGAAAAATGGTTGAAAGACTATACTCCGAACTATGTAACAGTGGTTAATCCAGAGGCAGAGAAGGACATTTCTGTACTTTTAAAATATTTTAAAAGTATTTACTAAAACAAAACCACCCCCCTCAAAAGAAAAAGGGCTAACTTAAGGTTAGCTGAATGCATACATGACAGTTTTGACTTACATCAATATACACATTTTATGATGGTTCAATAGAAGCAAAATAATTTCTTAAACTTTTCTTGTTATAAGAAATAGACATTTAGAAAAATTTACGGATTATGATGTAGCAATATATTCTTTGGTAAGGCTCATTATTTAACAGCTTTCTGGTTCATGCAAAATATTTTAAACATCATTTAAAAAATCACTTACCTGCTCGAATTTTGACAGCTTGTGGTGTCAAACGCCTATTAATATTGTTAATAAGTACTTCCCGTTCATCTTCATTCAGATCTAAACTATCCAAAATAGATGGGTCTCTAATTAAAGCAAAACAAAACAAAACACACACATATAAACACAAAAGGCCAAGGTTACTTTATAGATAACTGACACCAAATGCAATACCACAGAATAATCTTCAAGAGAACAGGCTTTAGTGTCAGAATGGAGTTCAAATCCTAGCTTTACGCTTTATGAACTCTGTGTTTTGGGGCCTTTCCAGGCCTCAGTTTCTAACCTTGTAAAATGAGGATGAAAACAGTATGCCTCACTGGCTGTGGTATTAAATTAGATAATGCAAGTAAAGCACTTAGCACTACTATGACAGATAGAAAACACCTAGCTATTATTTTAAGAAAAATTTTAGAGATCTGGCTAACGTAAGGAATTTAAAAGTGTCTAATATAACAGATATCCCGCTATAATTAAACATTTCCACGTAATTAGCAGTCCTGCTTCAAGGAGCTTGAAAAGAACAAAAACATACAAGCAAATTTAAAAATAAAAGTGTATCCTTTGAAGTTAGAGGAGGAAAAGTATTACTTTCGGTTAGTGGGCTCAGGAAGGGCTGCATGGACTGAAGTGGCATTTTATCTGACCCCTGAGTGCCACAAGAGAGGGATCAGGGTTAGTTGCTGGCATGTTTGTGGAACATGAACAGATGAAAAAACTGAAATACTGACTAAAAGGATGGTAGAACTTTAAAAAGCAAAAGTAGAACTGTTTTAATAAAGTTATAAAATATTAAATTAGAAATGGCCTAAGCAAGCATCAAACCTAAAAAGCAGGGATTAAGGAATGAAAGGCAAAAGAATTTGGGTACAGGGAAGTTTCACTCAGCTAATATTGCTTACAAAATGTATCAAGAAGACAAACCACCAGACAATGAACAAATGAGGTGAACAGATGTTTCAAAGAAGAAATAGTAAGTATATGAAAAGCTGTTAACTTCACCAACCAATAAAATGCAAACCAAAGAAGATATTATTATATACCCATCAGTTTGGCAAAAGGGAAAATAATCTGAGATATAGACCAAATGTTGGTAAAGATGAAGAGAAACAGGAATGCTCATACAACTGCTCAAGGAAATATAAATTGTAGAACCAATATGAAGAGTATTTTTGCAAAACTGAGTAAATTTAAAGATATATATAAATGAATCCTGTGACCCAACAACTCTATTGCTACGTATATACCTTAGAAACTCTCAAATGCACACAGAGACAATGTACATGGATATTAATAGCACGGTTTAAAAAAAATGAGGGGAAGAAGGGGGGGTAACCTAATTTCTCTTAATAGAGAAATAAATAAAGCATATATTCTTAAAATGAAACCCTACACAGAAATTAGTATGAAGTGGGTACACATCTATCAATTTGGAGAATCTTGCTATTCCATAACAGCCTTGTAAGTAAAACTGTAAGATACAGAAAGCTATGACAAAATTTCTTTTTAGTTTAAATAATAAAAAACTTTTAAAATACAAAAATGATTCTACATATGTAAAAATACATGTGTATCTATTCACAGATACATATGTGTAATAAAACCATAAATATGTAGATAATGATACATACTAATTATAGAACGGTAGTTACCACTGATGTCAGAGGGGAGTGGGTTGGGGGGTGCAAAACATTATTTCCAACTATTTCAGAAATTTTATTTAATTAAAAGAAAAAAATATGAAATACATATGGCAAAGAATTATCATTAAACATGGACAGTTCACTACATGGCTGATAGAGCAAAAGAATGTCAAGGAAAAGGGAAAAAAACGTATGCCAATGTTGAGCAGTTATAGAGGGGGAGTTGGAAGTGAGAGAGCTAAGCCAGGGCTGGAGGAGGACAGCACATCAAGGTATGAAAGACATGTAGGACTGCAGTCAGAGCAGACAGAAATATAAAGCAATGCTTAATGGTTGAGAGCACAAACTCCAGACGGGAGCCAATGACTAGGTTTGCATCGGGGCTCTTCTGTTTGGTAACTCTGTGCACATGGACAAATTCTTTAATCTCTGCCTCAATTTCCTCAACTGTAAGACAAGGATAATAACAGCGGGTAGTTGTGAGAAATCTATAAATGTTAGCTATTAGAATTATTGTTAAGGTCTTACCTTCCCCACAATTGCTATGAAAAAAAAGTCACATGGTGGTGGTGGTGGTGGGGACTGCAAGGGATTTGGAGTCTCAGATGAGCCAGTTTGCCAGAGGCTCTATCAGTCCTAGGTCCACTTGGCCATTCTGAGAGCCAAGACGACCAGTATCCTTTGGCAGCACCAAGTAACCTCCATGTAGTGATGAGGCTGCTTGTGGAGCATTAATACTTGGGAAAGAGTATGATGTGCAGAAGGAGAGACAGTAAATACAAAGAACTGAGGAGTCTGGCTATTAAAGAGAGGATATAGTGCTTGCAACAGGACAAAGTAGAGGGAAGGTAAAGAAGTTTGCTTTTAGTATAAATTATAAAATCATTAGAGAAATTAGAGAAAAAATAGAGAAATTCGAGTGTTATTTTTATGCCAATGGAGCAAAACCAACAAAGAGAAAGGCTGAAGACACAAAAGAGGGAATAACGGATAAAAAGATCCTTGAGCAATAGCTGCACACAGGAAGATTAGTCTGAGAACAGGGAAGATACGGATTCCAGCATGACTGGAGTGCAGGAGGTAATAAGGTTGATTATTGAAGAGAAGAGATGGGAGAGAAGGTTGCTGGGGCAGTGGAAAGAGGGGATCCTGTGCCATGGCTTCTATTCTCTTTACAAAACAGGAAGTGAGCACACTGGTTGAGAGTAAGGGGGGCATGGGTATCCGACGGGAGTGTGTAAAAGCTCTAAAATAGCCACTCTAAGAATGGGAGGCAGTGACAAAGAGCAGAGAAAATGGGAGGCAGTAGTGAAGGTGCAGCTGAGGTTGGAGACCGTGAATATGCAGTGGCACCAACCTGCAAGATTGTGGTTTTTCCTAGCCGCACCCAGCATTCTACAAGTGCAGAGAAGGCAGGAACATCGCTCCAAGGCTGGATGTAACAGAAGGAAAAACAGGGCAAAGGCTCATGATATTGGCAAGAAAGTTATTGAAATGATGGATCATGGTATGTCTATGCTGAATAAGAAAGAAGGCAGGAGAGGGTGAAAAGACAGGGAGAAGAAAAAGGTTTGGAATCATAGTCTAGAGTAAGAATTAAGATGACAGAGAGTAGAACTAACTATGGGGGAGCTGGAAGGACAGGAAGCTGTCTGTGGTAAGAGAAGAGAACGTATGAATTAAAGGTTTTGGATGCACACTAAATTGTGGTGATAAGACCCAGGGTGAAGCTGTATGGAAACTGGCTAAAGCAGCATGGGCTGAAGGTCTAAGGAACTGAAGTAAAGCAAACAAGGTTGCAGTTGTACATGAGACATCTACACTGACCCTATAGGTAGCTATAATACAAAATAATAACAAAACCAGGAGGGGAAAATGTGAGATGAAACCATACGGCTTATGGAAACTATGGTATATACCCAATTATATATGCTTGGCTACACAGAATTGGCCCGTATTATAGGCCTCTTACACGGAACTATTTTTGTCTAAATTTGGCAAAGACTGTGCTTTTTAATTACACGTCAGGCTCTCAACCTGTGTGCTAGACCCAGTAACTGTGATATCAGGGTAGAATCAGAGCCAAGAAGGTGTTCTTACGAGACTGCATGCTTAAATGCATCATAGGCACCGTATCCAGGTCTCTTGTATTTGTCATCAAAGACCCAGGCAGTCCTCTGGAACAGGCTCTCCAGCTGCTCATCCTTGGTGTACTCTAACACCTCAGCAACATGACGAAGAATGCTGTAAACCTAGAAACAAAATGAAGGGTTCAAGAATTCAAAGATAAGAAATCTATAGAAAAAAATGTATTTTTAACATTTCAGTAGACAGCATATAAAACAAATCTTTGATTAGACTACAATAATTCCTCAGCAACAAACAATTAACATACAAGTTCTTTTTTCAGAGAGTAATACTTGCTTTCCTAGAACAGTTAACTCAAATGGGTATAACAGTATAAACAATACAGAATTTAGTGTAATAAGACCCAGATTAACTTGACTTTGGGACCATTTAACCTCTTTAAACTTGTTTTCTCTTCTGTAAAAGGGCAATACTGGTATCTCTCCTTTTTACTGCAGATAGATCAAATCTATCCAAATGCAGCACACTATAACTGGAAAACATGACACAAATATATAAAATTTGTAAATTACACAAAGCTTATTATACAACAATAAACTATCACTACTACTACTCTATATGACAGCATGCAATCAGGATTGAGATTTTATTTTTATTTATTTATTTTTAAAGATTTTATGTATTCATGAGAAACAGAGAGAGAGAGAGAGAGGCAAGCAGAGACACAGGCAGAGGGAGAAGCAGGCTTCACGCAGGGAGCCACAGGGAGCTCGACGCAGGACTCAATCCTGGGTCTCCAGGATCACCCCCTGGGCCAAAGGCAAGTGCCAAACCGCTGAGCCACCCAGGTTTTCACATTACATGTAAAAGTTGAGTAAGGTAAGGTACTAACATTGGCTATTTCATTCTACCATATTATCATCCAGATAAGATCTAATATACTCATTTTACAATTATCCTAAGGGGACAAAACAAAGTGAGTTTCCTAGAGTGGAGCTTCTCAAACTTGGTAGGACTTGAGATCCTGTATTAAGCAGTCAAGTGGTGCCAATGCTATTGGTCCAGAGACTATGTTGAGTGGCAAGGTCCTCAGTTCACTAAGAAGGGATTTCACTGATAGTGTTTTCTAATGTTTTATATATATATATATAAAATGTTCATATATATATATATATACATATATATATATAGTAGTAAACACACCAGTTTACCAGAGATATACACACACACACACACACACACACACTACTATATATATATAGTAGTAAACACACTAGTAAAACAAAGGGAAAGATTTGGGTAATGGTCTTTTTGCTTTTAGATTTTTATTCTCTTATTTACTGGGGTTAATTAAGCAAAATTTCAAAAATCTCTTCATTTAAACACTGTTTTCTTGGCATTTTATCTTGAGGACAGAAACATACATGAGAACAAAAGACAAAAAACAGAAACAATGGAAACATTGCCATTAAAAACCAAGGACCTAGAGAATGAAGGATAATCTAAATAGGACCAAAGAAAAAACTATAGATGGAAAATGGAAGAATGAAGAAGCAGGTGTTCTTGCTTCATTAATACCTACTGTACGTAAGTAAAAGATTACAGCAAAAATAAGAAAATGAAACAGAAAGAACCCTAACAAACTGGGGGAGGAAGGAGGTGGAGACTAATAATAGGCCTCTGCTTTGCTTTCCTGTATTCACATTTTACAAACCCTTGCTTATTCTTAACATACAATGGCTGGTTGCCTCTGTTATCCCAGAATGGGGTATAAAGTCAAGAACTACGTACTACAAGAAGTCGAATCAAGTGAAATCACCCATAGTTAATTTAACCTAAAATAACTTAAAAAACACTAATGTCCAGTTAATCATTTTAGAATATTAGGTGATAAGCAATGCCTTAAGGTAGTACCACCATGAGGCAAAAATACTGAACTCATAACTTTTGAAATTAAGTTCTCAAATTACTCTTCTATGTAACTCATAATTGTAAATGGAAATACAGTTATAGAAAATCCAGATTTTCTTTTAAATTTTATGCCAAGAATAGCACATGCTGATTATTCATTAAATTACTAAATGGTAGACTAATCTCACTCAAAACTCATACTTACAGTTTTGGATTTGGTGAATTTATCTTCACATTTGATTGCTTCCTCTGGAGAAACCCTTCTTTTTGACAAATCAATATATCCTGTATGAGAAATTTTTGGGAAAAAAAAATATCATCTCTGCCCAGGTACTACTAGCTTACCACTGCGATAAATTTTTACACCAGATTGTTTGGTGGCATACTTAGACTTATTCCTCACTAAAATCATATCAATTAAACACTGTATAAGATGAGAGATTTTTGTTTTCAGAAACTCACTTGTATTATGTAATTGTAGATTCTTTAACACTTCAGTGAAGGGAACTAGGGCTCTCAATTACTCAAATGAAAGCTAGTCAAAAGATTCTATACTTGTCTTTTTGGTATCCATTCATCAAAGGCTCAATTGTGTTATATTTTCTGTATTCTTTTTTTTTTTTTTTTTTTAATATTTTACTTATTTATTCATGAGAGACACAGAGAGAGGCAGAGACACAGGCAGAGGGAGAAGCAGGCTCCATGCAGGGAGCCTGACGTGGGACTCGATCCTGGGTCTCCAGGATCACACCCAGGGCCAAAGGAGGCGCTAAACCACTGAGCCACTCCGGCTGCCCCATTTTCTGTATTCTTTTTTTTTTTTCCTGTATTCTTGATGCTCCTTCTGCCTCCTGACCGAAACTGGTGCTTCCTCCTCATGGTGGCCCTGTGTGGGCATGGTGAGGCCATTGCATTCATTGCCATGGCCTTACTATGTTGTCAGTCACTTCCATAAATTAAAATCCCATGAGTACAAAATGAGACAAGCACTTACATGTATTTTAAAGAATTTAAGAGGGAAAAATGGTCTTTTATACATTTAACCTATATATTTCCCATGTCAGGTATCACACCTCATGGGCTCGCATAACATCCTTTAACCATTTCCTCTAACAGAAATCAAGTAATAAATCCTCTTAGTTTCTATTCACCTGAAAAAGTCATTTTGGATTTTCATCATTGAATATTTTAAATATCCTAGAATCCTGGGCTGACAATTTTTCTCTTTTAGTGCTTTAAAGATGTCATTCAATGCTCAGTGTCAGTCAGCCATTATTTTCAGTAAGAGTACCATACTAATTTGTATTACTGTTTCCCTGTAAATCATGAATCATTTTCCTTTGATTACTTTCAAGATTTTCTCGATCTGTTTTCCAATAGTGTAATGTGCCTAGATGTGGTCTTACTAGTATTTATCCTGCTTGAAGTTTGTTAATAAGCTTCTTGTTTATAAATCTGTTTTTTTTCGGCAAATCCTGGGAACTCTGGTCAGGATTTCCTCAAATATGTTTTCTGCCCTTTCTCTTCCTTTGGAATACAGCTTTTAATATTTGACAGGTTGTTTTTCCTCTGCTTTGTTCTTCAGATTGGTTCTTTAAACGAACTATGTGCAAGTCTGACTTGGGCCTTCTGCCATCTTTACCCTGCTCTTAGCCCATTTGGTGAGTTTTTTAGAGATTATACTTTAAATTTTAAAATTTATATTTAGTTCTGAGAGTTTCTAATTTCTCTTTTTTTTAATTTATTTATTTATTTATTTTTTTGAGTTTCTAATTTCTCTACTGAGATTTCATTTTGTTCATTCATTACAAGTTTATTTTCCTAAAATCCTTGAGCAGTTATAACATCTGTTCTAAAATCCTTATCTGCTAACTCCAATATTGTCACCTCTAGGTCAGTCTCCATTTGCTTTTTCTCTTGTTTGGGTAATACTTTCCCATTTCCTCAACTGTTTAGCAATTTTGGACATTATGAATGAATATTCATAGAACACCCACTAATAATCAAAGATATACAGAATACTGTGTTTTGGGTGTTTGTGGTATATTCCTTTTCCAGAATTTATATAAGATATTCTTAAAATCCATTTACCTTTACTCTATTTCCATGTTCCTCCAATAATCTGATTACAAATTTAGCTTCAATTGAATTCACAACCTTAAGACCAAGACCTGAGCTGAGATCAAGGGTCAGATGCTTACCCCACTGAGCCACCCAGGCATCTCAATAAAAAGGAATCTTACAAATATATGAAAACTCTGATTTATGGATCTGTCCCTTCTGAGTTTAGCCACAATGAGTCAACTATCAATATCCTGGTAACCTCTGGGAATAAAAGTCAAGTTATTTGACTCACAAACATTAGCCACAGGAACGTGCTAATTAAACCACCACTAACTTAAGAGGTCTTGCTTAGATGGGTAATTGGCATCTTTCTCTAACAACTTTGTATGTAAAAAAATTTAAGTATAAAAGATTTTTTTTTGGTTTTTACAGCATCAGCAATTTACAAAAAAATTAAAATAAATCATGTTAAATCTGAAATTTATATTTTGCATATTTTTATCACTTACCTTTTTCTTTGTCCACTCTAATGACAACCACACATTCATTCCTGCCAATTCTGATGAGTTTGTTTATAGAACGGATACGCCTTCTGGACAACTCACTAAGAAGAATCATGCCTTCAATATTGTTGTATTCCAGCAAGCTGACATAAGCCCCCATTTCAGCAATGGACCTTACATTCACCATCACTACATCTTCCACTTCAGGAAATTTGTGTTGATAAAATCTACAACTTAGACCCGGCATTCTGCATTTTAAACAAAAGAATCAAGTGAGTGTTCAGTTAACATCAAAATAAAGAAATGTCAATTTTCCATATCTTGCCACTGGAAGAACTATTTGTCTTTTCACCTCTTTAAACTTCTTAAATGGACCAGAAAACGGATGTTCAGGAATCAAACTTTAATTTTTACTTTGCTCCACATTTTTTAAGGCTTGAGTGATTCTCTGCCATCAGTTTTAGAGGAATCATAAAAAATAATGACCACCTATAAAGTACTTTGAGACCTAAGGATTAAAGGTATATCTCAAGAGTAAATTACTATTTTAATATCATCACTTTAAGAAATAACAAATGATGGGAAGCATCACTACTACTATAAACCTATCAGCCAAACTAAAGCTACTCGTTCTCCAAGTCAGCTAAGTCGTTGTATACTACCACCAATATATAAAGGGAAGACTCTTCCAACTACTAAAACCATGGTCCTAATCATATATCAAATAATATACCCTATCATTTTAGCCAAAATTACAGTATGTGTTAAGATACAACCTAAAAATTTACTAATCACAAAATATTAAATATAACTAAACACAACTAAATTCTTTTATTGAACAAGTATACCTACTCTCGTATAACTACTCTTGAGAATAGCTTTACAGAACTCCATTACTATAAAGTTCAAGTGTCTCTTAAACTCTATTTCCTTTGATCTATCCAACCTACTTTCAGCACCACTCCTTTTATGACCTACAAGACTTAAATTATACCATGCACAGAGGTGTATTTTTAAAAGAGGACTATAAAACTAATCATAGCTGATGATTTTCATGTTTTTCTACTAATCTTAACCAATTTACTATTCTCAAAGTTCACAAAATAGGCAGTGATAGGACCTAAAAGCCTAAGAAAAGTATGTGAGAATTTGTTTACTTCTTTTATTTTTTTTAGAGAAAGATAGAGAGCAAGTAGGGCAGAGGGCAAGGGAGAGAGAATCTTAAATAGGCTCCACGTCCAGCGTAAGCCTGACGTGGGGCTTGATCTTACGATCCTGATCTTGGCCAAAAATCAAGAGCCAGACGCTTAACTAAGCCACCCAGGCATGCCAATTTTTTCCCTATAATTGGAAAATAAGGCTGCCATTACTTGATCTTAAAGACAAAACATCCAGATCATAGAACACCAGACTTCTGGGGCAGTACAGTTTGAGATGCCAACTGCACCCACACGTATCTTCACAGTGGCCTCCCACTGACTTTTACATCTTTACACTACCTACAGGATCCTCTATGATCTGGCCACTGCCTCTCTCCCATGTTCTCTCCATTTTACAGTTGAAGAAATGGAAACACAGATTAAGTAACTAGTTCTGTTATATACTGTGAACAAGTGATAGAATATGAACCTATGAAGTTTGGATCCATAGTCTGTGCTATTATGCATCAGGCTGTATTTTCACTGTTTTGATAAATATATAAGTTACAAACAGCTTTTAAAAAAGGTAACATTAATATACATACTCAGTGCTAAAATATGTACTTTAGCAAGATTAATGCAAGCTTTTATTTCCTTTTAAAAAGATTTTATTTATTTATTCATGAGAAGGGGGGGGGGGGGCAGAGACACAAGCAGAGGGAGAAGCAGGCCCCATGCAGGGAGCCCGATGCAGGACTCTATCCTGGGACCCTAGGATCACACACTGAGCCAAAGGCAGAAGCCCAACCGTTGAGCAACCTAGGCACCACAATGCAAGCTTTTAATACTAATCTATCCTGTTTAATAAAAATAAAGCAAAATTTAATAATAGCAGCAGAAATGCATTTCTTTTATACCTTGACAAAATAGGGATTTAGCAAATAAAGGGCAGTAGACATTTCAATGGCCAGAATTACCCACCAAGAAACAGCTGAGCTGGTTGTTTCATTCTTAAACAGGGCTTTTTTCCCCCCTCTCTCTTTTGGAGAACTGTTGTCAAATATCTGTATGTAAAGCACTAAAGTTCGAGAGCTAAAAGTTTTAAACTGAATATCAAAGTAAATGATGTCACAGAAATGTGTTTAACAGTTTTAAAAGATTTAACAGGGACTAACTAACCACATTTACTTACCAGGTTTATTCAAACAGTAAAGCTGATTAATTTTGGGGAAGTAAGACTTAATTTGATGATTAAAGAACACAGGCACTTTTGTAAAGGAATCCTGATGAGAGATATGAATGTTACTGCTTTAAGAGGTACCAATCTCTTTACAATACATAGCGTACAAAAAGAACACAAGTGATGGTATGTTATTTGACATAGAAAGTAGCTAAGAATTACAAAACACTCTAGACATGGATTCCAAGCCTTGCTCTCCTACTTACTAGCTGTAGTTGCTCGGGAAACGCATTCCCATTAAACTGTAATTTCTAGTCTGTGTCATGGACCTCTCAGACCTCTCCTCTCTTTGGAGAGTAACAAATGAGATTAAGAAATATGGAAAAAATTTGAAAAGTGTAATGTGCTATACACATATGACATTAAAAAGCAAAGTGGGTATCATTGCCATTTTGTAGCTTCATTGGTTAAACAATTATTTTTGCAGTATTTATGTACTAAGCACTACTGACACTTAAAGAGTCTTACTTAAGAAAGTATAGAGCGGGAAACAAACTAGTAAGCAAATACAAGCAATATAAAGTACTCTGAAAGGAGTAAGTGAAGCAATCAATTAAAAGGGAACCAAGGAACAGAAATATTAAATGACTTTCTCAAGGATAAATACTTAGTAAGTACCAGAACAGGAACTAAAACCAAGTCTTCTGATATTAATTGCAGAATACCTTTAACCCAGAAGGCGTCCGTATGTGAGAGTACTAAAATACAGTATGTGTTCTTCCACACAAAATATCTATATTTCAATAATATATTAACTGAACTCCAAGCTAATTTCAAATACCCTGCATTGTCAGTAATTTTGCCTGGTCAAAGGGTAGGTTGGACTTCTTTCTTAAACCAGTGCATGGTCAAGTAACCCCAACAGATCCGGGGAGTCCCCATCACTTTACAAAGTTAAGTGTGTTATGTGATAGAGGTAACTCGTGAGAATTCCCACTTGGCTCAAATGTTTCTGGGGAACGTTCTCTGCATGCTAGTTTTTAGTAGAGCAGTGCTACGCAAATAGGCTCTCAAACTGTTTCACCGTAGTTGAAATAGAAAGCACCCATCTACAAATATCACTCTTCTTGAGATCTTAGGAGAATAATTAACTGTCACTTGGCATCAGACCAACTCAGAAGAGGCAGTAAAGCTCTATATAATTCACGAACTGCTGAAAAGACACAGAATCACAAATTTTTTTCCTTGATAACTTCAACTGGGAGAAAAACCAACACTGCCTTGTTACAGCTTTGCTCCAAGAAAACAATGTTTCTTGTTTAATGAAACAGCCTAAGTTCGACGAGTAATAAAAAAGGCCTCAGGCTGAATACGTATTTAACCCCCAAATTCCCTTATCTTTTTAGTTATGCTTAACCGTTGGGGCCACAGCTTGTCTTTTCTCATTGGTGCTGAGATACGGCAAATTGACACTAAGAATAGTAAACTCTTCAACGGTATGTTTTAGTTTCGATGCAAGGGATGACTCGTTCTATAAAAATGCACAAGTCAAGCGACACGGTAGTAAGCATCAATTTAAAAAAAAAAATCAATTATCGGACAGATAAACTATTCTTGGATCCTTTTAACCCAGATCTCACCAACACTGCGGCCCACCCCAAATGGCCCTTCAAGCGCCTGGTCTGGTTTCCACTGAGAAGCAGTAGTTGCTTGGGCGGAGAAGGGGAAAAAAAGAAAAAAAAAAAAAGGCGAGCGGTGGTATTCTGAGGCCCCGAGCAAAGCGCTGAGCGTCCCGGGGCGGGGGTGTCACAGCGTTTCCCCGAAGCCGCCCCCCTCTCCAAGCAGCCTCACTTTGAGCATATCGCAGAGGCTGCAGCGTCTCCTGGCTCACTTGGCTTCACCAGACTCCTCGGCTGGTGCACGGACACCCTGAACACCGCGGACCCAGCCGGCGCCGGCGGGGGGGGGTCGGACACTTCCCGCGCAGGAACGGGAAAGGGAGGGGTGTGAGCCCGGGGCCTACCCTCCCCCGCACACCCGTCACTGCACACAACCAAAGCGAGTTCTTAAAGAATCTGATCTGGGGAACCAGTCACCTGAGGTATGTGTGTGAATCCTGCGCCGGGATCCCGCGCCGTGCTCTTTAATCGCAGAGATCGGACAGTCCACCCGCAGCAGCGGCCGATCCTCAGCGTGCGCTCGGCTCTACCCCACCGCGCATGCGGAACCGCCTCGCATCACGCAAGCGCCCACAGCATAGAGGTCCCTCTTCCTCACTGACCATAGAGTCTAGGTCCTCCGGAAAAAAAAAAAGGAAGGATGAAGATCATAGGAGGACCTGAAAAGTACGCTTTGTCGAACTCTGTCGTTTTCACTAAGTAACTTTCAAGGCGCAGGAGGAGTAGGACTGATCCCTTGTCCTTGAAGAATTAACCCTCGCTCGAAGCTTCAGGCAACCATGAGGTGGCGCTGTGACCAAGATGAAAAGGGGAGGAAGAGAAGGCGTGTACTCTCCTCTCCTGTTCTTTCACCTCGCGCGTGCAGAGTCCTGCGCAGCCTCCTGGGAGTTGAAGGGGCGGGGCTTGGGGGAGAACCGGAAGTGAGGGGAAGTTCAGTGCGGGGTGCGAGCGAGGCCTCAACATCCGGGCATCGCCTCATTCTTGTCCTTCCCCCCCGCTCCCCGCCCTCCCCACGTGCCAACAGGAAGCGGAAGTGAAGGATGCGTATATACGTATCCCAGCTGCCACTTAGCAACGCGAAGAGGTCAGGTGACACAATCAGCTGACTCCCGTGGAGGAAGACCCTGTGGCTGGGGCTGTTGCAGCCACGATTGCCCGGCTAGGGATCCGAGCCGAACTATCACCGTCAGAATGTCGGGCAAAGACCGAATTGAAATCTTTCCCTCGCGCATGTAAGTAAAAGAACGGGTCGAGCAGCATCCGTAGGTTCACGAACGCCTGTCCCGAGCTGCGATCCCTGCATACCCCGGACCGGCAGCGAGGTTCCTTGTTTGCTGGGCGGATCCTGAATTTCGTGAGTTTGGGGCGATGCACCCTTACGGCCCCCTCACAAGTCCCTCTGAGGAAACCATACGGAACAGAGCGATTCCAATCCGTAGGGACAGGCTGCCCGGCCTGCTTGTTTTTATGGAGGTGCGCTGACTTAGTAATGAAGCCATTCATCCCATATTCCCTTATGTAGCTGGGCAGTGGATTTATAGAACTATGAATCGTCGCCAGTTTTGCCTAAGGGAGTTCGCAGTTTAACGGAGAGATGGACCAGCCAGCGAGGTTTGATAAATACTCTGAGAAGGGAAGTTTACAATGGTGAGAAGCACATAAGAGAGGCGTCCAGGCCAAATTGGGGGTTGAGTCGAATTGCCCTAGCGTGGACATCAGATTCAATCTTGGATCCTTTTCCTCATTTTCCCAGATCCCACGAAATGTCACCTGCAGTGGGAAGATATCCCTGAGTTTCTGAGGCATTCCGTTTGCTCCATCACCATTGCACCTCGTTCAGACCTCTGTTATACCACCCATCAGATTATATAAAGTGAATATTTGTTTACACACCTTTCCCCCTGATTGTGAGCTGTCTCCAGGAGGAGAGAGCGTCTTGATAATTAACCCATAGAAAATCTACAAAAAAATTTCTTTGGATGAACCCATGTCTTCTTGGGATCTGCTCACTTGTGGCCTGCCCTTCTCTTGGGCCTGAATTCTTTCGCGGGAGAAAAAGCATTAGAGCCCCAGGTGGCCAGTTTTTAAAGACAGTTTTGCAGTTTTCTCAGATGTGCCTAACAATGCGTAGAAAGTAAAGATTATTATTTGCCTTCTCTTCTACTACTTTTTTTTTTTCTTCTTCTTCAGTGAGAAGTAGAAAATCAGTTAGGCTTTGATATTTAGATCTTTTGATTGTGGTCCTATTTCTTTGGGAGTGTTCTGGGTTTTTTTTTCTTCATCTTGATTTTTTTTTTTTTTCTCAGAGAATCTGGGAATGCTTAAAGTAAAAGAGTTACATTCAAATCCCAGACTTAGATTTGTTTCTGCCAGGGTAGCTCTAGCTGTTAATGAAATGAAAGAGTTCTTGGATTTTGTTTGCTTATTTTTTACTTTCACCTACTGGTTTTCTAATAGGTGTTTGTACTAGGTAGGAAGCAAGTCAGTTGTGGAGAAAAGTAGTGCCTGTAAAATAGATAAGGACCAAGGCTACCCTGGGATGGTAAGATCTGCAGAACTCCCAGTACTTGACTGACTAAAAGTCTTCCCTGAGACACCACCAAACTAGCATGGCCTAAGGCTCTGTTCTTAGAATGACTCAAGCAACCATTAAAATGCCTGCCTGAGAAAGCCCAGTGCTACCAGGAGAATTTTTTTTGTTTGTCCTGTCCAATACCTAGGATAGCCCTTGACCTCCCTTTCTTAAGGCATTTATTAAAAATAGCTTATAATTAGAAGTCTTTTCTTTTCCATTTGAGATATGTATGTCTCTCCTACAACTCAGAAGTGTCGTTCTCAACGATCTGAAAGCCATTTCTTTGAAATGTAGTCATTGGGAAGGATGAGGCTTCTGTCTCCCAGTCTCATGGGAAGATAGAATCCTAACTTCCATGACTACCAGCTAGCAGGCACAACTAGCCAAGTGTCATTTTCAGTGATCAACCCTTTGTAATTTTTCACTTCTGTGACTCTTCTTGAGTCCACTCTAGCTCCTTTCCCTTATTCTTCCTTTAAAATGCCTAACCACTTCTGTACAAGTCAGAATGTAGTTCACCTCTTTCTCCTACTTTCAGTGATTACTAAACAAAATTTCTTTTCACCACTTTAATGTCTGGCTGTGTTTATTTTTGATGGTACTCAGAATGTTAACATATTTTTGTTTGTACTTTGAGTCTAAGAAGTGAAAATGGCCTTCTTTGGGTTCAGACAAGAAGACTAATAGGTTTATAAAAGTGAAAATTGCTACTTGAGAGCACTCAGCTTGGTGATTGAGAGGAAAATAAGGTGCAGGAAGTTACTGCTTCTCTAAATATTTTCCTCAAGACTTAACAGCAGGTATTTTGTCATGCAGTCAGATGTCTTTGATTCAGCTGAAAACAAAGTCATCATTCTAGCTGAAGGTCGAACATTTTTCCTAGAGCTGAGCAGCTCTGTTTTTTTTAAAGAGCTAGGATAGAAAATACTATAGTGACCTCTGTGTCAGACAGTTCCACCATACAGTGTTACCCTGTGAAGTGGGGCTGTCTCCCACTTAGGCACCAGAAAGAGCAAAACAAGGTTAGAGTGAAAGCGAAAGAGGCATGAAGGATTTGCAGTCAACAGAGGTCCCTCAGATCCAGATTCTACAACATACTAGCTGTAAACTCTTGGGCAAATCACTCTTCAAGACTCAAGAAATAAAATTTGTCTATTTCACAGAGGTGCCATTAGCTAGGAGTAAATTAAAATTAGCATGATTAATTTTATCAATTGGCTTACCTTTTTTACTGTATTGAATCTGCAGCTAGGATTTGACTTAAATTTGATCCTCCAACTCTTTGAGCCCAAATTCTGGTCATTAGTGTCAACAACATAATATGTTAAATGTACACATTGGGCTGGATAGTTCCAGCTCAGGCTAGAAGCTGAACCGGCTTCACTTAGACCTCCAGTGAGGCCAGTCAGTGCAAATTCAGCTACTGACAGTAGTTTTCAAAGAGGGAACTGTTCATCTGATGCTATTTATAAATAGGCAGTGTGGCATGTGGTTGGGATACAGTGGGCCTGGGTTTGAGCTTTAGTTTGAGTCTTGGGCAAGAAACTGGAGTCGGAAATCTGTTTCAGTCTAGTCATCATCATTGTCCCCATCCCGTCCCCCCTGTGACGGAAGAAAGTGTTTCATTTTTCTAAGCCTCATTTTCAAGATAATATTTGAAGCTTCTTTCAGCTATAGAATTGTCTGTGTAACCTTTTCCCTATGGAAAAAGATTTCAGTAAAATCTAGGAATTTACCCAAAGGTCCATTAATAAAATCTAGGAATTTACCCAAAGGTCCATTAATACATTAATACATGCTGTTTTGCGATAGATTATGGTACCAGTCATATGAAATTATATCCCCTTATACAAATACCTTAAGTATCTACATTATACAATTGATCGTTAAATCATCTTACCTACTTTTTTTTATTACTATGTTTTATCTGGCATATGGTAGTAAGAACAGAAATGTCAATTTCTGCTGTTACTTTCTTGACTTTGGTATTGGGGTTTCTGATGGGAAAAGTTTGGAATAAGGAGGTAAGGAGATTTCTGTAGTTTGTCACTACTCAAATATGTGTCATTGGTTCCTAGAGTCATTTACAAAGTAATAAAATTATTGGTGATAGGATATTGACTGGTGAGATGAAAACACTTTAAATGCCATACTTTTAATAGAAAAAGTAATTAATGGTTGTGGTATCTAATACAAAAGGTTCAAAAGATAATAAATATAGTAAAAAGTAAATAACATATTTTCACTCAATCCCATTTCTTAAAGGCAGCTGTTACCAGTTTCTGTGAATCTTTTCTAGAACTGTTCTTCGTATTTGTATAAGCATATTCATCCCTTTCTTTGCATAAGAGAATATAATATAGATTATATTGTTCTTTTAGCTTTCTCTTTTTTTTATGACTGCATATTATTTCATTGTATGATGAACCATGATTTATGGAACATTTAGCTTGTTGCCACCTTTTTGCAATTACAAGGGTGGAGTACTCATTCTTAACATTGTATATATTTTTGTGTACATACGAGAGTAGATCTGTAGGATAAATTTCGCATAGTGGAATTGTTAGTCCCGAAGGTAAGAGCATTTCAATTTTTGATATTAGTGGACAGATTTAAAAAAAATGCTTAATACAGCTGTAATGGAAATACAGATATAAAAAAAAAAAAGGAAATACAGATATAATTTGAACTTGCAAATCAAATATTTTAGCTATGGTGGTATAAAATAGGACCCCTAAGAAATTGTATTATGATTTAATGTTTTTCCAGATATTGATTAAAGAATTATTTCTGTTTTAAGTAAATGAACTTCTTATTTATGGAGCACTGAAGATGGAAATTTGCAGTGAGAAACTAATTTTGTCAGCACAAATGCTATATATTCTTATTTTCATGACATCAAAAAGTAAAGCATAACTTTAATACTTTATTGGGGAAGTATTTTTATGTTTTCTAAACAGTGGGAATAAATATTTTTAACTTTGTATAGGGCACAGACCATCATGAAGGCTCGATTAAAAGGAGCGCAAACGGGTCGAAACCTCCTGAAGAAAAAATCTGATGCCTTAACTCTTCGATTTCGACAGATCCTAAAGAAGATAATAGAGGTAGAATAAACTGTGTTTACAACAGTTGCTTATTTTAAAGATACCTAAGGAAAATCCAGCATGGCTTTTGGCATTTTAATTTTTCTTTAAGTTATTTTAATTAAAATTTTTTCCTCCAAAAGTAAAAATACTATTATGACTAACAAGCTTCAGATCATTTAATAAAATATGGACTCATTACCCTTGCCTGCAAAGCCCTACTTGATCCGATCTGGCCCCTGCCTGCCACTCTGATCTCATTTGGAGCGTTCTCCCTACCATTTTCTTTCCGAACCTTTTCATTAGTTATTTCTCCTGCCTGAAATGTTCTTTTCCAGGACTTCTTTTGACTTGCTCCTCTTGTCATTCTGGTCTCTTCAGAGAGGCCATTCCTGATCGCCCAACCTGAAGTGACCACTGTATTTACTTCTGTCACATATCTTTCTTTTTTTTTTGTCTTCTTTCTTTCTTTCTTTCTTTCTTTCTTTCTTTCTTTCTTTCTTTCTTTCTTTCTTCCTTCCTTCCTTCCTTCCTTCCTTCCTTCCTTCCTTCCTTCCTTCCTTCCTTCCTTCCTTCTTTTTCTTTTTCTTTTGATTTATTTATTTGTGAATGAGCGAGAAAGAGCAGGAGCATGCGCGGGGGTGGGGGTGGGGTCAGAGGCAGAGAGAGTCTTAAGCAGATTGCACTCAGCCCAGAGCTGGATGCAGGGTTCAGTCTCATGACCCTAGGTGAAACCAGTAGTCCAGTAGTCAGACACTTAACCAGTTGTGCCACCCAGGCTTCCCACATTTCCTTAGTTTTGTCATAGCACATACTACTGCATGTTTTCTTGTTTGATTGGTTGCCTCCACTAGAGAGTGTTAGTTCCATGAGAGCAGGGACTTAATCCTTTCAGCACTTAGTTCCTGTTCCCAGAACAGTGTTGGCACATAGTATGTTTCAACTCAGTACTTTTTTTTTTTTTTTAAGATTTTTTATTTATTTATTCATGAGAGACACAGAGAGAGAGAGAGAGAGAGGCAGAGACACAGGCAGAAGCAGGCTCCATGCAAGGAGCCTCATGTGGGACTCAATCCCGGGTCTCCAGGATCACACCCTGGGCTGCAGGTGGCACCAAACCGCTGCGCCACCGGGCTGCCCTCAACTCAGTACTTTTTAAGTAAATGATAGGTGAATACAGAAATACATTTAAAAAGTGAAGATCCCTTCTCACCCCCTACCCTTCTCTCATTTCCTAGAGATGTTCTCTGGAACACTTACAGTCTTTTTTTCATCATGGATGTTTTCAGTAACACACAGCTGTTATACATTATATAGTTCAGTTCTGCCTCTTCCCCCTGGCAGAGTATGGGTAGCTTTCTGCATCAGTACGTAGATCTGCCTCTTTCTTTATGATAGCTGCATGGAACACCATTGAATGGATAATGGGATTTAACCATTTTTCTGTTGATGGATGTTTGGTTTTACTATTTAGTGGGTGAGGGTACTTTTAATCTTCATGTATAGGTGAGTACTGACGACACGGACTCCATCTTTGGCCCTCCATCTTGTTCATGGCTGCGCTGTGACCTTCCTCAGGGCTCTGTGTTATAGGCTCCATGGAGGTTTAATGTGTGCCCTGACCAGAATGTAGGGAGGCATTGTTCTGATCCTCTCTAGAGTGGTGCGCAAGTAACTCAGGTGGGTGGCTGGCTCGCAGGAGGCCCCACTTGAGGTAACTAGGGGGGGTGGCTGGCCTGCAGGAGGTGCCACTGGAGGTAACTGATCAGAGTGGCTGGCCTGCAGGAGGCACCACTTGAGGTAGCTTTACTGTGACAGTCACACTATGCCCCTCCCTCTATAAAAGCAGGGGATTATGGGCCAGGTTTGGTGGAAGAGTAGTCTCTTGGGTGATTAGCTGGTCCAGTGCCTCCTGTGGGTAGGTTATCCTGAGTAAAATGGTGTAAATGGTTCTGGAAGACTCGTGATGTTTTTTATTCTCAGGGTGCCTTCTGAGTCTGGGGGATACTTGGCTGGCCCTTCTCCACCTTCTAAGAGGCAGCAAGCCAACCTGGAGATGAAATGAAGCCATCCAGGCCAGGCAAGGGAAGCCCAAGCTGGTGGCCACCACAGTGTGGGGAGAGGTGGCCTGGCCTACGAGTGTGGAGTTTTGGGGGAAATGCCCCAGGGGTAGTTAAGTGGCCTGCCTGAGAGGGGAAGGGAGAGGAGACTAGTGGTAGCTGGGCCCTCAGTCTGTAGGTGGTGGAGCGCCTTGAAGGAGTCGGGAGTCAGAGAAGACTGGAGAAGCGTTGGTTCTGTTAATCCGTGAACCACCTGTATCTCCCCTCAGGATGTTGTGTCTGGAGGAATCCCACAGCAGGAGGGACACTTGGGAATTCGGGCCGGCTGTGGGAGAGCGGAGAGCTTGGTTACCCACCATTGGCTGCACACTGAAGGGAGAGCTGTGATGTCTTAAAGTGGGGTCCCTGGGGTAGTGGCTCTGATGAGGCTGACTGTGTCCTACAGGAGGAAGATGATTTACAGGTGCCCCCTCTGATTGCAGCAGAGCTCCAGGCCACTTTGCCTGAGGATGAGGGAGAAGAGATTCCCACTAGTCAGGAAAGGACGGTGAGGGACTATTCTGTCTCGGACTCTCAGGATCAGGTCAACTGTGTTAGGCAGGGCTGCCACCAAGGGGTGGCAGCTTGGCTGTTACCACGGTGGGTACTGGGGAAGATGGTATCCTCTTGGAGGTCTGGGATGTCAGAAATGGCCCCAGTCACTGCTCAACCTGCCTTGCGACAAAAATTCTATGCCACAGTCCTGGGTGAGAATCTCATGCGCCTAGTTAGTTTGACTGGATAAATGTTAGAATTAAGATAACTTGGCCTAAAAGGGGGATGTTCTTTGATCTCCATGGAAGAACTACAAGTGAGTCTATGTGGACTGGTAATGAAACCTGTCATTTACACCTAGCAGTTAGAGACCTAGATAAAGAATACTCTCCTTTGGTATGGAAGGCCTTCTATTACAGTCAGCCACCAGGGCATGGTATGGGACTTAGTATCTGTCCTCGCCCCTGTGGTTAATTGGCCCATTGCGATGGTAGCTACTATGATGGCTGGCTTAAGTAAAACCAGAAGAATCTGTCATAAGGGAAATAGGTTGAAAAACGGGAAAACAAATCCTCTGGATGATAAAATGGAAGAAAGGGGGCCCATCAAGTTCTCTTAATTATGGCAAGATCTAATATTATATAGGACCCTGAGAGAAAATAGAGACAACCCGATTTGGTTTTGCTAAGTCTATGGAAAGTGTTGCTTAAGGGAAAGCAGTTTATTCCTTTGGAAAGAAGGCTCAAAAAAACCAGGTGTGTCCCCGGGAGTTCTGCTAACAGAGGAATTTCAGGGGTGCATGCCTCTTACACCTAAAGACTAGGGGTTAGGCAGACATTGTGCTCTAGTGCATATAGTAGGGGTGACCAGAGGCTTCATGTTGAATTAACCATTTATTGGTCTCACAGTAACACACTGTATTAGCTTTAAGAGACAATGGAACTGAACGTACACTTATAGAAACCCCTTGAAATTTTGGGGAGAAATAAGGGCTGTTGATGTTTATGTGGGATAAATTATCAAGGTCCTAGAAATTAGTCTCTACCTACAGATTGGCAGGCTTCCTCCCCATTTTTTTCTAGTGCGTATTTCCTTCACTTGAATATTTTGGGCATAGATGTTCTACAGGATCTGGCTCTAATGGCAACAACAGGTTGTTTCAGGTTGCGTATCTGAGTAGTGAAACCTGTTTGGGTCATGCAAAATGGAAACCTGTACAGCTGCCTGTTTCTGGAGAGTAATAAACATAAAACAACATGAGCTACTAGAGGGGCATGTTGAAATTACTGTTATCGTTCAAGAATTAGAAAAGGCACAGGTAGGGGAATCCCTGGGTGGCTCAGCGGTTTAGCGCCTGCCTTCAGCCCAGGGTGTGATCCTGGAGTCCCGGGATCGAGTCCCACATCAGGCTCCCTGCATGGAGCCTGCTTCTCCCCCTGGCTGTGTCTCTGCCTCTCTCTCTCTCTGTCTCTCATGAATAAATAAATAGAAAATCTTTAAAAAAAAAAAAAAAAAAAGAAAAGGCACAGGTAATCAGGCATACTCAGTGCTCATTCAGTAGTCAGTTTGGCCTATAATGAAATCTAACAGGGCCTGCCAAATGACGGTAGATGATGGGCAACTCAGTAAAATTACTCTGCCCATCCATGTTCATTGTGCCTATTATAACCTTATTGTTAGGAAAAAATCATGGCATCTATTAAGACTTATCATTATGTACTAGACTTATCTAATGCCTTTTCCAGAATTTATTAGGACATGAATTGCAAGATTAATTTTCCTTCATATGGAATGGGAGACAGTGGACCTTCCAGGTGTTGCCCCAAGTGTATCTCCTATCTCCATAGTCCCACAGTTTGTCACAGGTTGGTGGCCAGAGATTTGGAAAAATGGATATTGTCAGAGACAACAGTGCTTTATCATTATATAGGTGTAATGTTAACTTGTGATGATTTTATCCTCCCTGTCTTAGTCTGGGTTAATCGGTAAAGTTCCTGGGCATCACCTGGTCAAGTAAGACAAGTGTCAAGTAAGACACTCCCCAAGACTGCCAGAGACAGTCGTTAGTAAAATGCAAGCCTTCTCAATCCCTAAAATGGTAAAGGAATTACAGGCTTTTTTGATTTATTGGGTTGCTGGAGACTTTTTGTTCCGTATCTAGTGATAGAGCAGCTATTAAGACCTTTTAAATGTTTTGGTTAGGAGAGTAAGCTGATGGGATTGGGGTGCAAACCAACAAGAGGCTGTCCTTTTTTGTTTTTGTCTTTTTTTAAAAAGGTTTTACATCTTTATTAGAGCATGAGCGGTGATAGAGGAAGCAGCAGAGGGAGAGGGAAAACCAGACTCTCTATTGAGCAGGAAGCCTGATGCCAGGCTCGATCCAGGACCCTGAGATCAAACCTTAGCTGAAGGCAGATGCTTAACTGACATGCCCCAATAGGAGGCCATCTTAAAGGCAAAAATGGCAGTAAATCAATTACAGACCTTGAGAGTAGTAATGCCAGATGTGAATTGTGAATTAGTTGTAAATTCATATCTAGAGGGTTTGGCTGGGGCTTGTGGTATTGATGAAATGGAAAATGGATTCTGTTAGGATTCTAGTCTCAATTGTGGAAAGGAACAGAGCCGGGGTAGTCCCATGGAAGAACAACTATTAGCTATATATCTTGTCACTAAAACAGATGGAAGGACCAGGAGTGCTGATTTGCCTCTGATGGTATGCACCTCTTTGTGAGTAGGAGGATGAATTAAGGACTCCTTCAGCAGACCTAAGTGTGGCTCTGTCTGGGTAAGCACATAGAAATGGCATGCTTACCTACAGCGGAGGAGCTCTTGCAATACCATCTCGCTATCTCATGAGCAATACTCATTACTAGGGCCAGTCACCTCAGTCAACCCAACACAACTTCCAGAAGTCATTGACACTTTGCCTCCCTTCCCCCAAGTAAAGGGGAAGGCTCACCTCTTGCGGATACATAGTATACTGATGGCAGTTGCCAGGGAAACTTGCCTATTTGGCATTCCTCTGCTATCTGTCTGGATTCTGATGTACTTTGGTTTGAAGAAGGAACTAAACAAAGTAGTCTGTGGGCAGACTTGAGGGTGGTATGGGTTGTGTTGACATATGAGGCAGTGCCCATGGATTTGGCTTCTGACAGCTGGGCAATGTTGTAAGGGTTGACAGCATGGATGCTGTGATGGCACAAAGAAGGTTGGGGTATATTAAATAGATCTCTGTGGGGAGTAGAATTGTAGGAGTATATTTGGGAAGTATGCCCTAAGCCTGATGCAGCTGTCCAAGTATGGCATGTGTCCCTGCTCACTCCCCATCCCCAGTACCAGGCCATTATGAGGCAAATGCTCTAGCCCAGAAACCAGTCCTGCTAGAGGAAATGCTGACCCTGTGTGATGTAGAGAATGGGTCTTTCATAAATCGGGACACCAACCAAGGTCCCAGAACTACTCAGCAAATAGTAAAAAGATTATATTTGCCTTTAAAATATTCCAGTCTGTAAACTGCTGACAAGGATTGCTCTCAGTGGCACCTCAGGTAATGGCCATTGTGCCATACCCTAGGGTATATTGGGTGGCCTATGAGCCCTGTTTCTTGCTGGCTGATAAGATTACATAGGCCCTTTGGCAGTATTGGAAGGGCACAAACATAAACTGACCTGTGTGGACACTTGCACAGGACTTATCCAAGCCTTTGCCTGTAAAAGAGCTAATTAGGCTGAAGCTATAACAGATTAACAGAACTGGAGAGCATGTACAAACTCCAACTCCGATTGTGATCAAGGGATATGTTTTACTGGCCATGACATCCAAGAACGGGCAGAGGCGTGGGCTATCTTGTGGACTTCCCACCTGCCTTACAGTCTGACTGCTGCAGGTCTAACAAAGGATGAATGGACTAATAAACACATTAAAGACTGTCACTAGGCGGCTCTCTCAAAGGATGATCTCCAAGACTAACTGGTAATTCAACTTTTTAAAGCTGTGCATGCATAGCAGGACAGACATCTACGTATATGAATGCCTAACCAGCAGCACCCATGCAGCTTACAGCTCTTGGGTGCGGGTATTGTTGGGAGGTCTGAGGGCCCTTGGGGGTGGAGGAACTCCTTTTGTGGTTGTTATAAGATTTCCATCTGGTAAGGCTCTATCTAGTTCATTGGAAATTGACTTGGAATGCCTCCTCCCTGTGGCTTGGTGTCCTAATCCCTTGGGCCCAAGGCCTCACATCTAGTATTCCTAATACATTGGTCAGGGCCCAACACATGCAAATAATTGCTTCAGAATCTCTGATGCTTGGTATTAAGGTAGGGTTGTTAGTATGGATGTCTACATACAATGTAGACACATCGTCTGATGATACTAAGGGGCAAAATAAAAATGGTTTCATCTTCTAGGGAAAATACCAAAGCCAGGGATGATATTAGTTCATGGGAACTAAACCACAATTCTGTTGTTGCTGACTGAAGATTTGCCGTATCTGTTACCTATAAAACATTTCTTACTGCCCATAACCTTGCATTGTTAATGTTTCTGTTGTGTCTGGAAACATCTTGTTATAGGCCTTACATAACTGAAATTTACAGTTGCTCCAGCTGCTGGGTGTGGAAAGGACTTCTTCACTGGGTGGCTGGGGAACCATTGTTCTAAGTATTTTCTTTGGTGTTATAAGTATATTGCTGCTGTGGCATAGGGATGTCACCTGAACCACAGCACGTCACCTCCCAATACGGTGGCTGTGTGGCTGTTGTGGAAGAATGGCATGTAAAGATTATGCAGGCCGTAAAGATGTTGAGGGTAGAGTAGCAGAGTGCTGACAACACTGACTGCCTGGTTTTTCTCCTTTATCTTGTTCATGCTGCACAATGACTTCCCTTGGGGCTGCATGTTCCAGGGCCCATGGAGGTTAATGTTAGACCTGACTGGAATGTGGGAAGTGTTGTTCTCACCTTTCCTAAGTGATGCACAAGGGTGCCACTTCAGGCAACTAGTAGAGATGGCTGGCATGCAGAGAGTACCGCTTTAAGTAATACCCTTTGACCTCCCTGCCATGCCCTTTCACTCTATAAAAGTGGTTATGGTCCAGACTTGGTAGAGAACAGCGGTGGAGAGTAGCTGCATAGCTACCTGGATTGTCTTCTTTATCTCTCCCTGTTGGTAAGTTACCTAGAATAACTGTGTAAATAATATGGAGTGGTTTGTGTTGCTTTTCCGTCTCAGAGTGCCTTCTCCCTCTGGAGGACACTTTACTGTCCCTCCTCCATCTTCTAACAGTATGTGTGCTAGCATTTCTCCAGAAAGTTCTAGAATCTCAAGGATTTACTTTTTTTTTTTTTTTTTTTGAGAGTGAGAGAGCATGAGGGGAGGCAGGGGGGAGCAGCAGACTCCCTACTGAGCCCAAACCTGGGCTCCATCCCAGGACCCTAAGATTATGACCTGAGCCAAAGACAGACACTTAACAGACTGAGCCACCCAGGTGTCCCTATTCATTTAAATTTTTGGTGGATAACTATTCTCCAAGTTATACTAATTTATATTCTTACCAAATGATCGATGGGAAGACCTGTTCTCTCAAATTCTTCCTAACTGGTTATTAATCTTTATTTGTTGCCAGTTCGTTGGGCTAAAATTGGTATCTTTTTACTTTTTAAAAGGTGATTTATTTCAGAGAGAGCCATGGAAGGGGCAAAGGGAGAGGAGAATCTCAAGCAGATTCCATGCTCAGCATGAAGTCTGATGTGTAGGGCTTGATCTCATAATCCTGAGATTATGACCTGAGCCAAAATCACTAATAGTCGGATGCTCAACTGACTGAGCCACCCAGAGGCCCCTAAAATTAGTATCTTTTAATTTGTACTACTTTTGATTATGAGGTTGAACATCTTTTCATGTTTATGGGTTATTTGATTTTTTTGGTGACTTTTATCTTTTTGTAGAAGTTCTACAAATATTCTAGTTTATAAAATGCTAAAATATTTCCTCCTGGCTTTTAACTTCTTCAAAATGCATTTTTTATAAAGCTGACTTTTTTTTTTTTTAGATTCTAATTTTTGTGAGAGAGAGAAAAAGAGAACGCTTGTGAGTGCGAGTATGAGTGGGGAGAGGGATAGGGAGAAGCAGACTCCCTGCTGAGCAGGGAGCCCAATGTGGTGCTCATGTGGGGCTCTATCCCAGGACCATCTGTGCCAAAGGCAGACACCTAACCAACTAAGCCACCCAGGTGCCCTAAAAAATATTTTTTATTTGGTCAATCTGTTAGTCTTTTTTTTTAAACAAGGCTTTTGGGTTATATACAATGCTTAGAAAGACTTAAAGAGATTAAGAAAATATTTTGTGTTTTATAGTTATTTTAAAAACTTTAATAACTTCTGGAGTGTGTGATGTGAGGAGGTGGGGACAAGCTCATTTTGTTATTGGCTGGCCAGTTGAATGGTCTCTTACTAAATTTCTATATAGACCTGTGACTGTTTCTGAACTCTTACATTTCATTGACTTAATTGTCCCTGTAATTGATGTATTTCCTTATTGTAACTATGTGTTCCTTTTTGGAACTATATGTTTTACATATAGTTACAACTCTGCCCACCTGCCCCAGCTCTTTTCCTTTCAGAAAGATTGGATTTTCTCAAACATTAAATATTTGGATTTATATTAAAATCACTATGCCATTAAGGTTTTGACTGCAGTGCAGTGAATTTAAGAGATTAATTTGAGCACATTAGTATGCACCCATTCAGGAATAAGATGGATCCTTCAATAAAGATTGTTTTCTGTTTCTTAATGTCTCTATTCAGATGTTTTAATTGTAAAACATGTGGTTTTGCAACACTGTTAGAGACCATAACCAAAACTGTCCAAGCAAAATTGGATGTTTTTGTTATCAAGTCAATATTTTAGACCTGGCATAAAATACTGGCTACTAAAGGAAAATGATTTTCATGTTTTTTTCCTTGTAAAAACTTTGGTTGAATAAGTTGTTGGTTTATGCTTTTCCAGACTAAAATGTTAATGGGTGAAGTGATGAGAGAAGCTGCCTTTTCACTTGCTGAGGCCAAGTTCACAGCAGGGGACTTTAGGTAAGAAGACTTAATGGGCTATTTTGAAAAAGTGCTTTTATGTTCATAATTTCACTTAAAAGCTATGCTTAATGAAAAAGCATCTAAGCATTAAAGACAAATGATGGGGTTAAAAGTATTATTATTATTACTCAATTATCACCCTAACACCAGTGTCTTTATTGTCACCCACATGTGTCTGGTTCAGAGTTGTAGGCATAGGTTACTTAACATTCTGTAGTCTGTTTTCATTTAACATTGTATCCTAAATGTCTTATTTTCATATAGTTGTATAACTTTTCTCTAGATGTACATAATTTATTAACTGTTTCTCCTAATGGTGAACATTTGGGGTGGTTTTAGATTTTTGGATTGTTAGAAAAGATGGCATGAACATTTTCATGCATAGATATTTTTGTTTCTGTAGAATTACTTCTTTAGGCAAAGTTGGAGAATAGAATTGCTTTAAAGGATGTGAATTCTGCGGTTTTTGTTTACATCAATGTATGCTTTACATACAAAGCATGTAAAATGGTTTAATTTTGGCTTTACAGGGGTTTTGCCAGTTTTGTTGTATCATTTTCCCCAAATAAGCTTGTGTGGTAAACCCAGCAAGCATTGTTCATCTCCTTTTAAATTCAGTGCCTTTAAGAGGTCAAATGGCTGTTTGGGGACAGAGATGGAAATTGTTTTCAGGGCTTTTTTAAAATTTTAATCGTCTTTACCCAATGACACAATGTCTCCATTCCTAGAGTGTGTCATTCAGAAGTATTACCTAATGGGCAGGTTTTATAACCTCAGGGGGATAAGGCCTCTTGAAGAGATGGACTTTAATTTTTGCTAGTGTTGGTAGAATGGCAACTTGCATTGACTTTTCTAGCAGAGGGAGGGAATCAATAATAGTATGTAAGTGGTATGTGAATGTGTTTTAGGGTGGTTTGGTGAAAACACTTTATGATAAGAACAGGTTGGGTTGCGTACTCAGACAAAACCAGATGGAAGTTAGGTTCCAGGGTAAGGGAATTGAACCTCCTACTTAGCCAAGCTAGAAGGTTTGGACAGCAAACCTAGAAGGAAGGAGTTTTCTCTAAATTACATTAGCTGAATAAAAATCCTTAAAGTCACATCTTTGGCACCATATGCCTGACCAAAAACTCAAGCAATCCGTGTACTTTAAAATCACTTTGTTGTTTTCTTACCATTAGAGCTTTGAATATTGTTCATTGCTCTCTGAGGCCCTCCTCTGGCAGCAGTGATTTTTCTTTTTCTGGAAAGAATTCTCAAAACATACTTGTACTACCTCACTCTTGCTGAAAATGTCGCTCTAAAATCTCAATTAAATGAAAGCCTTTTCTTTTTCTGCAGCACCACAGTTATCCAAAATGTAAATAAAGCCCAGGTGAAGATCCGAGCTAAGAAAGATAATGTAGCAGGTAACTTTTCAACTCTTTAGAATCCTTAGGAAGAAGACATTTAAAAATTAATCTGTTTATAGGCAAGATCTTCATATCCTAATTAATCTCTTCTAATTAGAACAAGTTGATTTGCTTTACATGTTAAAATCTTTGTAACTGGTTGTTTCCAGAGGAAGGGGTGGGGGGGATAAAGTTAGTTATACACGATGAATATGTTCTAGAGATTGGCTGTACAGTGTAGTGCCTATAGGTAACAATGCAGTGTTGTGTATATAAAAACTCAGGATAGCTCTTGTGTTGAGTATTAATACACACACAAACAAGAAAAGGGACACAAGAAATCTTTTGGAGGTGATAGATACGTTTGATTGTGGTGATGGTATCATGGGTGTATGCAGGTATCTAAATTTATCAAAAATGCATAATTAAATATGCATTTAAAAAAATTTTACGTATGCCTCAAAGCTGAAAGGAGAAAACTGTAACAGCTAGATGTCTTATTACTCAGGATAAGTTGATTATTAAATAGGAATGAACACTTAAGATACCAGGTTCCTTAAATTGATTCATTGAAATCAGTAAAGTTCTAGATAGTCTCTTGTCTTTTGAGTATTTGCTAAAAAAGAAACATAAGGAACAATGGTAATTAAGAAACTACTTCAGAGACATGTTTGTGAATCCACATGTTTGTTTTTAACAGGTGTTACTTTGCCAGTGTTTGAACATTACCATGAAGGGACTGACAGTAAGTGTGAAACTTTGGTAGTGATGTCTCTGGGTTCTCTAGATTCCTCTTTATTTTTAATTTTTAAATTTTTTTAAAGATTTTTTTTTTTTTTTTTAAAGATTTATTTATTTGAGAAGGATGTAGAGCACAAGGAGGCTCTACAGGGGGCATGGAGAGGGGCAGAGGGAGAAGAAGCAGACTCCCTGCTGAGGAGGGAGCCGGATATGGGGTACTCTCCCGGGACCCCTGAATCATGACCTGAGCCAAAGGCAGACAGACGCTTAACCAACTAAGCCACCCAGGTGCCCTCCAGATTCCTCTTTAAATGAACCTTTTTCTGGAAAATGGGTGCTAGATAGGCTTTCTTAGAGTTCAGTGGTTCCAGTGTTAGCATCCTTCTTGTACAGTTGGGAGGAATCAGTTAATAAAAGTGTTATGGCAGGAAGTCATAAAACATTGTAATGTCTTAAAATAATTTATTTCAACCTATAAATACATAAACATAGTCATTTGCCATTAAAAAAATTTAAGGCTGTGGCCTTTGAGTAGGAATCCACTAATTAGACTTCTATGTTGTCTTTCTACATAAACTATGCCCATAATGCATTGTTCATAATTTCAGTTTGTTTCTTTAAGGTCTTAGATTCTGTGATGCAATCTGAATGCTAAATATTCCTAGATTTTATAGCTCTCAATTTTTTACAATTGTCTTAGCATTTCCTAATTTGATAGCATTTTTTGGGTAATGACATGTCTTTATTGAATCTTTCCAAAATAATCGACTTTTTTTCATAGGACCAACAATTTTTGGGACTCATTTTCCATTGGTTCACATAGAACATTTAGTGTAGCTCAAATAAAGAAATGGAGCATCCTAGAGAGTCACCTGTTAATGGAATATCATTGTACTATGGGCACCAGGCCATATGATGCCCAAGGGAATGGGGCATAGGGTGGTAAAGTGAAGGTTGGTTAAAAGCTTCACCTATAGTTATATTTAGAATAGTTTCCTTGGGAAGAAAAACATGTTCACTGTTACTCTTAACTATAGAGAACAAATGTTACCAGAGGGTAGGTGTGTGTGCGGGGGAGGGGATGGGTGAAATAGTTGATAGGGATTAAGGAGTGCACTTTGCTTTTTAATAATTTTTTTTTTAGATTTTTATTTATTTATTCATGATAGACACAGAGGGGGAGAGAGAGAGAGAGGCAGAGACACAGGCAGAGGGAGAAGCAGGCTTCATGGTGGGAGCTCGATGTGGGACTCGATCCTAGGACTCCAGGACTGTGCCCTGGGCCGAAGGCAGGCGCTAAACCGCTGAGCCACCCAGGCATCCCCAAGGAGTGCACTTGTAATGAGCACCAAGTATTGCATGGAGGTGTTGAATCACTATATTGAACACCTGGAACTGTTACACTGTACGTTAATTGGAATTTAAATAAAAACAAAACAAATGCTTAAAACCGCATATGAGAAAAACCAGGCATATTCATTTATCAGCATGTCCTGGGGGAGTGGGATGGGTGCTTCATGTTTGCATCTTAACAGGGTTTAGTGAATTTGTTTCTCCTTATTTGGAGAACTTCTGACTTGTTCTGGGGAAACTTATGGGGAAGATTATTTACTCTGTAATTACAAATGTTGTCTGACTGGTTCTTTCAGGTTATGAACTGACTGGTTTAGCCAGAGGTGGGGAACAATTGGCTAAATTAAAGAGGAATTATGCCAAAGCAGTGGAATTACTGGTGGAACTAGCTTCACTTCAGGTAAGTAGCAGAAGAGCCAGAGAATTCCTGCTACAGTTTGATATTTAAGAGCTATTTGGAGAAGATTCGCATCTTGAATCAGAGCATCCTTCACTTAGTGCTTTAAGCTATTTCTGATTTTATATGAAATAAGCCAGAGGGGTTTTGATTTCTGAAATGGTGACTTCGGCACCATTGTCCCCACTTACTACTAACAAAATATGTGTGTAGTAGAAGAGTTTCACTCTTTGGTAGGTGAGAATAGCAACAGCCAATACTAGATTTAATTGTAAATATAACGTGGTTTATGCATGAAAGCTACTCTTTTTCCCCTTTGTGGCCAGTTAATAGAGATATATATGTAATATTATCTGATTCTCTCCCCTTGCCATTTTTATGACTTTAGGGTGAATCTGAAGTAAACAAATTATAATGGCAAGGAAATAGTGTTAGCTGTATGGAAACCTCATAAGAATTTTTTTGCTTTTTAAGCATGTCGAAAGTAGTTTTGGTTTCCAAATGTTCTCTACAAGTGCAGTCTGCGTGAAGCCAAGTGAACAGGACATGATTAGGAAGACTTCATGCTTACATTATTGTCCTCTTATTTTAGACTTCCTTTGTTACTTTGGATGAAGCCATTAAGATAACCAACAGGCGTGTAAATGCCATTGAACACGGTGAGTGTAAGCTGTGAGGTTCTTTGTCCACTTGTCCATACCTCCACATTTGTATGGGAATCAGGCCCTGATCACGAGGTGAATAAGACCTTACCCTCTCCACAGTGGGAAGGGCAGTGTGGGTTAGTAGGAAGGGCACAGGAAGGTGTTAGTAAGTACTTAGAGTTATGTATGTGGATTTGGGGGGAGTTACACTCGTAAGTTAAAAATTCTGAAGTGTTGTATTTCTGGTTATGAACAAAGGATGAAACTATTTTTCAAGAGCCCTCGTGTTTTCTTTAGTTCTTTCCAATGATTCAGTAATCTTTTTGAACCAATTAAATATTTAACTTGAAATCCCTTTCCTATAGGCCTTATATCCTGCTCTTCTCCTTGATTCCTAAAAATTTTCCTATTGGATGCATTTATTTTCCATCTCTTATTTCATTATTCTGTAACTGTGTGTAGCGTTGCCACAATACTTTCTGTTCATGAAGCTCCATTTTCACTAAAGAAATATTCAATTTTATTTTATTTTATTTTTTAAAAATTTTTATTTATTTATGATAGTCACACACAGAGAGAGAGAGGCAGAGACACAGGCAGAGGGAGAAGCAGGCTCCATGCACCGGGAGCCCGACGTGGGATTTGATCCCGGGTCTCCAGGATCGCGCCCTGGGCCAAAGCAGGCGCCAAACTGCTGCGCCACCCAGGGATCCCGAAATATTCAATTTTAAAGTAAAGGAACAAATTTTGAACAGTAGAGACGTTATTTTGCTGTTAAGGAGGAAATTATCTCATTTTTAAAAACTCAATACACCTTTCCTGACCAGCTGCTAATGCCAGGCCTTGTAAATGGAATTCCAAGCCAAACAAAGTGGATAAAGTAATGGTTCCAACTCTTAGCAAGTTTACATTTTAGAAGCAGATAGGCAAATTCTGTGTAAAGTAGCACCTTATGATTAACCTAAAACTCAACTTAGTCCCACTGCCTGATCTACCTTTTCACAGTGGATTGAATTTATGTTTAAAGTAACATCTGTGTGGTTCAGTGTTACATATTCATATAAATTCAGTATATTCACTGTTGTATATATTGTGGTCCAAAGTTATCTGTCCATAGAAAGGATGCTAAGGGCATATACCGAAATAGTTATTTTAGGGTGGTTGGATACTTTATTTTTTCTTTTTGTTTTCTACATTTTTGCATTGTAAATGTATATTAATTTTACAATTAGAAAAAATCTACAGATGAACATTGGCAATTTGAAAAAAACGGTTGAAGTTCTCACATACATATTTTTTTAAACCCTAGTCATCATTCCCCGGATCGAACGTACCCTTGCTTATATCATCACAGAGCTGGATGAGAGAGAGCGAGAAGAATTCTATAGGTTTGTTGAAATTGGCAGTTACTGATCATTTTTTGTTTTTCATATCTCAAAGGCTTAATTTGTTGAGACTGTTGGCTTATGTTCTTTAGAATTAGCACAGCCTGTATTTTATTCTGATAAATGAAAGCAAGACATAATATTGGCAAAGGCTGTGGAGACTATGCCATGTTTTGCACATATTTAAAACAGGACATCTCCAAAAAGGCCCTTAGGAGAAACTATTCATAGACTTGGTTAATCTTTGAAATAGTAATTTAGATCGGGTAAACTGGAATTTGTCAATCAATGAATATGTATTGCATGATGAACATGTTCTAGGAGAAAGTATAAAGTACTTGGGGGGCATTACATAATAATATAAATCATACCATTAGAGAATTAGCCAGTACTCCGAGAAATGATGCATGTATATGAATTGGTTATGAACAGTTAGGGCTGGTAGGGGCAACAGATACTAAATAGGTAGTATATGGAGGTTAGCATTTGTAGGTGTTTATTACCCTCTTTATAAAACTAGCAGAAATCAAATCTACTTAGAACTGGAAGTGTTCAGAAAATTCCCTCCTTTTGTTTTACAGGTTAAAGAAAATACAGGAGAAGAAAAAGATTCTCAAGGAAAAATCGGAGAAGGACTTGGAACAACGGAGGGCAGCTGGAGAAGTGATGGAGCCTGCTAATCTTTTGGCTGAAGAGAAGGATGAGGATCTTCTGTTTGAATAATCTTTCCTGCTCTGGTTCTTTCATAAGCTCTAACATGGCACCATTGTAATTCACGGTGTGTAGGTTTGGTATGTGTGGCTATTTATTTTTTGGCCTAAGAATTTCACTGGTAAAATTTCCTTGGATATTGGTTATGGGACTACATTTGCAAACTCATAATTCAGCAAGCATTTATCTCATGAGATTTGTAGAGCCTGCCCAGGAACCTGTAGAATTTATTCTGCAGAAGCAGTACCCTACTCCATTTATTTCTGTTAAAGTGCTCTGCTTCCCAAGCATATTAGGAAATTCCCGTTAGGAAGCCACAGTGGCCTCAGGCCAGCTGTCACTGTAGCACTGGTTGTTCCTACCCTGCTCCAGCACCTTGGCACTGTCATCAGATTGCTGCAGCTGCCCTGTGTAACCCTGGTGCTTCTCTCAAGCTTTATGAAACCCTATTTTTCCTTGCATGACAGGTCTCTGTCCTGTCTGTCATGGGAGTTCTGCCAATTTTAATGTGATTATGGTATAAACAGTAAAATGATTTAAAAATGAGTTGTTCCTTTTTTTAAAAAAAAATTATGCTAAGAATATCAGTCACGTTCTTATGCTCAGATTGGCACATGGGACAGTCTCCTAAAAAGAGCTTTCTCTGCAGACATAAAGGATGTGTGGATAGTTTCCCTTTTTCCCCCTTCATAGTATGTGTTTTACTGATAAGTTTATTGGGATGATTGTTGAATTTTGGGGTGCTCCTGAATATGCCAGTGAGTTAAGAGGTGTGGTTATTCTTTCCTAATTGAAGAAAAAATAATTCTCAAAAAAAATAATTTTCTGAGAGTAAGAAAGAAAACTTTTATAAGCAGTTAACTAACACTTGCTGTCTTCCATTAAATAGGAAGATGAAGTATTTGGCCATATCAGGAGCTGAGGTTTCTTTTTTTTTTTTTTTTTAAAGATTTTATTCATGAGAAACAGAGAGAGAGGCAGAGACACAGGCAGAGCAAGAAGCAGGCTCCATGCAGGAAGCCCGACGTGGGACTCAATCCCGCACGCCCTGAGCCAAAGGCAGATGCCCAACTGCTGAGCCACTCAGGCATCCCCTGAGGTTTTTAGTGCTGTTTTGTTTGGTGGTGAGCCATCTGTTTACTCAGGCTTTTTTTTTTTTTTTTTTTAAGATTTTATTTATTTGACAGTGTGTGTATACAAGCAAGGGAAGTGGCAGGCAGAGGGAGAGGGAGCTTCCCCAACTGAGCAAGGATCCCAGTGTCGTGCTTTATCACTCAATCCAGGACCCTGGGATCATGAACCGAGCTGAAGGCAGACATTTAACCATCTGAGCCACCCAAGCGCCCCCTACCTAGGCTTTCTTGTACCTAGTCCCAGGCATTTCTGAGGTGATTGGCTATGAGACAGTTTTTAGTGAAACTGTGATACTAGGCCTTTGAGTATTTAAGTCAATTGATACTACAAGCCTAGCCTTTTTAAAGTATTAAGTAATTTTGTAAAGATTTAGTATCTGTTACAAAGTAATCTTAGTTATGTGCGAGGCCCTGTTTTAAGTGTTTATATTATCACACCAGAAGAAGTACATATTATTTTAATCCCACATTTCACCAAGAAAATTTGCTGGAGTAATTGGTCAGGTAGGTGGTATATTCAGAATTTAAATCCAGGCAGTTCTACCTTCAGTGAAGTTTTTGTACCCTTCTAACCTTTCTTGCCTCCCCTATATTTAAAACTTTTGGGTAAAGGTGTAAGATATAAGGCCTGTCCTGGAGGAGCCTAGTTTTAGCCTGTTATACTGATTTGGGGGTTTTATTCTGCTAAGTAACTTCAGTAGTGACTAGAAAGCCAACAAGTGAGTTTCTAAGCGATTCAGTGTTACCTATTTTTAAGGCTTAACATTTAATCCTCCCAATACCGGAGTGGAATGTAAATACTATTCTCTCCGTTTTACAGATGATGAAACCGAAGCTTTGTCAGGTCAGGTGTCAGAGCTAGAAGGCAGGCTTTGGTTCTTTTTTTTTTTTTTTTCTTTAAAGATTTTATTTATTCATGAGAGACCTAGGCAGCGGGAGAAGCAGGCTACCCATGAGGAGCCTGATGCAGAACTTGATCCCAGGACTCTGGGATCACAACTCGAGCCAAAGGCAGACGCTCAACCACTGAGGCACCCAGGAGCTCCTAGGCCTTGGTCCTTAAGCTGTATGTATTGTCCCTCTTGGAGGCAAATAGCTTGAAGGGTATGAGAGTCTTCTCATACTTCATGGTTTTTCATTTAGGTAAATTCAGTGTTCACCATAACCTGCTGAGGCCAGAGACCAACCAAGATTTCACTTGTGGCTTCCTAAGGCTTTTTTATTGGCCTTGGCTAAACCCCCTACAAAACTACAGATTTGGATCCCTGGGTGGCGCAGCGGTTTGGCGCCTGCCTTTGGCCCAGGGCGCGGTCCTGGAGACCCGGGATCGAATCCCACGCCGGGCTCCCGGTGCATGGAGCCTGCTTCTCCCTCTGCCTGTGTCTCTGCCTCTCTCTCTCTGACTATCATAAATAAATAAAAATTTAAAAAAACTACAGATTTTATGGTTTTAGCATATTAACTAGAAATCAGAAGAAAATAGTGAACAGAATTTGTTGTGCAGGGTGATACTATCCATAGGTGAAGGAAAGAATCAGGAATAGAAAGCCAGATGGGTAGCATGTGTGTGTGTATGTGTGACACTTTCTGTTGGTATGATTGTCTTCTTTCAGAAATCTGGAGTGGTACAGTAGAAAAGTTAATGTTCTAGATTTGTCAACTCGATATAGAACAATCCTAGCCTCTGTCCCTCAATCCTTGGCGGCTGCATATAAGTAGAATTTGCCCGAGTATTACATACCTTTTCCCCTAGAAAATGCTTAAGTTCACAGTGTTAAGCTATCTTAAAACAAGGAAATTGAACCTACATCCGTGCCAATAGGGGGCACTCCCCCACCATGAAGATTATTATGAAGGTATGAAGGTATTTTATGATTCATGCAGAGGTTCCAATGGACTTATTTCTGGCCAAAACTTGAAGACGGGGTGGTTAGGTGAGTTGAAACATTGAATAGCAAAGGATGTAAACACCGAACATACTCAAGTGATTTTATTTGAAATATACTTTTACTTCGTTTTTACAATACAGTGTGCAGTATGACAACTCAAAATAAGAGTGCAGATACAAGATAGGAGTACAAAGGAGGATTAACAATAGATGTCAAAAAGGTTACCTTTTTTTAAGGCTAAATCCCTGGTTTATATTTTCCATACACATTCACAAAATTACAAATTATTCCTTATCAATACTTATTCCTTAGGCCATGAGAAAAGGAAAAAATCCAGACATACTCTCCATATAAAGCAAATCTGGATTAGCCTAAATACTATTTTTCATTTGTTCTGACTTATGAAAATTTAGCAAAGGTATTTCCTTATTTGAACTAACGTGCATTTTATTAGCTATTGATCTCATTCCTGTAAGTGGGTAAGACCTCCCCCACACTGGGGTCTCCAATCAGAACCACAAAGGACATAGAATGGAACTGGCCAGAGCAGTTGGACAACTGAGTGTATAGCAAGACTTTTTTTTTTTTTTAAAGGAAGTCAGCAACAACTAAGTTTTCACTTTGTTTAGGGACTGTGTTGAGTATCAACACATTCATGTCACTAGGACTGAGGAAATTTTGGAACATAAACATTTTTATCCCTATTCCATTGCTGATAAGGAGAGAACCGCAGGACTTCACTGACCTCTAAAATCACTTGTCAGCTTAGATTACTTAAAAGTGTACGATAACTTGCACACGTGCCTTGGTAGGGGATTTGCTTGTGAAAGCACAGGGCCCTAGTGTGGCTCTACGGTCTGTATGCTAACTCAGGAACTGGCACAACAGCTAAACTGCCAACCTTTTAGATCTTGGGATTGAAACAGTTTTCAGTTATGAAAAGCAGCTCATAAAACTCCACTGTCTACCATAGACTACCCATCATTCCTTAGGAGAAAGCAAACTAGAAAACTGAGAAGATTAAGTGCTAATAATTCCTTGGTTTTCTCTGTCCTAAGCTGGAGTGTTTCAGATCTGAAAAGATAGGATGTATGGCATTCCTTCCCTTGACCCAGGAACATTAGTTACTTTCTTCCTAAGGAACGGTTAGCTTGAAAGTATTTCCGTGTAAGACACACATTGCAGCCAACTTCAAGGCCATGCAAATTTGAACAAAGAAAACATAAACTATCTACATTTGTTCAAGTAAAATTACATAGAAATCAAATATATACACAACACCAGGACAAACTACTCATTAAAAACAATTGCTTATGTTAAATTAAGTGACAACTCTATGTTGTTATTCCAGTGTTTAGCTTTGGGAACAGGAAATGCTATAGCTAAAGTCCTAAAAATAAAATCAAGACATTCACATTTGAGGTCGTTTGACACACATCATACCATCCCTAAAGGCTTGAAAAGACTACAAATGAACTTTCCATGCCAGTTACAGAAGTTGAATTTTAAAGCTATAGCTATAGAGACAGTGAAAAGAAAATCCCATTAGCTTAAACAGCAAGCCACTGCATTCTGGTTCTAAGAGGCAGAACTTGATAGAATAAAAACCTGCTTCTGTATGCTCAACCACCCCTCACCCCTGACCCTCCCCATGTTCTTTTCCTATAATGTTCAAATGACTTTCAGGTCATCCTTTCCTTGTGATCTCAAAGTCAATTGTTAGAGTATTTCCCCTTGGCTATAATTTTATTCCAATGCTGAACAAGTGTTATCAATGACCATTTGTCAACTTATTAAATATTAGTATACAGTAGCAGCTATATTCATCCAGAATTCCAGTTTATTACCTATATATGGTATAGTCATCAAATTATACTATGTTCATATATAAAAATGCAAAACTGTCAAAGGTGCTATGTCCTCTCATATATATGAAAAACTATTTGCATCATGAGGAAGAAATTAACCATCAAGTTTATATGACCATCTGCCATTCATAAAAGTGTAACTTCTACATTCTCTTGTACTATGCATATCACAGAAAGGAAACAAGGTTATAGAATCACTTGTGACAATTTGAGCAAAAAATTCAGAAAATCATTAAAAAGATCAGCATATGCTATAGTTTAGCTAGATCACAATCTTGTGTGCAGTGAAATCTGATCCACAAAGTCTGAGCTAAAAAACTGGTAATTCTAATGGAATGTTTTAGACTTAAAAGACATATATATAAATGAATTCAAGCCTAACAGAGTAGGTTGAGACCAAAATGGCACTTTTTTTTTTTTGTTTAACTTTTTAGGAAAATATTTTTGGTAACAAAACCAGCTTTCTAACCAAATACTGTCCTGCCCAGTGCACAGAAGCACAGTCCCCCCTCCCATTCCCATGAAGTTCTTAAGTTAACTGTTAAATAGCATCAATATTTTTAACTACGTGAGACATGGACTGCTGTGTATATACACACAAGTTTTTCAAGGAAAAACCAGACAAAAGACTTAGGTGAAAATAGAATTAAAAGGTTTTTACATAGATGAAATGGAACTGGTCTGCTGAAAGCTTCCATTTAGAATCCCCAGAGGAGGCAAGAACCTCTAAAGCCACGTACAGTGAATAAAGACTGCTATGCACAAATTGCCTAAGGGGATTTTCTCACCAGTTTGAGATCAAAGAACAGGTCTACAGCTTATTCGGCCTGCCACCTCAGGGTCTTGCTCAAGTATCAGGGCTCTCTTCCTAGTGGCAGTTGCCAGATCAAGTCCAATTATACCACAGAATGATGTTTCCCTCACCTTAGCCAACTGGACGGCACCCACTGAGGTTCAGTATCAAGTTTGTTAATTAACCTAAGCAATTCCTGATAGGCTTTATCAAGATCTGAATTCACAATTGCTGTGTCAAAGTAGTGGCCATTGTTCTGCTCCATCTCTCTAGTCTTTTCAATGATTTCTCTCAACTCTTCAGGCTGTAAAGAGAAGACAAAAACTGAGGTAATTCCATTCCTTATCAAAACACAATGAGTCAGAGATGATTCAAAAACAAAAAATAATCTTATATTGCTTGCTGTCTCAAAATATGTCCCCCTTCAGGAGCTCCTCTTCAACCCTTTCATGGGCTCAGTGATTTCCTTTGCTCTGGTGTCTTCAGGATTCATACTGAATCATTTGGGACTCAATATAACTTGTTTATACTGCTACTCAGGTTTTCATGTAGCTGTTTTACCCACTAGACTAGAGGCTTCAAAAGCCAAGACTATTACTTAGGATTCCCTACAGACATTTGTTTTCAAGCATTTTGGGGCATCATAACCTTTCCCTAAAAAATAACATCTTTTCTAATACAGAGTGAAGCTTTCTGGTTGAAACAAGGTTGGTAGAACCCAAAATGCCATCTACTCTTGGCTTTATAAAGATGCACTGTCCTTTATATCTGTTGCAGAGTTCGGCAGGATGAACATGGGAAAAGGAAAGATCAATAGAATGAAATGGGTATCCTATGAAAACACTGCTGGTCAACCCAAGATTTAATCTCATGTTTTGGGGGAATTACTTGGCTTTAAACTGCTTCTCTGTTTTCAGTACACAAAGGTGGTCTTTAAAGATGCAAAAAAGTATCTGAAGATGAGTTTGGGAAATGATACAAAACAGACTACTACACTGGTAAAGGAAGTAGCTGTTTCATACAGATGAGTAGGTGGTAAGGCAGGGTGTGGAACTTATTCAGAACACTCTGATTACCATGCACATGTGTTCAAGAAAGTAAAACTACCCCAAAATCACCTGTCAATGAAGAGAACTAATTTAACTCAAGTCCAAACATCTCAGATATGAAAGTCACACACCAGTATTACATTGGACCCACAATACAGAACTTATTCAACTGGTTGAGCTTCTGTAACAGTAGGAAACATTAAAAATATGACATCTCTGGCTTGTCCTGAGGCAGTTTCTTGTGTGGCTCTCTAATTTCATTCTGGAATGTTGTGCATCTGGCTGCGGTACACAGAAGAACCCTTTGTTTCCTAGGGGACTCTACTACATCATTCTAACTAAACACACTGTAACAGTCTTGCTAATACTTGGGCTTACTCAAATCTCAAGATTATTGGAAGAACATTCCAGAAGTCAAAACAGAATCTAAACTTTGTGGTGCTAGAGTTGAAATGTAAAGCCCTACATCTCACACAGATTCACATAAATAGCCAATCCACCTAGTTTTTATCAAATTTAAAGCATTATTTTGTCTTTTGCCAAAATGGTTTCTACCATTTGTTTCTATTTTAAAGTTTTTATTTATTTGAGAGAGTAACAAGAGAGAGCACAAGCGGGGAGGGCCAGAGAGAGAAGGAGAAGCAGACTCCTCGTTGGGCAGGGAGCCCAACACAGGGCTCAGTCCCAGGACCCTGAGGATCATGACCCAAGCAGAAGGCCGAGGCCGACACTTAACCAACTGAGCCACCCAGGCTCCCCCATTTATTTTGTTTTAATTTAGGTTTTAATTTCCAACTATTTTTCAAATCACAATTCATGACTAAGATGAAACAAAATTATTTTTGCTCAAAAAGTTTTGGACTGAAAAAATTCGCCTATAGGCAAAATAGACTATAACAGTTCGATACTATCAGCTTACCACTCTCGGGCCCCCATTCTAGTAGAGAGATTCTGCAATCAGATTAACTGATTATTTACATTCTGCATCCAGTGAGGAACACAGCTCCTTCCTGATTAGCACCATTTCATAGAGTTAAAACTGAGGACTTATTTTTGTTCAACACTTTTACTGTATGACTGATAAAAAAGCAGTACCGGAAATACCAAAGGAAATTAAACACAGGTGGAAAAAAATGGCAGTAAGATACACCACCCTTTATACATTCTCAGCATTGTGCATGGAACATGCGCCCAGATAGAACTGATGTTGGGTCACAAAAGAAAGTACAAACATTTCTGAAAGATTCACATCTTTACAGACTATGTTCTCTGACCACAATGAAATTATAAATCAGTAAATTTTTTTTTAATCTCCAAATATGTGGAAATTACATACTTCTAAATAACCTATGTGTTCAAGAAGAAAATGACAGGGAATGAGAAAATATTTCTAACAAAGTGATAATGAAAGACAACCTCAAAATTTGTACAATGCAATTAAGCAACTGTTTAGAGGGAAATTTATACCTTCATATTAGAAAAGACGACTTAAAAATCTAAGTTTTCTTCAGAAACTAGAGCAAGTGCAAATTAAAGCCAAAATAAGTATAAGTCAATTAACTAGAAAAGAGACAAATAAGAATATTAACAAAGACCAAAGGCCTCTGACTTAGTTTTTTCCTTTAAGATTTATTTGAAAGTGAAGAGAGCACTGTGGGGGGGGGGGGGTAGAAAAAGAATCTCAAGTAGACTCCCCACTGAGTGAAAAGCCCAGCACAATGCTTGCTCCATCTCATGACCCTGAGATCATGACCTGAACCAAAACCAAAAGTTAGACACTTAAATGACTGAGCCACCCAGGTACCAATGCCCCTCACTGGCTTAGTTATTTTTCTAGTTTCTGGTTATTTCTTTTAATTTCCATATAAATTTTAAAATCATCTTTTCAATTTCTATAGAAACCCTTGCTAAGACTTTTCTTCCTCGGTAATGATTTACTTGAGATAAAATTCATTTATAATTTACCCATTTTAAATGAACAATTTTAATTGTTTTTAATATAGTCACAGAGTTGTGCAATCAACACCACAATTTCAGAGTATTTTCATCAGCCACCCCCTCTCCCCAGCCAAAAACCTCATATCCATAGGCAGTCACACCCCATTTTCTACCAATTCCCAGCTGTAGGCAACCACTAATCTACTTTAGGTCCTTATAGATTTGCCTATTCTGGACATTCCACAAAATGGTCTTTTGTGACTGGCTTCTTTCACTTATAATGCTTTCAAGGTTCATCCATGTTGTACAATGTATGAGTACTTCATTCCTTTTTATGACTTTTTTTGAGACTTAAAATAAAGCTGCAGTAATCAAGACTGTGATATTAGCATAAACAAAGGAAAGAGTCCAGAAATAATCCCCACCCTGTCTGCTACATATTTGACCACGTCATTTTTTAAAAAGGTGCCAATATAATTCAGCAGAAAAAAGGATAGTCTTTTCCAGATAATGCTACAGCAATTGAATATCCATGTGTGTTAAAAAACAAAACAAAAATAAACACCAAACCAACCACCACCCTAAACAAATTCAGGCCTAAAAGTAAAAGCGAATACAAGAAAGGTTTTACAAGAAAACAGGATAAAATCTTTATAATCATGGAGCAGGCAAATTTTTTAAGACTGTAAACAAAAATCATTTTAAGAAAAATGAAAAAGTACACAGCTTAGACACTTGTGATCTTCAAAAGATATCATTAAAAATTTTTCTGGGCAGCCCCGGTGGCGCAGCGGTTTAGCGCCGCCTGCAGCCTGGGGTATGATCCTGGAGATCCAGGATCGAGTCCCACATCGGGCTCCTTGCATGGAGCCTGCTTCTCCCTCTGCCTGTGTCTCTGTCTCTGTCTCTCTCTCTCTCTGTGTCTCTCATGAGTAAATAAATAAAAAATCTTAAAAAAAAATTTTTTTTTCTGAGAAAATATATTAGAATTTTTACAACTCAGAAAATAACCCAATTTATTTTTAAAAAGACATTTCACAAAAGAATATGCTTAAATAACTACATGGAAAGACACTATCCTTACTCATCAGGAAAATACAAATGAAAACCTTAATGGTAACACATCACACCTATCAGAATGGCAAAAAACGTTAACAAAAAGCAAAATCTGGAAAGGATGTGGAACAAATGGCACCAAACTGATTTAAAATAGTTTTGCAGCTTTATACAGTTAAAACATACACTTACCATTTGATCCAGCAATTCAAGAGAAACAACATAGATGTCCATCAAAAGATTATGAATGCTTAGAGCTGCTTTAATCATACTAGCTCAGAATTGGAAAGAACCCACATAATTTTTAACTGATGAATACATTGTGATATATTAAGCTCATGGTATACCACTCAGCAATATGAAGGTATGAACTACTGTTTGATGCAACAGTGATGAATCTCAAAAACATTATGTTGATCAAAAGTCAGACGTAAACTTAAATATACTCTATGGTTCCATTTATATGAATTTCTAGGAGAGACAAAATAAATCTACAGTGACAAAGCACTAGTGATTGCCTAGGGAAGAATGGAAGGGTATTAACTTCAAAGAAACATGAGACAATTTTCTAGAGTGATGAAGATGTTCTAAATCTCTACTGGCATGGTAGTGACACAGGTATACACTTTGCCAGACTCACATTACACAAATAAAATGTACGTATTTAATTGAACATAAAATAATTTCAATGAAGTTAATTTTTAAAAATCAGAGAATTCTCATTAGAAAATCAAACATACTGTAAAGTGTTAAAACATTTTGGTACTGATTAAGTTCTTCCTTTAAAAATATGTATAATTAGGGGCACATGGGTGGCTCAGTGGTTGAGTGTCTGCCTTTGGTTCAGGTCATGATCCTGGGGTCCTGGGATCGAGTGCTGCATTGGGCTCCCTGCAGTTATAATTGATAATTGGTATCTTTTCTACACCTTACTCAATATGGGATAGCTAATTCAAAATAAATAATAGTATAAATAATCCCATGAGAACATTACCTGGCACCACCAACCCAAAGAAAGTTGCCTAACATATTTTGGAATCTTATATAGCCCTTGCAGGATACTGAATCCTTGGAGAAGAAAAACATAACAAAAAGTGTGCATATTAGAAAATAGAAAAATTAGGCTGAATAAGTAGGAGGAAGCTCACTCTGGTCCACCCTTTTCCTTCAATGACCATGGTATTTCTGGTCTACCAAAGTAGTTACTGGGCACTAAGTTTCATAGTTTTAGTTTTATTTTCTTTATTGTGATCCCACTCAAGAACAGCCAGTGGCCATGTCCCATTTTTTTCTGTATCATCCCAAATGCTAAGAACAGCAGGTACTCTGATTCCATTAATTTATGAACTCACAATTGTGTTGCAAACATAAAAAAGGGTGAACACTACTTTAGCCAGCTGATCTTTTAGCCTAAACAGATCAACCAGAGTTGTGTGTATCATGTAGGATGGAAAAATCCTTATTTGTCTATAGCCTAAGACCCTGAAAAATACAATCTTCACATATAGATTGAATAATAAACATGAGGGATGCATGGGTGGCTCAGCAGTTGAGCGTCTGCATTTGGCTCAGGGCATGATCCCGGAGTCCCAGGATCGAGTCCCACATCAGGGTCCCTGCAGGGAGCCTGCTTCTCCCTCTGCCTGTGTCTCTGCCTCTCTCTTGTGTGTCTCTCATGAATAAATAAATTTTAAAAATCTTAAAAAAAAAAAAAAAAAAGAAATATGAATAGACCAAGAATGAAAAAAGACCTATCTTGGGGAGGAAGAAAGAGGGTTGGTGGTTATGCTGTATAGCCAAGAATCATAAGAAAGGAGTAATAGTATGCTTTTAATGACCTCTTTTTAAAAAATATTTTATTTATCTGAGAGAGCAGGGGCAGGGGTAGAGGGACAGGGAGAAGCAGATTCCTCGCTGAGCTGGGAGCCTGATGCAGGGCTCGATCCCAGGACCCCAGGATCATGGTCTGAGCCAAAGGCAGATGCTTAACTGAGTCACCCAGGCACCCCACTTTTAATGACTTTTAAGGATTTTATAAAGAAGAGTGTTATGTGTATTTATGGCTTTAAGGAGATTTAGAGAGCAAATGAAATAAGGAAAACTGATTCCTCTGTAAAAAAAAAAAAAAATTTAAGAAATCAGCAAAACCAAGGAAAAGTCTGTTATTTTGATACAGTAAGTCACTTGACAGTTTTCATTTCACACATTTAAATAAAGTCAGTGCTTTCCGATCAATACATTAGTATATAATAATTTTATTATTAATGTTTAGTAAAATGTGAACTAACCTCAACCATGTCCAGTTTCTAAAATAATTTTTTTTACCTTTCAGATCATATGAGAAGACTGAGAAGACAAATAGAACATAAATTTCAATGAGAAAAAAGAAGAGAAAAAGTGAGAGCACCCAATTCTGGCTCCCCACATATGCAGAATATCTGCAAAGAAAAGTGGGTAATTCCTAAGAATCTGCAGAGAAGTTTTCTTGGGGGAAGAGGGCAGGGGGTTACATAATCCCTACTGGAAATAACCAATGTAAAGAAGATTAAGGGTGTTTTAAGGAGTGCCAAAGGTATTATACATTTGGGGTAGCAATAGGGAATGTGTGGAGAACAGTAAGAGAAGCCCCCTAACTTTATAGAGCTGCCACAATCCAGCCAGAGGCAACAAGAGCAATTTTGGGAAAAGTGATATGGCAGAAAGAATAACCAGTTTGAAAGCTCAAGCTAATGTAGCTTTTAAGCAGTGTGACATATTAGGTGATGCCTGTTTCATGTTTTCTTTCAATGGAATGGTACAACACTATAATAACTCTACCTTTGGATTCTTGCCCTCCTTGGCCAATAATGCCCGAAGTCTTTCTTGTGAAGGTGGTGCGATGAAGATAATATATGGTTTCAAGTCTGAATTCCGGAGAGTCTTCAAGGACTAAAAAAAAAAGATATTTTGGATCTTTACAGTCATTTTCATCATTTAACTACTTCCCAATAATATACTTGGAATAATAATGTCATTAAAAAAACAAACATTGCCTATGAGTGTTTCCAAGCATCTCTGTAACAAACAATTCAAAATATTTTCCGATCCTACCATTCACTGTAAGAATATATTGTGTAGCTGTAACACAGACACACACACACACACACACACACACACACACACAAATTAGCTTGCCCTGTTTATATAATAAAATAAAAAAGAATGACACTGAAGGTCTACAACTGTGATGCTAAAATATCCTCTAAGAAGCTCACCTAAAGATTATAAATAACCATATTCAAAATCCTTTCCGGAGGAAGTAGAAATAAGCAGTAATGTTACCATGTGCTGGGGTCTAAATGCAATCAGAATAGGAAGAACTCCACATACATACACAAAAGAAGTTCTGGAAAAGTATACCTGAGAAAAAGCAGACTATTTGAATCAGGAGACTGGTTTTCACCCTGCCTTAGCCATTGCATGACTATGTGTTCCTAAACTGAAGCACTCTACCAAAACGGGGATTATAGGAACATGACCTTTTCTATCTGAAACATCATTAATTAAGACAACATGCTTAACAACTCTAAGTTCTTTGATAAATATGTTAGCCCGAGTAATATGAGGAATCCTGAAGGTATTTAGTAAAAATATACTTTTCTTACGGTCAAATGTTTATAATTGAAACAATAGAGGGATCCCTGGGTGGCGCAGCGGTTTAGCGCCTGCCTTTGGCCCAGGGCGCGATCCTGGAGACCTGGGATCGAATCCCACGTCGGGCTCCAGGTGCATGGAGCCTGCTTCTCCCTCTGCCTGTGTCTCTGCCTCTCTCTCTCTCTCTCTGTGTGGCTATCATAAATAAATAAAAAATAAAAAAAAAAAAAAAAAAAGAAACAATAGAGACTAAGCTCTTTGGTCCACTAAAAAAAACACAGGATCAGTGGGGGGAAAAATGTATGAGAAATTTATTTACCTGTGTACGAAGACTTAAAAGACAGATTTTGCCAGAGTTGATCACTTGCCGTACTGAATCTATGCTGGTTCCATACAAATTTTTCTCAAATTCACCATGTTCAATGAACTTTCCAGCTGCTATGTCTGCCTCAAATGCTTGCCGTGAAACAAAGTGGTAATCTCTACCAGCTACTTCGTGGTCTCGCCTACTCCGAGTTGTATCTAGGCAAACAAAATCAGGTAAAAATAGCGGCATGGGTCAGAGTAAGCAGGGGGATAATTCTGCTAGTCAGGAAAAATTTCAGTTTTATAAGATAGATTAAATGTAAAAAGGTGAATTGAGGAAATCTTAAAAACCCATGGTTTAACAATGATTTGTTTTATTTCTAGACTAAGAAACGAACAAAAAACCGTGGTTTTAGTATCTTAAACACTGCTACTCATCCTTTCCTAAAGTTTATTTCCTAAGATTTAGCACTGCATAATCTTTTTTTTTTTTTTTCAACTCTCCCACACCCCCTAAGTACTATATAATCTAAACAGAATTTCTGTGTTCAGGGATTAGGTCTAAATTTCTATCTTCTGGGCAGCCCTGGTGGCGCAGCGGTTTGGCGCTGCCTGCAGCCTGGGGTGTGATCCTGGAGACCCAGGATCAAGTCCCACGTCGGGCTCCCTGTGTGGAGCCTGCTTCTCCCTCTGCCTCTCTCTCTGTTTCTATGAATAAATAAATAAAATCTTTAAATAAATAAATAAATAAATAAATTTATTTATTTATTTCTATCTCTGCATAAGTTTAAAAGCCAGGAGCTGATTCCATATTGAACAGGGAATTTTAAGATAACCAAATTAAAATTCATTTAGAGAATAATTAGTACCATAGAAAAAAACCCCAAAATTTCTCAATAATGACTACCTTGAGTTACAAATTCCCGAAAGATTTTCTTAAAACAAAGTTCCTTTTTCCTGGGTAAAACTATTTTTGATAAATTGGATGAAAAATTTCCCTCCAGTTAGGTTCTAAGATAGTACACTGAAAAGTACAGGAAAATGGGAATGCATCCAAACTTACGAGGAACTGCAGATGCAAAACGGTCTTTTTCTTTGTTCATGAGCCTCTGACGCAATTCATTCTGGCCACAGTTCTGTGGACCAATCAAAATGATAGGTCTTTTCCTATTTGCCGGCTGATGATAAAGTGACATTTCCTCATAAGTTAAGATCTCTTCATTGTCATAATCTTTGAAAAAGATAAAAATTAAACACTTCAGATAGAATTATTACCATGTAAATAAAGATAAACTCATAGATATTCCAAAACAATTAGAAAGAAACAAAATTTATTATTAAAAACATTTAACCCTTTGGATCAAGATAAGTAATAATCAGGTAGGATTATATAAATATTTTCCTTCCCAGATACTATGAAAACAAAACAGACAATATATTAATCCTTCTAGAAGTATTTATTCCTTCTCTTTTTTTAAGTTGAATGTTTTAATACAATAAAAATACACTGCTTGTGCTGTAAAATAGTTTACAGCCAATACTTTGACAGAGGGTGGGGTAACCACTGGAGGAACTAATGAGCAAATGGTCTGTCATTTTTGTTAAACAGGGATACTAATACAGCACTCAGAGGGTTGGCTTAAGGATCAGACACACTATATATGCTGAGTACAATACCTGGCATAGATATACATTTAAAATAGCAGCTACAAACTAATGTAATCAGAGAAAGTAGGAACACTTTTTTGTGACTATAGAACGTGAAAACAAGTCGTAACTGTGCTATCCAAACTTGGAATACTAATATTAACCTGAGTTCATGATTTAAGAAGACGTATAAACTGTGATATGTAGGATAACATCCCTAAAGCCCACAATCCAGATGAATTCAGAGCTGTCAAGTTGTAAGAAACAAACGCAGACAACAAGCAGCCTGCCATCTTCTCACTCATTATTACTTTCCCTGACCAGGAGAGAGCATAAGATGTGTAGTCACATTCAACTGTAAGTTCCATGGGGGCAGGCAGGCATCTTGGTCTTGCCAGTGCTTAGTACAGAATGCTGAGCAGGAACTCAAACTATCGAAATTCTAGCTCAACTATATAGTAGCTTTAAGAACTTAAGCGGATCTTTAATATCTGAACTTCAATATATTCATTATAATCTCAAGGAATTTGTTAGACCTAAATGGATGAAGGTTTCTAAAGCATATAGTTACTGCCCCTGGAAGAGAACGGTTATTATAAATGATAGTTATTATTTATAAAAATATGTTACAATGACGCCATTATGAAATGTATTTCCTGCCCTTCCCAAAATGCCAAAATGCCTTGCCCTCTGAAAAATCAGAGTTCTTTCTTTTTTTTTATTTAAAGATTTTATTTATTTAGTCAGAGAGAGAGAGAGAGAGAGATAGGCAGAGACACAGGCAGAGGGAAAAGCAGGTTCCATGCTGGGAGCCTGACACGGGACTCAATCCGGGTCTCCAGGATCACGCCCTGGGCCGGTGCGAAACTGCTGGGCCACTGGGGCTGCCCCAGAGTTCTTTCTTTTAACATGTACAGACTGTGGCAGTATTTTTATTTATAAAGAGTTATATATCTGCAGGCTTTAGATTTGCAGGTTTTCTATAGTATAATAGCTATTAGAGCAGAACCAATTTAGTGTGTTTCAAAGGATAAAGAAACAGGTATTAATCACTTACCTAAATATAGAGGAAAGGATTAAAAATTCAATAAATCTGAGTTATACAATGTTTCAATTAGTATTAAAGATGCTTATTTTAGAAAAAAAGTAGATTGAATCTCAGATTTAGTTTTATTTTATTTATTTTTTTTCAGATTTAGTTTTAAATGGGATTTTTCAATAACCTGTAAAATTTTATTTTCATGTTTATGCTAAAAAAATTTCTCAAGGTATTAAGAGAATAAGCCTTATAAATTGTATAGGAAGTTAAACAGTGCCTTTGCTTTATTGATTTGGTTTCTTTCTGACCAGAACCAAAGGAGGGGTAGCAAATTCTAATGCACTTAAGGACCAATCAAGAAGGCAATGAAAAGCAGTAAAATCAGTCTGGGTTTATAAAAACTGGATGTGGTGGAAACTGTTGAACTCAGATAGGAGGTGCCTAATAGACAATTAGTCATCACTCAAGTCCAGCAGACTGCTGTCACTAGGGACTACAAGCCCTGTGTTATTAAAGCCTTTGATTTGAAGAGAAGCTATAATAAAAACTTTTTTAATCCTAGTAACAACGACAACAACAAAAACAAACAAAAAACAACTCTCCTATGTGCCTGACTCAGTCAGCAGGCAGCAGGCTCTGTAGAATGGGTTGCCTTGGTGACATGAATTATTACAGACAAAATACTCATTTTTACTTAAAATACAACTATGTTTTTGTAATTTGTTAGAGGTATATATTAATTTCACAAATAAAGTAGGAAAAACAGGAAACTAGCAATATAACACTATATAATGCTAAACTATAGTTTTTATGCTAGTTTTTCTCTAAATTCAAAATGCTACATTATTCATAAGATTTCAAAAGAAAATAATTTCTGCTGAAGACTTTCTTAAGCATATATGTAACATTAAGCAGTAAAACAGGACTAGAAATATAACTCCCTGAAAACAGTTTAATTTCTTTCATGTGTGGGATATGGACCTCTTCCAGATATAAATCCAGCTATATCTAAGAGTAGAGCTCACCATTATTTTTGGGGTGAGGGGGAGAGGGGCAAAGGGGCAGAGAGAGAGAGAAGAGAGACAATCTTAAGCAAGCTTCACGCCCAGCATGGAGCCCAACTCAGAGCTTGATCTCATGACCCCGAGATCATGACCTGAGCCAAAATCAAGAGTCAGATGCTTACCCGATTAAACCACCCAGGTGCCCAAACTCACCATCATTTTTATTGGCATTATATAAAACCTTTTTCCTCTTCTTTTTATTCTTCTTTGCACACCACAGCTTTCCTGTTGAACAATCAAAAACGTAACTGTAAACGTAGGACTTATTTCCTTGAATAAAGCTATGTATTTCAAATTGAAGAATTCAAATAGTTTTCCATTTAAATTTATAAACACATATTGTTGTATAGAACTATTTTTCAGGGAAATAGCTGTAATTTTCCATTAGTCTCAAATTACAGATGATCTTTAATACTTAAATCCTCTTTCTTTAGTTATAATATAATTAGTATTGCCTCTCATATCTCTCTTCCCATGAATACATATTTGACTATTCTGATATGTACAATTTTTTTTTTATTTATTTGAGAGAGAGTGCACAAGTAAGCTAGCATGAGCAGGGGAGGAGTAGAGGAAGAGAAAGAGAATCCTCAAGCAGACTCCTCTCTGAGCAGGAAGCCAAATGTAGGGCTTGATCCCAGGACCCTGAGATCATGACTTGAGTTGAAATCAAGTCAGCTGCCTAACCAACTGAGCCACCCAGGCACCCCGATACTCCTAGGATTTTAAAAGAAAATAATTTCTGATTATAAATCAGATATGTACATTTAAACACAGTTCCAGATGGAGACCCAAGAAACCAAGAAATATAAATGTCCAACCTGATTTTTCTGGCTCCTTGTCTTCTTCTATGGTTTGCTTCATGGCTTCTCTTTGCTGCTGAAAGCTTTTCCCTTAATAGCAGAAAGAAAAGAGTAAAATTTAAGACAAAAGAATATGTTTTCTTGTTTTTTAGTCAAGGGGAATATAACTCTTCTTCACTTATATCCCCTTAAATCTTTCTGCCATGGAGGAAAATAACTCTTCTTCTTCACTTATATCCCCTTTTAAATCTTTCTGCTACCATATGGGCCTATGTCAGCTATGATTATAAGCCCCCAAATGTTTAAAGTATTAAGTTTCAACTTTACTATCAGCCAGTCCTAGGATATGTAGTAGTAAAATATATATACATCATCTATTAGAAAAGATAAGTAATAAACCAGTATTAGAAAATGTTAACAGTTCAATTTTTCAAAGCTTTCTTTGAGCATTTACTATGTGGAAAGTACTATGCTGGATCCTGATTCTGGATCATTTAGAATTCTCTCAAATCAAATCAATTAATTCCAGGAGTTAACTTTACAAAATAATAAGTGAACACTCATCACTTTTTGATTTTAAGATATACCTCAATATATTCCCTTGCATTTATTATTTCTAATCTCCTTTTCTTTGTATGTATGTATATGTTTTAGTAATTTTTTTATTTCCACCTTTAAGCTACCAGTGATATAAATAATGAAAAACATACAATGGTTTCCCTCTCAGAATTAAGATTTTAATTTAGGAGGCTTTCAAGGTTTTTGATTTTTATTTTCTTTTCAGTTATCTACCTTAAAGTCAAATGTATTTTTTCTGAAGGATAAAAGTGGTTTTACTTAGAAATTTTGGATTAGAGTTCTACTTTTTAAATTTTTATACCCAGTTCTTTTTTGTTTCAAGCCAAGGATTCTTAGAAATCAATAAGCAAATTCTATCTATGTTGGGACAATCAGAACTTTGTGCATTTTCATAAGAGCACAAGCAAAAATATTAATACTGAGTTTGACACACATAAGAAGTATTATAGATAACCACATTATCTTTAGGAGCTATACAGATTGTATTCCAAGTAAAAACAAGTAATTATGAGGAGAGGGGGAAATTTTAAGAGCATTAAAATTTAAAAATAAGTAAAAAAAAAAAAAAAAAGGTTTTTAAAGTAAGTATCTGATTTTGACAGATTCAGAAAAAAAAGGAACAAAATAATTTTGGTCAGTTACATATTAAAATGTTTAAGAACATTATAGTCATGTACTTCTACGGCACATTTTTATAGTACATACGTATGTAGACTGCTATTGTAATGGCAATCTGGACAATATGACCTCTTAAGAAGTCTTCTAATTCTAACACTTAAAACCATCATCAAACTCAAACTAAGGTGGGTCCATTTATTTGTCCTATAACAAGATTTACAAATGATATCACGGAAATCTCCTTTATGCACTTCTATACTTTCAGAAACTCAATGTAAGCAGTCAATATACTCTAGTTCTAAATATTTATGGGCTAGGTCTGTCATGATGAGAAGATACCAAATTGATATCTAGCACAAACACGAAGTAGAACAAGATGGATATTCAGTATTCCAAGATTTCTAGAGTACTGTCTTGTGTGTTACTGTGAAGAATCATCAAAGGTGCAGCATTATCCTCTGAAGTTAGTATAAGAAGCTCATTCCTCATTCTCTGAAATATGACTGAGGATACACAAAAATTTAGTTTTAGCTTTTGTGTTTTAAAACAGAGGATTTATGGCTTTCTGTCACCTTATTAATACACATAAAGACCCAACTGCATGAAAAAGTAATCATTTTTTAAAAGACATGAAAAAGTGAATTTTTCTCTGTGAAGGCTTGTATTTTAAATGTTCTTTTAAGTATGTTCTACTATATTGTCTTTTACCTGGAACAAGCCCAGCTAGAGGTTGATTATCTTCATCCCCTTCCCTGTAGGCTTGCCACCAATTTGGATCTTCTTGACTAATGATATGAAGTATATCCCCTTTTTGAAAAGATAGCCCTAATTCTCGACATGGAACATAAGGGTCATCTGAGGGATCATAATCAAAATGAGCTTTCACGTGGATCTAAAAGATAAAAAGGATTTGATTTTTATCAAAACAACACAGTAATGATGAAATGACAACACAAAATATTCAGCATAAGTATAATTAAAATGTTACAATTTTTCATTAGTGCAAAGCAAGTATGAGTTGAAAGAAGGGAGGTTTAGTTAAGTAGCAGCAGTATTTTCTCAGGCTTCTCTATTTTCTTTGATTAATTTCATCTCTCTGTTAACTGCAAACTCATACAAAAGTAAAAAACAAACACAAACACTGTACAAGCCATTGCACTGTTAGCCACTAACAACCCTGAAGCGCTAAGGGACCTCAAAGACTTGAGAGAAGCAGAAGGAATATAACTGAGACCCCTTCCCCCTCCATTCCTGACCTTTGAAAACAATGACTCTGTAATAAGGTATGTAATTTCTAAACCACAATCACTTGGAAAGGTAGACTGTACTTCATTGCATCTGTCACCTACTTAGAGTGTCAGTTTCCCAAATACCCTCTTCCTTTCTTGGATACATTGTGTGACTTTGCCTTCAACTTCTGTTTTTCTTTCAAAAGGATGTGTTTAGGTTCATCAACAATCACACCCCAAACAGCTAAAATTATCTAAATCATATTTATAATAAATTCCTATTGGGTTCTATTTGTAGGCTTTGAAATTTAACTAGTGGTACAAGTTATAATTTTTGTTAACAATGTACTTCTGCTATCAAAAAATATATATATTACACTTACAGCATGAATCTTCTTGAAAGCTATTTCCTACTCTTTCTTCCAGTATACCTCCATAAGATACAACAAAGTTATATCTTAATTCTAAGGCATTTATAAAGGAATTAATATTCTTTTTTAACTTCTCCATCTGTAATTTTTATCCCACTTGGTTAAGTGGCATGTGTCATTTCCAAAATCTGTAAGATGTCCATTTTAGTTTAATGAAATTTAACACTTGTACACAATGAGTGCTTCTGCCCGGTGTAGGTTAAATCTGGTTTCAGCTAAATAAGCCAAGCATTTGATTGACATCCTAGGAATTCTATAATTCAGAGTCCTTTTCTATCCAATTGTTATCTGTCTTCCTTAACTAAGACTTTTGCCTTCACCATAATTGAAGCTACCTATCATAAAGATAATACTGGCTTGCCTCAAAAACTGTTTTATGAGAAGACAATATCTTTCAGTTCCTTAAGCACAATATTTGACTATTCTCAATCAATAACGATGGACTGTATGAAATTTGATAAAATACTTTCTAAATGATAAAGATACGTGTGTGTGTGTGTGTGTGTGTGTGTATAGCATAACCAAGAATTCTCATGAAAGCAGCAGCCTCTTTCAGAAATTATGCTTGAGGATGTCATTAAACAATATTTTTATAATTTCAAAAAAATGTATTACTAACTACTGTAAAGAAGAAATGAGGAGATCTAAGTCCTAATATATAAAGAATAACATTGAGGTAAAGCAATAAAATGGTCCAGTTAAAAAAATGTAGAATTTACATGTTAGTCTGCTTTTTGGGGGGGTAGTTTTTCACAGATGAACTTCATAAATTCAAATAGTACACAAAATCATAAGTGTATGGCTCAATGAATTTTCACAAATGAAACATACCTGTATAACAAGCACATAAATCAAGAAGCAGAGTATCACTAGCACCCCAGAAACCCTGTCTTATGCCCTTTCAGTTACTAACCACCCTATGTCCTCCAAGGGTAAACATCATTCTGATTTCTAGAAGTATAGATTACTTTCCCCAGTATTTTACTTCATACAATATAATCACATAATATTCACTATTGGGTTAAATATGGTTCAGAGACTTCATTCATTTTGACAGTGTTCTGCTGCATTCCAACTACAGAGTGCCCTAATAATGAACCTTGTTCTTGATGTGAAAATAGAGACCAAAAGTGAATTTTATAAAGTTATACAAAGGTAGCAGAGAATCAGAACGCAGTTCAGACGCTGGTTAAAGAGATTATACATACAATTTTGTGATCCTGGTATGAGAGGTAGGATAATCTAGAAGTACCTAATATGTAGGATTATAAAAAAAAAACCTTCTGCTTGACTATCATCTCTGTCAATCAGTGCTTCCAAAATCTGCTCAGATTGTTGTTTTTTAGCCAAAAGTCTTGGAAATCTAAATATGGGATTATAGGGGTTACTTAAGGTGGTGAAGAGATCATTTTTGTTATCAGCCTTTTAGAGATCTATGAAACCATACTTGGTCACCTGATTGATGATTTTGTCAAATAACTTTCTGAAAGCAATACTCAGCACATTTTCAAAGTGTTCTGCTCAGATCACCTGCCTGGAATATTTATCAAAATACTAAATTCTTATGCCACATCTCAGACTTCAGGTTCTGCATTTTAACTAGGTTCCTTTGATAACTTATATATATGCTGTTTAAAACGTACCCTATGGCACTGGGTGGCTCAGTCAGTTAAACTGTCTACCTTTGTCTCAGGTCATGATTTCCTGGGATCGAGTCCTGCATCAGGCTCTTTGCTCCACGGGGAGTCTGCTTACCCTCTGCCCCATTTTCTCTCTCACATAAATAAAAATCTTAAAAAAAATAACACACCCTAAAATCTTTGGGAACTACCCTGAGGCAAACTAATTAGACCATTGTGGAGGCTGTATCTAGGTCTGTAACTATTGCCAAAGGATAACAAAATCAGCCAGAGATGCTTTTCTCTCTCCTCTTGCCTAGGCGTCAACCTTGACTATTCAGATTTAGCCGGTTTGGAATGAGGCCTCTCTCTGTGTAGACTGAAGAAGAGTACAGAGGGCAAATGTTTTGCTTATATTAACAAGTTTATCTAGTGCTATTTAAAACATACCCACTAAAATTAAGAGCAAAATTTTTCACATTGAGATTAACCATCTAGTTGAGTTAAAGTCTGAGCATTGCCTTGACATGTGTGATTTCTGTCCATATATTCTGATCCATTCTTATCAGTGCTAAAAGTTATCTTCATCCATCTTTCCTCTCTAGTTCTGTTAGTGGCTAATTTATTGTGTACCATACAAAGGAAAACAGTGCACCCCCTCCTCTTTTTAAGAGAGAGACGGGGGAGAGGGGCAGAGTAAGGAGGAGAGAGAGAATCTTCAACAGGCTCTATGTCCACACAGGGCTCCATTACACAACCCTAAGATCACGACCTGAGCCAAACTGAAGAGTCAGGGCCACCCAGGTGCCCCAAACAGAGCTCTTTTTAAAATGGAGAGATGTTGACCCTTATAGAAGACTCCAG